>NC_090924.1:662387626-662698688 GCF_040938575.1 Ambystoma mexicanum | reverse complement strand
AGAGGATGGAGTCAGCAGAGATGAAGTTGTCTTTGTGGTTGATGAAGGTTTGCTGGGAGGGCAATTCCACTATAAGGCATGGAACTTGGCAGAGTGGAAATGAGACTAACGTAGGAGACAGACTTGCAAATGGTGTGTCTTGCAGAGCATGATCCTTGGTAGGGTTGGGTGAAATTTGCATGAATTACTAAAATGTACAAAGCACATAAATACATCTGTTTCAGAGTTAACTAATATTTGTGTCTGTCTAAAATATATAAGGAACACGCTCAAGTGATAAATATAACAAAGGTAAAACAACTACAGTGCAGGCCGCCAGTTTGTTTTCGTAACAGCGTTTAAAAAATAGTGGACATTGCTACAAGAGGACTCACGCGAAAGATAAAAGTATGCGCACAAAATTAACTGACTCCATAGATTTCTAAGGGGGTCATTACGAGTCGGGCAGTACGGGATATGGGCACCGGTAAGGAGACCGGTGCCGTTAATCCCCTACTGCCCGATTCCGAGGTCCCTCAGCGGGTCCCATCCTTAACGTGTGGTCAGACCACACGTTAAGGACAGGACCTGCTGTGGGACTTCAGTGCAATTAACGGAACCGCAAATTGCGGTACCGTTATTTGCTCCTTCCCCATTCCCATTGAGCCCTCTGGGGGCTCAAATGGGAATGGGGAATGTTTCCCGGAATGGGGACTTACCGGTCCCGCAAAGGTCGGAGTAGGCCGGTAAGTCCCTATTCCAGGAACCCGGCCTCCGACGGCGGTAAGAGGGTAGCCTTGGCGCTAATAGCACCATGGCAACCGCCTTCCGTGTAATGAGGCCCAATATTTTGTGACTGGCGTAATTCAATGGCACAAGAACAGTTGAATAAAGAAAAAGAACAGTACAACCACATTTTGTCAGGTCAGTACTATGGATTTAAATTCAACAGTAATAATCACAATGAATGAAAAATTAGACGAATAACAGACAATAAGCCTCATTACACGGTAGGCGGTAAGGGTACCGGTGACCGTTAACCCTTACCGCCTGATTACGAGGTCCCTTTGCGGGTTGGTACTTTAACGCCTGCTTTTTAAAAACCAACCCGCAAAGGGGCCAGGGTGCTAATTATGGTACCACAATTTGCGGTACCGTAATTAGCACCTTCCCCATTCCCATTATGCCCAATGGGCCAAAACTGGGAATGGGGAAGGGCAATGGGGGAAGGGGTAATTACCGCCCAGCCACCCTTGGAATGGGGCGGTAATTCCCCTTTCCTCCAAGGCGGTGCCGGTATTTTACTGCCTACCGTGTAATGAGGCCCAATGATTTTAATTCATGATTTTGGGAGGAACGTGTATAGCGCTTTTGTGATAAACCCTTCTGATTGTCGAATAGCGACTACAAAGGCATGCATTTTTTGTCATACTTATTGTGCACAACAAGCAATCAGCATTAACCAGAGCTGAGAGATTCACGAGGGGCACTTCTACACTTTATGTTAACTATTGAAACCATTCATTAAGGTGCTGTCCATTAGGGATGCATTTCTGGTTACAAAGACGCTGTAAAAAACAGGGATATGCAGGGTTAGTGATCCCATAGCCAGGTGTAGGGCCGTCCATCATGCGACCATGACACATTCAGCTACTAGACGGCTAATCCTAATGGCTCTCACATGGGCAACAAATGACCACAGAAGCCCCAGAGACTGGTCCAAAATGTCATTTTCTCTTCACTGTGGAGGATGTGTGTGTGGAAATTACCCCCCAGAGCCCACCTGTCCCTCTTGCTGGTAGTATTCCATAGATTACAATAGTACTGTAAATTCCTACTAATCTGTTACGCAAAGCATCAGTGGCACCATTCTACCAGCACACATGCAGCAGGGCAGCACACTCGAGGGATAAGTCATTGACAGCTCTGTAGAGAAGGAGCCAAGTACCCCCACCTCAACCACTTTGCATTGCCTATATGTTGGGAACCAGAGTGTGAGACACGAGCAAAACCATTGAACATACAGATACTAAGGAGAATCCTTGAATCAAGGATCCCATTGAGAAACCCATACTTGCATACGAGAAAGTATGATGGCTATTTGAATGAAATCCCAGAAAAAACAGGACAGCTGAATGGAAGAGAAGAATGGTGACGTCACCATCACACGAAGAAAGCTGATGTACATAGAAGAGATGCAGAGACAAGAGAGTGAAGATATTCTGGAGAAAAAAAAAGAAAAAAAAGAGAATGAAGATATTTGATAAGGCATCAAGAAAGTATCAAAGAAAAGTGACACCTTGGGATCAAGATTAAGAATCGTATGCTACAGAAAGGATAAAGATATAAAGTCAGTTTACACATGTACATTTGCAAAGAAATGCAATCAGACAAAGTATTCTTGAGGCTAACTTTATAGTAAATAGATTGCGGCATGCGCCAATGTATACATATAGTAGAGCAAGTGAAGAATGGATGTTTCCACTACGTATTATAGCAGAGCTGGACTAAAAAAGGAAGGCCTCTTTTCCAGTATGTCGCAGTTAAGAACAATTAAATGAATTAACAGGAGTGAAATTCAGAAAAGCGAGGCTGGACGAGCCCAAAGAAGCCAAGGTCTTATCAGGCTGGGGTGAGCAGACATTGGATACAAATCGTGTGAAAGAACGAAACTCCTGTTCAGAAGACATGGACAAAAACAAGGAAGACATCAGAGGTCTATTAGAAAATAGTATTTTAAGTGCACTAGAGCTCGATTTTGTGGTCTTCAGTCAAGTGGAAGGATGAACTTGGAAGAACATGACGACCACACCTATGCATGAGGGCAGAGCATGCCTTCACTCCCCTGAATTCTCCAGAGCAAAAGAAAACTTCCAAGGACAAGTTCAAAGCCTTAATTGTCAACGGACCACTGAGGTGATGTTAAATGATATGCTAATTGGTGGAAAGCTATGGTGAATCCTAGCTCACCAGCACCTGCAAGCCCAGCCTGCGTGCTGCTAACGCAGGTGGAAAAGTACTGATGGAGGTTAGAATGCCAAACAATTGCAGGGGGCATGTGATTAAGGGTCCTATAGTTTGTGTAACCAATGGGACGTTGTGTATTTAGTGACGTTCATAGTGACCTGTTTAAGGGAATTGCTTAGTTGCCCCACCTGATGTTAAGAAACCTATCACTTTCTTTCACTTTGTCAGACTTGTATGGATCGCATACTTAAAGGTTCTTTTAGAACCAATCACAATCGCCACTGGGTTTCTGAAGTTTGACACTTAGGATGACGTTAGTAAATGCATAGGTTGATGTAATCAATGATGATTTTCTTTTATAAAACAATGCTTTTTTCAAGGTGCATTGAGAAACTATGCACTGAGACGTCCATTGATGTCGGTTGTGCTCCCTCTTTTAGATAATTGATGTTAAAACAGTTACCTTTTTGTCAGCTACCTGAGTCATTTCGATTATTAATGTTTGAGTAACTTTTGCATCCCCATTCATCTCAAGGGTATTGCTACCTTGGCTGAAAGGGCTGGAGTCTTCCAGTTCACGTGGTAGCAGAGTTGATGGTTAAAAATCCATTGAGATAGTGGGCTTTCGAGTCCCGGAAATATCGCACAACCTCTGCCATTTCGTCTGAAAGGACGTGAAGCTCCCTGTAGCTAGCAGAATTTTTTTTAATTATCAGGCATGCAAGCTCGGATGAGACGGGTCCCCTGGTTTCAGACAGAATCCTCTCCCGGCACCTACAGGAAGCTGAAAGAATGGAAAGTTGAAGCAGCTGATAAAGAGGCAGACACAATCCCGAGAGTCAGAAGTCGAAAAAGTGAATGGTGAGTAAAAACTGAGTGAGGTGGCAAAATTGTGAATGGGCAGTGAGTGGAGAAAGTGGTAAGGGAAGAATGAGTAATGGAGGGAAGCTGGGGTAATTTAACTTGAGAAAGATGAGCGTTGAATATTAAATAATAGACTTGAGGAGAGGTCAAGCAATTGAGTTAATAAGTAATTGGGCCTCATTATGAGTGTGGCGGAAAGGCAACAACGGTGCTGGTAGTGCTACCGGCGCTGTTGTTACCTCTCCACCACACTACGAGTTCTGCTCGCGGGTGCTGGACTGCACGCCTGGTCTGACCAGGCGTGCATATCGGCAGCCCCAAGCAGAACTCATGATTGCACCAGCACCGTTATTAACGGTACCGGTGCAACCATGCTCCTGACCCCCATTCTGCCCTAGGGGCAGAATGGGTATCGGGAGGCCGGACATAATGGCACCCCTCGGATGGGCAATTACTGGGTCCGCCAAACTCGGCATGACCCGGTTATTGCCCATTCGCGGGTTCCGGAAAAATAAACAACTTTGGTGGCAGCCTTAATAAAGGCACGGCTACCGCCAGAGTTGTAGTGAGGGCCATTGACTTGAGTAGAGGCCAAGCAATTAAGAGATATCGTAGAGGAAGGTGCCAATGATAAAGAGTATGCCCAGTTTCCTGCATCGTAAAGTCGTAACAGAAGGAATAGTTTCTAGAGCCCTATTCACGGGAGACATAGGCTACAAACTTGGTTAAAGACAAGTTTAAAGAGAACGGTTCACATCCCAATTGGGGTATTTTTAGGGGTAGGATAAGTCTTGAAGGGAAGACTGAGATATGTGTAGCCGGTCGAGTATGTCCGTTTGTCTGTTCATTTTATGTGACTGTATATGATGAAAATACAATAGATGAATTGATAAATGTGAAAAGGAAAACACGTGATTTAAGAATTAATTATTTATTATTGGAATTGAATTGATGGGGTTTAGTGAAAAAATATATTAAAAGTAAAAAACGTGATATAGAGGGTTTGAAAACTGCGACGATTGGTGCACGCCGGTATTGGGCCTCATTCCAAGGTGGGCGGTAAGGGATACCGGGCACCGGTAAGGAGACCGGTGCCGGTAATCCCTTGCCGCCCAATTCCGAGGTCCTTTAGCGGGAACCGCAAGGGACGTGTGGTTGGACCACACGTCCCTTACAGGTCCCATTAGGGGACCAGGGCGCTAACTACAGGCCTGCCATTAGCAGGCCCGTAATTAGCGCCTTCCCCATTCCCATTGAGCCCTATGGGGGCTCAAATGGAATGGGGAATGGCATTTGGAATGGGGACTTACCAGGTCCGCCTGGGGCGGAATGTCCCGGTAAGTCCCCACTCCACCAGATTGAACCTGGACACGATTTTGGAGGCAGCCATGGCACTAATAGCGCCATGGCTACCTACCTCCAAAGTCGTAATGAGGCCCATGTTTTGTTTTTCTGAAATGTAGTTTTGAAATTTGCAAAGAGTAAAGGTGAGTATTGACAGTCAAGGATGATGAGTCAAAATGGAGGATATTACTCCATTTGTACATTTCTGCAAACAGTTGCCGAAACACACACCCAAACTTTTCTTTTTAAAATTAGTTTTTTAAACATTTTGTTTATTGTTGCACACAGGTACATCGCACATACAGTATATATCATTCACACAACTTGTACATTGTTTTTGGGTGTCAGTGCATATCATTACGTGTCTTCGTCTTCGGCCTTATCAGCCAGATATTGTTTGTATCTGGCCCATATATTTATGGGTCTAGTAGCTGCTTGCAATGTGTCCATATATGTTTCTTCATTGTCGTTCGTCCAGACCATGCCTCTGTCCCAATCCCCCTTTGTGGGTGGAGGGCTTTTACTCTTCCATTTCAGCTGTATCGCCCTTTTGGCTAGTAATAGGCTTACATTCAGTAATTTTGGCCATGTTGGGTTCATCATCCGTGTGGCCCCCAGTAGACACAGGATCAGGGACCATTCGATAGGGTGTTCAGCCATGTCTTCTAATGCGTTACACATTTTGGCCCAATAATCTTTCAATTATATACACGACCAGAACATATGAAAAGTGTCAGCCTCCTCACAACCACATCTGGGGCATAAACTTACAGATATGGGGTATATGCGTTTCATTTTGGCTGGGGTGTAATGTGTCCTGTCAACAATTTTATAATGAATCAGTTTGTATCTTGCGTTACACGATATGTGTTTAGTTAGGGAACATATTAATGTCCATTGGTTATCGCTGATCGGGTGACCCAGATCCTGCTCCCACTTGACCGTGGCGCTGTGTAACACTGGTGGGCGGGTCTGAGTAATAGTCCTATATAATGTAGAGGCTGATATCTTTCCCTTCCCCGCAGTGAACATACAACCCAGATGCAGGTTTATCGCAGGTTCTGCTGGAAATTCAGCCCATATCTTAGCGATAGCAGACCTCATATGTATGTATTGCATCTTATGTTTTGGGATGTCTCCCACTATATCTTTAAGGATTTCCCATGTCACAAAGTATTTATCTTGAAATAATTGGCCCCATTGCACAATCCGCTTAGCGCCCCATTGTGTGGCTAACTCTTTATCCAGGTTAGGTGGTATGTAATGAGCACCCCATATTGGCATGCTTGGATGGTATAGCATGTCTGCGCCATATATATCAACAATCCTGGCCCATGCTGTGGTTGTGACCAGATAGGGGTCGGTGGTATTGTACCGTTTAGGGCGTGTCGTCGTAAAGCCATGGAGTAGGGTGGTTGATTTTTGTATGGTATTCCCTAGGGGTTGAGAAAGTCTGTCGCCCACTGAGCGGCCCACTGAGTGTGCTTGTGCTGCCAGGTAGTAGAGTTCAAAGTCTGGCGCCGCTAAGCCTCCCTGTCGATATTGGTTGGTAAATCTCAATCTAGAGCGTCCGCCCCACGTGAATGTGGTGCATGCGTTTCCTATTTTTTCAAATAGTGCCCTGCCCGGCCAAACCGGAACGGTGCTAAATACATATAATAGTTTAGGAAGGATTATCATTTTTATAAGGGCAATTCTTCCCATCATTGATATTGGTAAGGCGCTCCACCGTGCCATTTTGGCGCATATGGCATCAGGGAGGGCATCATAATTCAGTAAACGGGATAGCTGTGCCGTCCTAGCCACATTAACCCCCAGGTATTCAATAGGTACTGGACTCCACACAAGGCTGTGAAGGTCAGTCGGCTTGACCTTTTCCCCTGTGAGTGGGAAGATTTCAGGTTTTTTGGCACTTAGTTTCAGGCCGGAGTACTCGCCAAAAGTCTTGACCGCTGACAGAACCCTGCCGAGTGTACGTTCAGGGTTTTTTAGATAGAGTAAAATGTCATCTGCATACAGAGTGATAATCTCAAGTTTGCTCTCCATCCGTAATCCATGTGTGCCATATCTAGCCCTGAGTATGTCCGCAAGGGGTTCTATCACCAGTGCAAAAAGGAGTGGGGACAATGGCCAGCCTTGACGAGTACCCCCTAATAGCTCCAGTAGTTCGGTTAATGTGCCATTGATGCTTATCCTGGCATAGGGGCATGTGTACAGAATCTTGACCCATTTAATGAAGTTAGGGCCAAACCCATAGTTGTGTAAGACCCTAAATAGAAACGGCAAGTATTCTGTGTCAAATGCCTTTTGCATATCTAATGAGAATGCCACCCCTCGTGTTTCTTCTAGTATCGCTGTTAGAATCTTATGGAAGAGCCTGATATTCGTTGCAGTGGATCTGCCCATTGTGAATCCCACTTGATCCTCATGGACCATATAGGGCTTTAGTGGGGTTAGCCATGTGGCCATGACCTTTGCGAAGATCTTGGCATAGGTGTTGATTAAAGATAGCGGTCTGTAGGAACCACAGTCTTCGGGGGGTTTCCCTGGTTTAAGCAGCAGCATAATGACCGCTTCTCTAGTGGTTTCTGGTAGCTCCCCTTTTTCTAAAGCTTCTGTCCATAATGCGTATAGCTTGGGCACGAGAAGCTGGGTGAATTCTTTATAGAACTCTGCACTAAGGCCATCAGTACCTGGTGCTTTTCCATCGGGTAGCACTTTAATGGCTTCGGTTATCTCGACTTCAGTAATTGGAGTCTCTAAGGCTTCCTTAGTGACGTCTGATAATAGTGTTGTTGGTATTTGGGTTAGATATTGATCTATTTCTGCATCAGCGGCACTACTCTGTGGGGAATATAAGTTCTTATAAAAGTCATAAAATGCCCCCTCGATCTCTTGTCTGTTCGTGGTCACAATTCCATCATCCCGTGTTATGCATGGGATATTCGTTGGCCCCCGTTCCCCTTTTACCATCCTGGCCAGCAATCTGCCCGGGCGCTCACGCTCCCCATACCGCCTAGCTGCTGCGGGCCTGTCAAAATAGCAGACCTCAAGATCGGCTGCCTTTTTGAATTCGTCAAATTTGGTCTTAATGTCTAGCCCCAGTTGTGCAGATGGTGTTTGTGCGTACAGGTTTTGTTTTTGGGCAATATCTGTTTCACGTTGCGCTAGATTCCTGCGGATGTCTTTCAGGAATTAATTCAGTTGACATCGCAGTGCCTCTAATGCACACATTGAATGCCTGCCATAATACCACTTGACTAGTCACTGAGCCCTCGTTTATTTGAAAGTATTCCTGAATGTGTTGGGCCAGTGATATCTTATAGACCTGGGGCCTCATTCTGAGTATGGCGGTAGGGGGTTAAAGGCACCTGTAAGGATGCCGGTGCCGTTAACCCCCTAGCGCCGCATTCCGAGGTCCCTTAGCGGGAGCTGCTAAGGGACCAAGGAGCTAATAACGGGCCCACTATTTGCGGGCCCGTTATTAGCTCCTTCCCCATTGAGCCCTATGGGGGCTCGAATGGGAATGTGGAATGGTATTCAGAATGGGGACTTACCAGGTCCGCCAAGCTCGGAATGTCCGGTAAATCCCCATTCCGACACCACAGACACGGGTTTGGAGGCAGCCATGGTGCTATTAGCACCATGGCTGCCTCCAAACTCGTATTGACCACCCTGGTCTTGTAGTGCCGGAGATTTAAACCTCCAAGGGGGTCTGTGTATTTTAATCTCTGGGATCCGTAGCGTTATCTGGATAAGTGAATGGTCCAAATATGTCCTGGGATGAATATGAGTATTGATAATCCAGCCCAATACCTCATGGGATAACAGCCATACATCTATTATGGAGTGTATATCATGCACCAAGGAGTAGAACGTGTATGCCCGTTTGTTGCAATTTAAGGAGCGCCATACATCCCTGAGGTTCAGGTCAGCCATGTAGGTGATTATCATTTGGGCTGCTTTAGTCAATGCCCTTGGCTGATCCGATGTGCGGTCCAGGTGTATGTCAAGAATAGTGTTTATGTCACCTCCGCATGTCAGATGGGCCGTGGGAAATGTTGCTAGTTTCCCGAACACTGTGGAGTAAAAAGCGGGGTCAAACACATTTGGGTCGCATATATTGAGCAATAACACCTCTCAGTCTTGAAGGGTGCTGTGTACCATGACATACCTGCCCTCAGAGTCACATTCTGTGTCGAGACATGTAAAGGGTATGGATGTATGTATTAAAGTTACCACTCCCCTAGCGCAACTGGAGTATAATGTGTAGTAGTGATGTGGTCCCCAATTAGGGGCATGCTTTTCAGCTTGTTGTTCTAGTAAGTGAGTTTCCTGTAAAAAAAAACAATCTTAGAGCCTAGCCTAGTGATATATGCCATAATTTTCCTTCTCTTTATCTGGGATCCCAGCCCTCGGAAGTTCCAGCTTAACATTTTAATACCCTCTTCACTCGTTTTAGCCATCGTCTTGTTTCCTCATATGGTGATGATGTACATGTTCTGGTTTCGCTATTGATATGTCTGTGCCAGAACCCGGTGCATGTGTGCTTTTTACTGTAACTCCCCCTTTCCGAAACAAATACCCCCATAAACTTGTCCCACTCCCCTCCCCCTGCCTCATAGTTACCCAAAATTTAACTATGTCCTTGAGTGCACCACCTTTCCCACCCATTACTTGAATACACCTGCAACTGGAGGTTCTGCTGCGACACTCCGAGCCACCTTGCTTGAAATTCTTTTTGGTCCCGACCAGTTCTGCTTAGTTGTTGCTCAAACTGATATTGAATACTGGAAGTGCACTTATTGCCAATATAGATAATTCAACTCTGTAATGTTAACACATAGTGAGACCCACGTGGGGGAACCCTTGCCCCCTCATCATTGTTTTCTCATCTTGTTTTTGGGTCGTGAGCGCTTGTCGTTTCAGGAGTCTTCTTTGTTTGTTGGTTGATGAGCCGGTAGTGAGATGTTGGCCTCAATGAAGCTTGTTGCCTCTTCAGGGAATGTAAAGAAATAGTTCTTATTTTGGTATTGTAACCTTAACCTCGCCGGATACAACATTGTGTATGGGATTTGACGTTCACGCAGTAGTTTCTTGACCCCGGTGTAGGATCGTTGTTCCTGTTGTACTTCCAGCGTGTAGTTAGGGAATATGCGGATAGTATTAGCCTGCCATGTCAGTTCTTGTTTATCCCTAGCTGCTTTCATTACCAAGTCTCTGAGGGTCATTGCGAGTTTGTAGGTAAAAACATTTTTTACCGGCATGGAGCAAATACTGTGTCCGTGTAGGAAAGAGGCCGCTAACAGTGGGCTATTACGAGTATGCATGCACAAGCGTAGCGGCATGCCGGTATCGACAGTACCGGCATGCCGCAAAAGTCCCAAAAATGCCCCTTAGGGGCATCATGGAAAGTGCAGACAGCACTACCGCCACCATCCACCCATAAATAACGTGGCTGGCATCAATGGATACAGCATTAGAGGGCACTGCTATTAGCGGCCTCCGCTAATAGCGGTGCTCGCTAATAAGTGGAACCGGAAGTAGCGTCATTGCGCCGGAACTGGAAAGGGAACGGGGGCCGTCTTGAACAACACAATCCATTGACGTCCTCACTACACAGGACCTGGAGCCTCATTGCGACAGCAGAAATACATCATCACCACCAGCATCATGCCAAAAAGGCACAGCACGGCAGCGTAAAGGGCGCTTCATGGAGGACAAGCTCACAGTGCTCGCAGAGACACTGGCAGAAAATGCTGAGGTTGTCTTTGCCAACAACCTCAAGAGAGAAGCTCAGATCCAAAAAAAAGAGATCTGGCAACTTGTTGGCCAAAAAGTGAGTGCAGTCGGGAACACCCCCCACACAGTGAAGGACGTGTGCAAGAATTGGGATGACCTGTGCCTCAGAGTCCGAAACATAATGTCGGCTAACCGGAGCCAGGGCCTGGCTACTGGTGGTGGCCCTAGCTCCCCTATCAAACTAAGCCGGTGGGAGGAAATATGCGCCAGCACCATTGGCATTGAGGCGATTGAAGGTGTGGGGGAGATGGAACGTGGCACCACCTCATCGGCAGATGAAGGTGAGTGCCTTAAGAAAACACTGTAATGCAAAGTATGATGATAGTCCACCAATTTTACCATGCCATGAGGCAATGCATGAACCATTACAGACACATGGACACATCCCTGCCTAGATGTCGTCTTCAGCACTGACACATCCACATGCATGCAGCATGCCAATGCCATACCTGACACACACCCCACAAACATGGAAACGGCATTAGTCACACTGCACGCAGTCCACAACATAAATGCATGTCACACAGCATACACCACCTCAAACATGTGTGACCCTGATGGATGCCTGCATGCCCCACTCATATAGCAAGCAACCTGATTGTGAAAACTCCAATACCTATTCCCCTCTAATGTGTAGAACAGCAATAATACCAATGTATGCATGATGCTTGTAGAACCATTACTGATGCCGTCCCTCTCTCGGTCCCCCACAGACTCAGATCCTGACAGCGAGGCCCGGGACTCAGCGGCACAGGCAACAACTCCCCGGAAGAGGGCCAGGGGCAGGGAGGAAGGCAACAGACCTTCAACATTAAAAGGGCCAGTCAAGCCACAACCGGCACAGAAGGGGAAGGCAGCAGAGGATGCCACGTCACTGGTGCGGCTAAGGGCGACTACTACAGCTACAGCCCCACAACATCTGTGTCGCCTGCACAGGAGACAGTGGCCGATAGGGCCCTTTCATCTGCGAACAGCTCTGTCGGGGAGGCAGCAGCCACAGCACCTCAGACAGACAAGGACGTGCAGAGCCAAGGTCAGGTGTGTTTCCCTGTGGAGGATGACTCATCAGACATACCTGCCACACCCAGTTCCCCACCATCACCCCAGGTCACACCATTGTACTCCACCAATGACAGCACACAGGAGCAGTCTGGAGGGGAGCCAGGTCAAGGGAGCATGAGCCCCACATAGGAGCCACACAAATTTGCAAATTTCACACATGCAGCATCCACCTCCACTGGTGTCCGGGATGGGGTGCAGCAAATGGATCATACTTTGCAGTGCCAGGAGGAGCTGAAAGCACTAGTCAGGCAGTTTGTTTCCGACGGTGCCCAGGCAAGACAGGAGGGGCAGGAAAACACTGCGTCCCTGAGACAGGCAATTGAGGCCAGTACCATGCGTTTCTGCAAGGAGGTGTCTGCTCTGGGGCAGGTCCTTTGCCGCATCGTGGATGCCATGGAGGCAGATTGTCCTGCCCCGAGACAGGAGCAAGCGGGCACGGCATCATCATCTAGCTCAACTCAGTCCAGCCCACTTCGTAGGTCTGCGTGCATCTTGCGGCGATCGGATATGCCGTCACCAGATGCGAGAAGTGGATAGAAGTAGGTGGGGCAGCCTGATAAAGGCAATTGATGCAGTAACCTGCAGCATTTGCTTGGACACCATGTGTGGAGTAGTTTTGGGGGGAGGGGGAGAGGGTGTGTGGGGGAGCTGTGGGGGTAGGGGGGCGAGGGAGTGTGGGGTAGTTGTGGGGGGTGGGTGGGGGTGGGGAATTGTGGGGGGTGGGGGTAGAGGGAGTGTGGGATAGTTGTGGGGGAGTAGGAAGGGGGAGAGAGTGTATTTGAGGTGAACGATATGAGCACTTTGTACTATTTAACAGTTTAATACACCCGTTGTGTAGCAGAAAAAATCTTGAGTGGACATTCCTCATTGCATATGTGTCATTTATTGGTCTACAGTGCATAGTGTACATGTACTCCCACACACAGTGCCCTCTGTCCCACTTTCATAGCACCCTCTGCACCCTTGTGTATTAGAAATATTGTCCATTCACAGAGTGGGGCACAGCATGTCCCTCCTGTGCATCAGCAGCGTGATGATGTGCGCCCACATCTTCTTCATTCCCTTCTTAATCATCTGGTGGTTGCAGTTCAATGTCAGGGGGCAGGGGCATGTTCTGTCGGATACACATGTTGTGCAGCATGACACATGCCATGATGATCTTGGCCACCTTCTCATGCCCGTAGAGGAGTGCCCCACCCGACCGGCTAAGGCAGTGAAAACGTGCCTTCAACAGGCTAAAGGACGGATTGATGACAACATGGGTACGGGTATGGGAATGATTGTAGTCCTCCTCGTGCCTGTTCTGCAGGTTTCGGACAGGGGTGAGGAGCCAGGGCTTCAAGGGATAGCCACTATCACCTGCATGGGAGAAAAATAACGTATGTGTTAGTCGATTCATGATGGACAGATGTACTTATCACACATGCCTGCAGATATTTGTTGGTCACATGCACATGTCCCTGGTTGTATGCACACATTTTTCCTTCCCTCAATGTGTGCTGTCCCATGGTCTTATGGTGTGGATTGCATTTTCAAGATGTTCCACGGTGTACACTGCCTTGATGTTGCTCATGCATTGTGGACGCATACCACTGTGTTTGTGATATATATGTGATGTGTAGAGTTATGTATGATTTTCTTACTGGCAGCGTTGGCAGTAGTCTCTGCATAATTTGGCATTCAGTGCTGATTATTCCCATGGTGACATGCTGCACTACTGTGGTGGTGGCCCTGTGACAATCAGTGGATTCCATTGGAGGTTTTGTTTTGAGCACTGTCATGGAAGCTTGTCCAGTGTGGTGATTTACTGCAGGCATTTACATTGTGAATACTCACAGCATGCTGCTGGATTGTGTTACGCAGGGTGAGGTCCGATGATGGGTGGTGCATGTTTTGTGGGATGTGGGGTGGTTTGAAGTTTGCCATGTTGTGATATGTGTGCAGCTTACTTCATTGCTATGGGAATTGGTGGTCATGCTCAGTTTGGGATGCTTTGGGGCACAGTGTTTTGGGATTTGGACATCGTACTGTCACCACAACAATGGCACCATAGTGGTGTGTGCATCTCTCCCCATTTCACTGCCATGTGCATGTCATGCAACTTACCAAGCAGCCAGGCACATCGTCCTGCATGTTGCTGCATGTAGCGTGGTAGCGTGGAGTTCCGCAGGACCATTGAGTCATAAGTTGATCCAGGAAATCGGGCACAACAATGTGTGATAATCGTGCTGGAGTCACATACCATCTGTACATTGATTGAGTGATATAGCTTACGATTGCGGTACACCACCTCTGTTTCATACGTGACCACTAATTCCACATGGGTGCAGTCAAGTGCACCAACACAGTTTGGCATGCCTGCCAGTGAATGGAAGCCAACTTTAGTGTCAAATATCTCCTGGGCAGTCCGTGGTAGGGCTATGTAGTTATGATGCCCGCTCCCGGGGAGACGGTTCAAGCCCGGCGTCCCCGAAAGCGGACATCCAGTCCCCAAGGAAGGACCCAGCAACCCCATATAGGGGCCCTTTGGACAGTGTCCTGGCGCCTATGGCGTCAGGCTCATAAAAGACATCAGTCCTGGCGCCATAGGCACCAGGCTCATTATGGGAATGCTTGGGTGCACTTACCTGATGCAGACCATGCTGGAGGATCCCGGCCTCCTTGAGGCCTGAAAGGAACTACTTTACCTGTGGGACTAATTTATCATCCGGGCGTGGTCGGGGAAGGATACATACCTGATTGGAGGAAGGATACATACCTGGAACTTCTTCCAAGGCTATTTAAACCCCACCCGAACAGCCACACGTACTTCGCGTTGTTCTGCATCTAGCAGCTGGACGTTCACCGTGTCTGCTCCTGCATCCTGACTTCTGCCACGCCTGCCAGCATCCTGGATCACCTGCAAAGGAAGAGAAGAAGAGAACAGAAGAAGTAAAAGTCCTTACCTGCTAAATCCGCATCCCGGAGACATCTCGCCGACAATCCTGAAAAGGAAGACTTTAATTTAAAAGCTCATCACGTCGATCGCTGCAGCGCCGCATTCCACTCACCTTCACAGGGCGCCTCCATGTTCAGGAGCGATCATCCGGATTTGCAGTCACGCCCCAGCGCCTAGGGAGAAAAACACCAGAACAAAAGGTGAGAGAGAGAAGGGAATAAGGAAAGCTAAATCTCCATGTTAAGACTTACCTGTTGATTCATTCCCTCTTCATTTCGGGTCCGCGCCGCATCCTGGCATTTCCGGACCCCGGCCCCTAAGGGGAAAAAGAGACATCAGCGTTAATGAGCGAATGAAAAGACATTACCAAAAAACGCTCATTAAAGACTTACCTGATTTCTACAAGGATTTCACCTCTCATCTCGGGTCAGTGTCTGTTCCCCGGCATTCCGTACCCCGGCCCCTATGGGGAAAAAGACACTAGCATTAGTACATTAATGCATGGACACAAGGGGAACCTCTCATCAAAAAACTTACCTGGAAGCCAAGCAAGTTTGGTTCTCACCAATCCGAAAATCCAGTGAAGTAACTGGATACCAACACGCCCCTGCATCAGAAGCAGGATGGAGAGCTCGTCCTTCCAGACCCTAAGGTAAGACGCTACGAGAAATCACAGAAGGGTTTCAAGGAGGGTGAGAGGGGAAAGTGGGAGGCCGATTGCATTACCCCGCAGACAGTTAATCCCCTATTTTCACCTACAGAAGGATACTTCTGCGAGCCAGACAAGCCAGATTTGGGGGTCCGGTCCAGTCTGTCTTCCGAACCCTGCGCATCACCTTAGAAGAGGTCACAGCAGCGCGAACCAGGCCAGCGCCTCCGTGGGAGTCAGGTGAGCGTAACAGAAGTCCCTTGTGTGCTTCAGGAGGGAATGCAGCACTTGGTTCAGCATGCAAGAAAATAAGGGTTGTGATATGCCATGCATGTGCCCTACTGTGTGCTGGTAGGTGCCTGTGGCCAGGAAGTGGAGCACAGACGCTACCTTCAGTAGAGGTGGGATGGCGGTGCGTATTTCAATCAGGCTGACAATGTCATTGTGTATCATGATTGACTACCCCTCTCTAAATGTCATGTATGTGCAACAGGATAGGGTGTGGTGGGACTACTTTATCGGTAGGTAGACCCAACACCTGGGTGAGGGCAATTATTTGAGCACTACCTTTTTTCATACAAAATAAATTTCTCTTTAATAGTTTTTCATAAAAACATGTTAAAAAAACATTTCAACATTGGATCTTTTGATCACCATTCATACCATTCATACGACAGGAATTTATATAATAACGGGGTAAATCAAATTTTGATCTTCTTGAAGCATAACAGTTGATCATATATGCATGTATGACATAGGAAAAATACATTAGGTTTCCTTTTTCCATCGACATATATTTCGGCCTTTAGAAATGTACCACCTTTGTCAGGGGTGGTCACTGATTGGAGTGTTGGGCCATCTTCAGGACAAAGATGAATGATTCTAGAAGATTAGTTTCGTTCCCCATCAATAGATTCAATGATCTATAAAAATACATAAAAACTTGTTCTACTGCTCACTTTACTCTTGAGATAAGTCTGGCTGCTCAGCCACTGCTACTGCATTACTGTGTAGTACAGGCTTGTACCAAAGGGGAAATTGTACTGACACTTGTAGTCTTAATTGCATGTAGTGTTCCCCAAGGGTACTGCAAGTGATTCTGCCTAGGCCTCATTACAAGGTTGGAGGTAGCCTTGCCGATAAAACCGGCAAGGCTAACTCCAAACCAGCAAGAAAGTCCGGCACTTGTGAATGGGCAATTACCGGGGTCTTCCAGCCCTGCTGGACCCGGTAATTGCCCTTTTGCGACTGCTGGCGCCAGTAGATCCCCATTCCCACTTGAGCCCCATAGGGCTCAATGGGAATGGGGATGCCTGCAGCACTGGCACGGTTAATTACTGTGCCGGTGCTACAGGCTTGCTGTGATCGCGGGTGCCTTTCATTCCACCAGGTCAGACCCAGTGGAATGAAAGGCACCCGCGAACACAACTCAGAGTTTGCCGGTCCGGATGGAACGGTACCAGTAAGCTTACCGGTACCATTGTATCCGGACCGGCAAACTCGTAATGAGGCCCATTACGAGTTTGGAGGTAGCATGGTTGCCTCCAAACTCGGGTCCGGGGGCCTCATTAAACGGTAGGCGGTAGGGGATTACCGGCACCGGTAAGGGCACTGGTGCCGGTAATCCCCTACCGCCCTACTACGAGTTCCCTTTGCGGGTCCTCCCTTCACGCCTGTTTTTTCCAGGCGTTAAGGACAGGACCCGCAAAGGGACTTTAGAGCTAATAACGGTACTGCAATTTGCGGTACCGTTATTAGCGCCTTCCCCATTCCCAATCAGCCCTATGGGGGCTCAAATGGGAATGGGGACGGGCCCTGGTGAATGGGGAATTACCGGTCCCGCCAACCTTGGAATGGACTGGTAATTGCTCCATTCACCAGGGCGGAGTTGGTAAGGATTTGGAGGCAGCCATGGCGCTGTTAGCGCCATGGTTACCTCCTACCGTGTAATGAGGCCCTAGGTCTGAGTTCCCTGAATGGGGAAATACCGGGCCATTCCAACCTTGGAGGGCCCGGAATTTCCACATTCAGGGAACCCGGACCCGGACCATCCCCATTCCCATTTGAGCCCCCATAGGGCTCAATGGGAATGTGGAGCATGCTAAAATCTGGCCCGTTGATGGGCCCGTTGTTAGCATGCTTGGCTGCTCGCGGGACCCGCTAAGGACGCCTGGTAAAACCAGGCGTCCTTAGCGGGACCCGTGAGCAGACCTCGTTATAGGGCAGTAAGGGGTTATCGGCTACGGCGCCTTTACTTACCACCCACCTCGTAATGAGGCCCAATATATGTCTGTTATGGGTACTTAATTTTACATTGGGCCTCATTCTGAGTTTGGAGGTAGCCATGGCGCTATTTGCGCCATGGCTGCCTCCAAACCCGGGTCTGTGTCCGGTCTGGGTGAATGAGGACTTACCAGGACATTCTGACCTGTGTGGACCCGGTAAGTCCCCATTCAACCAACCATTCCCCATTCCCATTGAGCCCCCATAGGGCTCAATGGGAATGGGGAAGGCACTAATTACGGGCCCGTTATTAGCGCCCTGGTCCCTTAGCGGGACCCGCAAAGGACGTGTGGTCAGACCACACGTTCTTTGCGGCTCCCGCTAAGGGACCTCGGAATTGAGCGGTAAGGCTTTAACAGCACTGGTCTCCTTACCGGTGACCGTTAACCATTACCGCCCAACTCGGAATGAGGCCCATTGAGTGTTTACTAAATTTAACAATGGTATTTGATTTGAAGCTTAACTATTTTTTTTTTATTTCTTTCAGTCACTGATTTCTATGCATTTTTTAGGAAAGAGTGCAGGGGCATATTATGGTGGATACTGTTGTGAGGCATGGGTCATGTAAATTGTGGCATTTGGGGCATATTGTGGCAAAGGGTATTGATTTTTAGGGTGCTTCCGGATTGATGTTTCTATTGTGCAAGAGTTTACATATATTGACAGAGAGCATGGGGTATGTGGATGGTACATGTTGTAAATGAAGTAGGCTCATGGTGAGTATGTAAGGATGGGGGTGCATATGGTGGTTTAGACAGCTGCAATGTAAATTGGACACCTTTCAGTGAAGAGTATCATGTACTTGACGTTTCCGCGTCCGCAAGGTTGTGGAAAGACCGGCTGATTATGTGCTGTTGGTCGCACGCACCACACGGACACGGAAACAGTGTAACCGCTGCTATGGAAACACCCACGGACAAGGACATAGCGGTGCCACAAGTAGCGTAAAACCCGTGTCCGCCACCGTCGCCACGGAACCGGAAATACCATGATCGCCAAAACAGGAAACAGAGAGGCGGCCATCAGAGAAAGCACAATCCATTGCCATCCAGAGACAGCACAAGCAGAATCCACACTGTGAGAAGCCAAAAGGGATCACCAGCATGTCTGCCAGGATTCCAGCCCAGAGGCAGCACAAACAGCGATTTAGTGGGGCGGAGCTAACTGTTCTGGTCGAGCACATAGTGGAGCATGCTGAGATTCTGTTGTTCCGATCAACGGCGTGCTACACAGCAGCGGAGGAAGGAAGTGTGAGCGGAAGCAGCACGCAAGTGAACCGCCGTGGGCGTGACTGTGAGGAGTGTAAAGGACTGCCACAAGCAGTGGGACGACATCAGGCTGAGGGTGCGGAACCTGATCTCTGCACACTGCCAATGCAGCAGTGGGACAAGTGGAGGACCCCCTTCCCCACTGAGGCTTCAAACATGGGAGGAGCGCTGCACCATTGTCCTCCACCTTGTGGGCATCCATGGGATCGGGGATGCTGAGGCAGGAGTGAGTCCACCTGAAGATGCTGATAAGTGCGCAAATATGAATGCCATATGAGTATATGTTGAGGCCAGGATTGGCCCAAACATTAACAACCCCCCTCCCCCACGCTGTACATGGCTGGGCCAAAGGACCCATTAACACCCCCCCCCGGCAGTGCATGACTGGGCCAAAGGACCCATTAACAACCCCCCCACCCCCAGGCAGTGCATGACTGGCCCAAAGGACACCATCATGATCCAGATGGTGAGCCATATCACTACAATGCATTTCCGGCACCAAGCAGATGCATGTAAATGCTACTATTAAATGATCAACCTGTATGATGCATGTGATGCACCCATCAGGCACCTCCAAATAACTAATTGCATGCCCTCTGTGTCCCCACAGCCGTATCAAGTGACAGTGATACCGCACAACAGCCCAGGCAATCTGCTCCAGCACGTGTGCAAGCCAGCGCCCCTGCCCAGGAGGATGCTGCCAGCAGTTCTGCCTCTCTGCCCCCAGTAGCATCTGCCACACATGTGCCAGCCACCATCACCAACATCTCTACCATTTCCATGCTGCCTGATGCAACACAGGTGCCACGGGCACCCATCATGGCCATCCAACCCTCCACAGAAAGCATCTGCACTGCAGAGGAGGCAGCATGTAGCGACAACAGTGCCCGGCACTGCAGTCTGATACTGGGCCACAGGGGGAGGAGCCCACCCTGGATGACTTGGCATCGTTCCATGAGCTGCAGTTCAGCCCCACATCAATCCACAGTCCTATGAGGTCACCTACCCCCTCAATGGCAGAGCTCAATTCCCACATGCAGCGGATGGAGGAGCAGCAGGCTACCCTCACCCAGCTGGTGGAAAGGCAGCTTGAGGAATCCAGGCTGCAGCGGGAGTGTTACAGCACATCTGTACGTCGCCTGTACATCGCCTCTCAAGGTCCATTGGATGCTTTGCCAGCACAATAGTGACCCTGGCATGCCATGTGCGGGAGGGCAATGACAACACCTCGAGGATTCTTGAGTCCATGTTGATCGGCCAACAGGCATATCTTGCACATGTGCCACCAATCCCAGCTTCAGTGCCATCCACTACATCCACCCCATCCAGCTCCACCTCAGCCAGTCCACAGAGACGCTCGAGTCGGCTAACAGGGCCCTCGGGCAAGGATGCACAAGCGCTGAAGCGCACACGGAAATGATGGTATGTGTGTCGGGCACTGCAGGCACATGGGGACTCGAAGGGTGTGAAGGGTGGGTACGTTTGGGTGTTGGGGGTGGTCCATTAGGGGTTTTGTGTCTTGGGGCCTGGTAGGGGGTGGGTACGTTTGGGTGGTGGGGGTGGTCCGTTAGGGGTTTTGTGTCTTGGGGCCTTGTAGGGGGTGGGTACGTTTGGGTGGTGGGTGGTCACAGGTGTACAGCTTCCCTAACCATTGAACCTCCACCCCTGTTGTTATTTCATTAATATATCTTATTTTGAAAAAACACTAGCGTGAATGGATAGTCATCAATTCATTTGCAGTTCAACAATTTATTTACTGTCATCACCATATCCATGCAATGCTGTGAATGTGCAGTATCTCAAAAGTAAATGCGAATCAGTGCATCCCGTGTTCGCTGTCCATCTAGTGGACCCCCAGGAGGAGGTTGAGATTCCCATCCCCATCCTCATCCACATCTCCATCCCCATCTCCATCCCCATCTCCATCTCCATCCCCATCCCCATCTTCATCATCTGCATCTGGGGGCATCAGAACGTTCCTGCGCAGGCACAGATTGTTCAGCATGGCACACACAAGTGTTATTTTACCTGTCTTCACTGGGCTGCACAGCAGTGATCCGTCAGATCTGCTCAGACAGCGGAACCAGGCCTTCAGTAGTCCAAATGTCCTCTCAATCATGCCACGTGTGCGGACGTGTGCCTGTTCCTTGGCCTCCGTACATATGTCATCATCCATGGGGTGAGTGCATATCCAGCATCACCTACATGGGATGTAGATGTGGGGGACATGTCAGTGTTTGTTGTATCATGTCTTCATCAGATGCAGTGCAATCGTGTGTCATTGTTCATTCATGAAAAAGTGGCATGCAGGGGTTGGACCGGTGGGTGTTACCATTCTTTGGTCATTATAGTGGATGTTGGCAACTGGACATTGACCAACACATTGGTGTGCCTGTGGGTGACATTGGCTTGTAAGTATGCATGGTATAGTGATGTGCACACAGGGCAGAGTCAGTCCACTGTGATGATGTAGTCAATGCAGGATGTCTCATGTACAGGCATCATGTGCATTGGGAGGGCAGTGCTGCATTTTGTGGGTGGGGGTATGCAGTGGCTCCAGGTGTATGTGCCAGCAGCAGTTCAGGCTTTGTGTGTCATGTGGCAGGGTGTGTACGGGGACACTGTGGCAACCTGTCATGTGTTGCTTTTGATGTTTGGGATGTGCTGTCTATTCAGTTAATGGGCGGGGGGATGCATGTGCAGTCGCATCAGCACACTCACATTGCTCATTGCCCTGGACACACATACATACCTTCCAGAGGGCCGGTGCATTGGCAGCTGTACTCACCCAATAGCTATGTGCTTTGTCCAGCATAGCGTTCCATGTACCATGGCAATGTGGAATTCCGCAGGACCATTGAGTCATGTGTTGAGCCCGGGAAACGTGCGCAGCAATGTGTTATCACTTGTGTGGCATCACATACCATCTGTACATTCAGTGAGTGGTACTGTTTCCTATTGCGGAACACAATCTCAATTGCATGTGGTACTGTCAGCTCGATGTGGGTGCAGTCAACTGGACCTATGCAGTTTGGCATGCCTGGAATGGCATGAAATGCCAACTTGGTGGAAATGACCTGGGGGAGGGTACGGCGTAGGGCAATCTGTTCTGACACATGGCGCAACAGGGCATCCAGTACCTGTACCAGTATTATGGAGAAATAGGGTTGTGATAGGCCGTGCGGCTCACCAACTGTGTGTTGATAGGTACCGGTGCCAAGAAAATGCAGTACTGATACTACCTTCAGGGGGGGGTGGCGGTGGGGGTGTCTATGTGGCTGCTGATGTCGGCCTCTATCATGGCGGTGATGTACAGGATTGTTGGACGGTCCAGCCAGTATAATGTGTGGATCTGTCCTGGGTCTAGGTTCCAGAGTGAAGCCCTGATGCATGGTATTGCAGGCTGCCTGGTGGGGTGGTGCCGACTGGAAAATGGGGTTTGCCATGGGTACAGGGTTGGCTGGTTGGCGCCTGCGCCTCCTATGCCTCTGCCTCCTCCTCTGCACCATTACTGCCATCATGTGCAGTGCTGCCTGTTGGTTGAGTAGGCCGAGTCCCAATGCTACTACAGCTGCTGACTGCATGGCTCTGTTTTGAGTTGGCCTGGGTGTGGTCCTTTTGTAGGCTCCCAGTGGCCTGCTGGGTCCAGCTGGGCTATTTGGTGCACATGTGCCCTGATTCAGGTCACCAGGCACTGTTTAACGTCTTGTTCACGGTGGCGGCGGTACCGCCACCGTGGTCACGGTTTTAGCACCATTCTTATGGCAGTGTTTCCATGTCCGTGCTATTTGTGATGCTTGCGCTGTTTATTATTGCCGGTAACGGAGTGGTTTCCGTGCAGGCGGAGTTTACGGGTGCTTAAACTCCGCTGTGGCGGTTTATGGTGGTGCTATTTTTGGGTCCGCAGGCCATGATTGGACAGATGCGGAAACGGTGCCGGTATGGTTATACCGGCAGCGTTAAGTCCGGACCGGAGTAGTTGTAATGAGGCCCTTTATCTCATTAAAAGTTAGATACATTGGTTAATTAAGGGGTAAACAGCCAAAACCAAATTTGCTGACAACACACATATACCCCACTTTGGGTTTCACACTTTGGCCTACAGATGCAAGAAGCATCTGCTGCAGGCTCCTGCCTTTGAATATGCTCCCACAACACACAGGCCCAGGTAATCGAGGACATCTCCTACCTAGGTAAGAGAATGCACACCTCTACCAGGTGGAAGGACCCCCTTTCTCGGGGTTAGGGTTGGAAACATGCATTCAGGGGAAGCTTCCAGGCAAAATGGGAATAGGATCATTAGCATGCTTACCATTTGACGTATGATAGCCAGTGGTTAGGGAAGGCCTAGGGAAACCCAGGGATGAGAAATCTAATGGAAGAAGAGTTTGGCCCTTTCGGTTCTCACTGTTTATCATTTCCATTTTAACAGCCTCTAACTTCCTTCAAAACATGAGCTTTTGATATGACACTGCAACGGAAGGAAAGTCTGTAACAGGGAAATAGCTAGTCATTTAACTGAAGGCTTGAAAAATGACCAATCTCCTGTCACAGTTTACTATATGTGGTGGTGAAAACAAAATTTCCATTTGAGCTGGCAGCTCCCACCTTAACCATTTCTAGAGGGCACGAGAAGTGACTGCTGTGAGGAAAGCTTGCTTGATACTGAAGACTTCTGGCACAGGGAGCCTGGCCAGGACTGTGGCCGGCCCTGCAGCTCTGAAGTATTTCCCTGGACTGGAAGAAGCAGGGCAAACATCAACTGGCTTCAATGATAATGACGAAAGGACACAGAGCACTACAAGCACAAATGTAATCCAAGCACAAAGACTAAGGTAGAGTTGTGATAGATACCCCATAAAAGGAATGTTCTATTTTCTGTCCCCTCAGTCTTCATATCTGACATTGGGTCAGTCATTCAGTCAATACAACTTTTATTTGGCGTTGTGCCATCAAGTTAAACACACAACATACATCATTTAGCAAAAAATAAGGATTGTACACAGTACATACAGATACAAATGATCAAAACAAAATTAAAAGGGCCTCGAGGAGGGCAGTAAGGGGTTAATGGCGCCGGTAAAGGTGCCAGAGCCGTTAAACCCTTACCGTCCCATTACGAGGTCTGCTCGCGGGACCCGCTCAGGATGCCTGGTTTTACCAGATGTCCTTAGCAGGTCCCGCGAGCAGGCCAGCATGCTAACAACGGGCCCGTCATTAGCGGGCCCATTGTTAACATGCTCCCCATTCCCATTGAGCCCTATTGGGGCTCAAATGGGATTGGAGATGGACTGGATCTGGGTTCCCTGAATGGGGAAATACCAGGCCCTCCAAGGTCGGAATGGCCCTTATTTCCCCATTCAGAGCCCCGGACCTGGGTTTGGGTGTAAGCATGCCCTTAATAAGGTCATGGCTACCTCCAAACTCGTAATGAGGCCCATACTCAATTAATACAGGGAATATGTGCAATTCATGGGTATCTTAAAATCTAGTAAATAATTAAACAACAATCACTAAAACCAATGAGGAAAGCACTGCTCGCAGCCTCATAATGCTATTATACAAATTTGATACAAATCTTAGGTTGGTTACAACATATGGGGTGCATGAGAAACCAGACGTTAATATTTCGTATTGCCATATAAGTGATTATCGCTTAGGCCTACTCAGTTAACCTTAGGATTCAACGCCATTTTCCTTAGGATCCAAGTCCTATGGATATAACGTGCACACCCAAATACCACAAATGGGTCTAGGCTACGGGCTATTCTGACTAGCCTGACCGCTATCAGCGGCATCATAATTTATGCCGTCTCTTATAGCGGCATGGGAGCGGGCACGCGGGCCACCAGGCCAGAATTAGCGGCATGCCGTAAACTGTAGGAGAGCACAAGTTAAGCGGAAATGCAAATAACGGCTCCATGAAGGCGTTAAAAGTGGTTACAGGCATGCCCTAAATACCGGCATCGCATACCTACCGTAAAAAGCCATGTGCAGTGATCCCAACTGCCACAGGTGCACAAAATCAGCACAGGTGGAGGCAATGGAGTCTGGCCCACTACAAAAGGAGCACACCCACACACCACACCCCCTCCCACACCAAGATGATTCCAATAGTAGTAGCATTACTGGAGCTGGAGGGCATTCTTGCATTGCCACAACAGCAGCAACAAAAACAACAGCCGGCACCACAGAGGAGAAGCAGGAGGAGAAGGATGGTGAGACAGGCCCAGCATGCCCCACCAATGCAGCCACCGTTACCATGCAGGCAGCCCCAAATTCCTCGCATCAGAGCCAGTCCTTTCAACCTAACCCCTGAGCAGATCCACACCCTATACCGTCTGGACCGGGACACTATCACCACCATTGTGGACCTGATACACGATGACATTGTCAGCCTCATAGAAATACACAACGCCATCCCCTCTCTACTGAAGGTAGTGTCTGTGCTCCACTTCCTTGCCACAGGCACCTACCAGCACACAATGGGGCACATGCATGGCATATCACAACCCTTATTTTCTTGGATACTGAACAAAGTGCTGGATGCCCTCCTCAAGCACACAAGGGACTACATATCCCTACCACGGACTCCCCAGGAGATATTTGATACAAAAGTTGGCTTCCATGCACTGGCAGGCATGCCAAATTGTGTAGGTGCCCTCGACTGCACCCACGTGGAGTTGGTGGTCCCGCATGCCATTAGGTGGTGTACCACAACCGCAAGCAATACCGCTCCATCAATGTGCAGATGGTTTGGACGCCCGCAAGATCATCACACATTGTTGTGCCCGATATCCCGGATCAACTCATAACTCTATGGTCCTGCGGAACTCCACGCTACCACGCTTCATTGAGCGACATGCTGGATGACGTGCCTGGCTGCTTCGTAAGTTGCATGACTGGCACATTGCATTGAAATGGGGGGAGAGATACACACACCACCGTGCTGCCAAATTTGATGTGACTGCACAATGTGCACATCACCTAACACTGTGCCCCAAAGCATCACAAACAGTAAATGACACCCAAATCCCATATGAATGAAGTAAGGTTGACACCTATCACTACATGCCTAACAGGAAACCACCCCACATCCCACAAAACGTGCACCACTCATCATCGGTCCTCACCCTCCATAATGCCATCCTGCACCATGCAGTGCATGTGCACTATGTTGCTGTCGCCAGCATATCACCACACAGGACAAGCATCCCTGGGAGTGCATTAAACTGAACCAACTAGGGAATCCACAGTCTGTCACAGGGCCACCACATCCACAGGAGTGCTGCATGTCACCATGGGATTGATCAGCGCTGATTGCACAATAATGCACAGACTACTGCCGATGCTCCCTCTATGTAAATCTCACAGAACACAACGCATCACAATTCTGACACGAACACAGCTGTATGCGTACGCGCTGCATGTGCAACAAGACGTCAGTGCACACCATGTATCATCTTGAAGATGCAACCCATCCATTAGTCCATGGCACAGGACACATTGAGGGGCTGGAGATGGCGTGAATACATCCATGAACATGTGCATGTGGGCAACGATAAACTGCAGGCATGTGTGACGAGTACAGATGTCCATCATGAATTGACTAACATTTACCTTTTATTGCCTCTCATGCATGTGATAGTGGCTATCCCTTGAAGCCGTGGCTCCTCACCCCTGTCCGGAACCCACAAAACAGGCACGAGGAGGACTACAATTGTTCCCATACCCGTACCCGTGTGGTCATCAAGCAGACCTTTGGCCTGTTGAAGGCATGATTTTGCTGCCTCAGCCGGTCGGGTGGGGCACTCCTCTACAGGCATGAGAAGGTGGCCAAGATCATCATGGCATGTGTCATGCTGCACAATATGTGCATCCGCCGGAACATGCCCCTGCCCCCTGACATTGAACTGCTACCACCTGGTGATGATGAAGGGAAGAAGAAGATGTGGATGGACATCATGGCGGTGCCGATGCAAAGGAGGGACGTGATGTGCGCCAGTCAGTGATTGCACAATGTTTCTGACACACATCGCAGCACAGGGTGACGTGATGGTTGGACAGAGGGCACTGGGTGTGGGGGTACATGTACACTATGCACTGTAAATGAATAAATGACGCATGCGCAATGATGAATGTCCACTCAGGTCTTGTTTTTCACACAACGGGTTTATTAAATATAACAATGTAACTGTAAGTGCAAAAACCCTCCACCACCCTCACCCCTCTCCCCCTCCCCCCACAACTCCCCCACACACCCTCCCCCCCCTCCGCCTCCCTTGACAACTCCCCACACACCCTCGCTGCCTCCCCTACAACTTCCCCACACACCCTAACCCTCCTCCCCCTTCCCCCACAACTCCACCACACGTGTCCCATCGAGTCTCCAATGCCTACATGAGGCTGCCCTGACGATCAATTGGCACTCCCCGGTCCAGGTGGCGGCATGTCTAGCCGGCAAAGGGTATGTGCCGACCTGTGGAGCAGGCTTGCCTGGGTCGAACTGGATGAAAGCGGGGTGGCCGCCTGCTGGGATTGTGAAGCGGGATGCCCTGCCTCCATGGCATCCGCTATGCGGCCTAAGACCTAGCAGAGGGCCGAGACTTCCTCGCAGAGGCGGCTGGTGTTGTCAGCAAAGGATTTGGCCATGGGGGCAGTGTTGTCCATGATGGACCTGCCTAGAGAGGCAAAGTTTTCACACCACTCCTGTCTGGCCAGTCTGTTGTCCTCGACAAACTCCTGCACAAGGGCAGTAAGCAGGTCACAACGCTGTGGCCATGTGGGTGCATCTGTGGAGGTTGTTGGTCCCTGCCTGTCCTGCCCAGCTTGCTCAGCCTCTCTAGTCGTCAAAATGGGACTGAAGTGCCCTTCCGTCTGCTCCTGACCAGACTGCTCCAGGGTGGTGGTGTGCTCTGTATCGAGTGACGATATTAGTGGGGATGCCGGTGGACTTGGAGTATGGACCACTTCCGATACATCGTCCTCAATGGGCACCCATATGTTGTCCTGTGGGTCCTCCACAGCCAGGGGTGCTGTGGCTCCCACCTCCCCAGCCAAACTGGACTCCTCTGACTGTGGTGCCTCACCTGATTCATCAGGATGGCTGATGGGGGTGGTGGTGGTGGTGCTTCGCCCTCTACGGCCTTGGCGGCACCAGTGTAATGGCTATCTGGGGTGTCTTGCCAGTTGGTGCACGGCAGCCCCTGGGTTGTCCCCTTGAGGTCAAAGGGCGGTTGGCATCATCCCGGGACCTCTTCCGGGGTTGGGTCTGTGCAGGGGTTGCATCCTGCCCATCGCTGTCATGGTCGGAGCCTGTGGGGGTCGAAGAGAGGGACGGCATGAGTGATGTTTCGATAGGCATCATACATACATTTGGACAATTGATCATCCACAACATTGCAGGTAATAGGCATTTGTGTTTGGATGAGCACGTTGTTTGATACATGGGTGGGTTATGCAGGCATACGTCAGCGTCACTCATGTTGGCCAAGAGAAATGCTACATGCATGGTATTTTGGGCCTGCACTCTGTGTGACTCATGGCATTTACAACTTTGTGTGGTATGTGTGAGGTACGGCATTGCCTTGCAGCAGGCATCTGCATGTGTCTGTGATGTGTCTGTCTACTTTGCTGGGAGTGTGTGTGTGTTGGACCATGGCTTGACTCATTGGACTGACATATTGGTTGACTTCATCAGACTTGGCATTACAATGTTTTCTTAGGACACTCACCTCCATCGCCTGATGTTGTGGCGCCACACTCCACCTCGCCAACACCTTCGATCCCCTCCATCCATGCTGGTGCAGATGTCCTCCCATGGGGTGAGCTTGATTGGAGAGCTGGGACCTCCTCCTGTTCCCATTGGCTGGCTCCGGTTCACTGAGAGAATGTTTCGGACTCTCAGTCGCAGGTCGTCCCAGCGCTTGCGACAGTCTTTGATGGTGCGTGGGGTGTTCCCAACAGCACTGACCTTCTGAGCAACAGGTGCCCAGGTCTTCTTCTTCTTCATTATTGCCTCCCTCTTCATGCTATTGGAGAATACTATGCCAGCAACCTCCTGCAGTGTGTCAACCAGCATCTGCAGCTCATCCTCATTAAATCTTTCTTTCCGCTGGCGGGCAGCTCCCTTCTTCAGGGCCTTGGGCATAGTGGTGTAATAGGTGGATCTTTTCGCGACAACAGCAGAGTCCAAAGGGTCCTGTGTGGTGAGGGTGGCAATGGATTGTGTTTTTAAAGATGGGCGCTGTGCTCCTTCCCATTCCTGTGCGATGACGCTACTTCTGGTTCCACTTATTAGCGGTGACCGCTATTGCCACATTGGACCTTGTCAGTAGTAATATCTGCGCTATGCTTGATGCCGCTAAGGGCATTCAAGGTGCCTTTAACGGCATGCCGGTAAGCATCTTACCGGCATGGCGTAAAGCTTGTGCCCACAAAGTCGTAATAGTCCTCTATTAGCTGATTTATGACTGCCCGGACAGGCTATTTACGCCATGCCGGAACGGACCGTTACTTACCTCCAAACTCAGAATGAGGGCCATTCGCCTGATATACATAGGGGGTCATTACGAGTACAGGGGTAGGGGGTTAACGGCACTGGTGAGGATGCCGGTGCCGTTAACCGACTACCGCCGCATTCCGAGGTCCCTTAGCAGGTCGCACTAAGGCTGGCTGTTAAAACCAGCCGACCTTAGTGGGAGCCGCTAAGGAACCGGGGAGCAAGTTATGGGCAGGCCCGTTATTAGCTCCCTCCCCATTCCCATTGAGCCCTATGGGGGGATTGACCCGGTAAGTCCCCATTCTGAGAACCCGGACAAGACTTTGGAGGCAGCCATGGTTCTAATAACAACATGGCTACCTCCAAACTCATAGGGCCTCATTCCGAGTTTGGAGGTAACCACGCCGCTATTTGCGGCATGGCTGCCTCCAAACTCGTTCCCATTCCGCCCTGGTGAATGGAGCAAATACTGGTCCATTTCAATGTTGGCGGGACCGGTAATTCCCCATTCACCAAGGCCCCTCCCCATTCCTATTTGGGCCCCCATAGGGCTCAATGGGAATGGGAAGGCGCTAATAATGGTACCGTAAATTATGGTACCGTTATTAGCTCTAAAGTCCCTTTGCGGAAGAACCTCCAAAGGGAACTCGTAGTAGGGCGGTAAGGGTTTAACGGCACCGGTCTCGTTACCGGTGACCGTTAACCCTTACCTCCCTACTTGTAATGAGTCCCACAATGACCCCCATAGATTTTTGGCACAACATGAAATGTAGGACTGTTTCTTTTGGATATCCACACATCGGACATTGTGCTGTGTTACAAACATCCCATGACTGAGTAACAACTGCCACCGGTAAAGTACCTAATCTTAATCTGAGGTATAGGGACTTTTCAAATTGCATCCGGATATAATTCAAATATCCTTTGTGACTAAAGGGGCTAAACTCAAGATAATCTGGGCCCTTTTTTAGTTCCATAGCCGGGTGCAACAATTCATCTTGAGCGTTATTAGCCAGGGCCTCTTTAATTCATTTCTTAGCACCTGCATGGTGACTCCCAGGGTTAGTCCACAAATTGACTTTGCCCACTTCATATATGGTGTTTTTTATATGACGGACCCATGCTATGGATCTCCCACCGTCTAATGACATAAGATGACTTAATGCTGACTGGGAGTTTTCTAACATCTCTTGGTTCCACGGTTTTAGCCAGAATAATACAGGTCAAACTGAGCAACCACAGGAACAACAGCTTAAACTGAGTAACCACAGGAACAACATCACGTTCAATAAACACCAAGGCAGACTGTGCACACTTAGCAAATAATAACAGCTTGTTTAGGAACTTATGTTCGCTCGAGATTAATTCTTTCACATTGGCGTGACCCCATGATTCGACCCCGTAAAGGGCTGCCGGTAATGCTTCCTTTCTGTAAAGTTTTAGAGCAGGGAAAATGGCTCTGCCTTCATGTCTGACATGAAAGGATTTAATAGACCCGCTAAATTTCTTCAGAGTAGTAACTGAACGCTTCAACTGCTCTACCCAACCTCCTCTATTTTGGTACCTCACAGTGAGGTAATCAAAGCATTTAACTTGGGCTAGCTGTGCTCCCTCCACCTTAAGCACCGATGGTGTGTATTTTGTAAATCGAGGCCTGAATACCAAAACTTTACGTTTTTCTATGTTTAGGTCCAATTGTAGCTCCTTACATTTTATAGTAAATATTGGCAGGCTTCCTTCAAACCTCTCAGATTGGTGGATATAAGAACTGCGTCATCTGCGTAAAATAAGCATGGTAATTTATTTGGGGTCATTTTTGGGCAGTCCTGTAACCCCATTACTAGTGCGTCAATTACCTCCTGTATATAGAAGTTAAAGGCCCGATTCATGGAATTCAGTGCAGAAAAGGAGCGAGCAGTGCACGCCGAGCAGGAGCATGCACCATGCGTGTGCCAGCCATGGCGCAAAGAAACAATTGCGTGGCACGCGTATTTATGGATTTGCCAAGGCATCACTAGCCGTGGCGCAAGGAACATCAAGCAGCACCAGTAAGACCCCCAATACGCCCCTACCTGCAGTAGAAAGCCAGCAAAATGCCTAACATGGTGCAAGCCCCTGTCCATGTAATCCCAATGCATGATTTGGCTGGGGTGCATCCGGGGTACGGTATGAGTTTCCACGCGATTTGGCTGGTGTGCGTCCGAGGTATGCAATGAGTTTCACAAAACTAGAACCTAGGTTGGGAATCAGGACCTCGAATCTTCCCTAATGTTGTATCACACTCGAATCCGAGTCATATTTTTTCAATTATTACTTCATTCTTAGAATTAATCCAAGGTAGTCGGTTTTTGAGTTGTGCCTTCAAGGTTTACTGTGTTGTTTTCCAAGTCAACATTCATTTTTTATTTGCGTTTCTTGGATTTTACAACTGCTTAAAAATATGTTTTCTTTAAAAAAAAGAGGAGTTAAAAAGAAGAAGAAAAAAGATGGTGGTCATTAATGCTGTTCCTGTTATTGAATGGATTCGGAGATATGTTTCTTTCGTATATGAGCTCCGTTTGTCAGTAGGTTTTTGGAGAAAAGAAAAGAGAAAGGTGATCCCTTCTTGATGTTGGAATCTACAAGCAATCTGATGTAGGGATCTTGTCTGATCCAAGTGCATCTACTCAGGTCGCAGAAGAAGCCGACCGGTTTCAGTGGTATGAGAATGGATGCCACCACTTTCTTCAGGGCTATTGACACGCACTTGTTTGTATTGTGCGGTCTGATTAATTCTTGTTGGGAGAACTAGGTCTCTAATATCCAGGAGTGGAAATTCGCCCTGTGGGATGCATAGGGCAGGATGTGGGAGTGGGAGAAAAAAGAGAAAGAGAGAAGACCATTAGAGATATATCCCACAATTTCTTTTGAGGAAGGATGGATATAGAGTCTACATCTTACCCAATAGAGTTTTAAAAGAAACTCCCATCTATCAGGGTCCTGAATTCGGATAACATGCGTTTTATGTTTCTCGAATCCAAAGGGTTCACTTGCCCACCTACAAGAAGGATGTTCTGTAAGTTTTGAAGCACAAAAAGCACTGCCAATATCGCACTAAACAAACATAATAGTGTAATAGCAAAAAACATTTAAAATTACAGTTAGAACCTAGCTCACTATCTACACAGGTCAGCTCAAGAAGAGCTTCGCCTGAGGTACATTTGGACCAAGCTGGGCACCCTCAAATGATTCCCCAATCATTCACCATTTATTCCTCTCTAAACTCAAAAAGGTATCAGAAGGACTCTCAGGCCAACGATTAGTGAGCACTGAGGACCATGGCATGACACGAAAAGGGCCCAAAGAAAAGCTGTTATTATTTATATCCCTGATCTAGTCAGTCAGTGCGGGGTGCTGACGGCACTAATTTGGTCGCATTTACACTCTAAACAGATCTAGTTCAAGAAGTGGATAGATTATATGCAGCGGGCGCCGCGGGTTTCTTTTAAATTAAAAAGACGGAATAGATCATGTGCTGTGAACATCTGTTCTCTATACTGATTCCATGCAGGGATGGGGCATGGGAAGTCGTAACTATTCCTTACCTTCCACTAGCTATGGAGAATGCTGCAGTCGTGCTGTAGCTCGAAAACGAACAACAGGCTGGTGTGCCAGGCGCTCTGTTTATGATGTTGTGGTCACATGATCCGCCTGGGGTGCCGTCCTCGGTCAGACGTGCCCTGGGGATGGACACCAAGAAGGGACCACAACTAGGTGGCCATCTTGGGTGGGTGTCAGTTCTCCGGGTGGTGTCTCGGGAAGGGAGCTCATTGCCAGGGAACTAGATGAGTACATCCACAGGTGGTCTCTGTCAAGGTTGTAGTGTGGGTGTGGTAAGCTGAAGTAATGCACTCACACGAAACCGGAAAAGGCCGGAAGTATTATCACAGTTGGGAAAGGACGGATCAACACATACGGATCAAAAAAAGTCATAAAAAATATTCATAAAACATATATATATATATATATAGGGTCGCAGAGTACGGAAAAAAGTGCGTTGGATCACAGCATTAATTCTGTGGGGATATTGATTGTGTTTGATCAGTATATGTATTGGGACTTATAATACTAACACACTAGAGCTCTAATCATTCCATGCTGTGTGTGAGTAGGAGCAAAGCACTTTTTAGACCACAGCCTCAATAACATACAGATCAAATCTCAAATGTGTTGAAGGGATACAGCCAAAAAAGGCCCACATAGATGCTTCCAGTCGGTTCAGACTCAGTATACTAGATACACATATCAAAAATACACAAGCAATTATCACATACACCTTTCACAGCGCTGGCCATAAACCCAAAGGAACTAGTAATTAAATATTAGAGAGTAGCAAGGGTTTGCCAGCACATGGATTCGTTTAAACCTTCCACGTCTGTCCTTAATCTGTATATCCACATCTGTTCGGGTCTAAATAGCAAATCGTGGATATTTCCTCCCCTCGTTGGTATCTTTACTTTCTCCAAGATAGTTCATTTCATGTCTGTGGGGCTATGTTTCTTCTCTAAGTAGTGTTCTACCATGGGTGCCGTGATCTTCTTAGTTCATATGCACGAGCAATGTTCTGCCAGTCTTATTTTGATTTGGCGGGTGGTCATGCCCACATATCTCAAAGCACACGGACATGTGATCAGGTATATGACATTTCTAGTGTTACAATTTGTTATTTCTCTTTGTGTCCATGGGGAATGCCAGCCAATGTCTATCGTTTTTGTTCTGGTAGTACCGGGGCAGGCACTACAGGATCCACATGTAGTGTGTCCTGTTGGTTTTTCTTGATTCCAGAGGGTTTTTACAGGTAAGCTTTTTTCTTTGTAAGTTGTAACTAGAGAGTCTCTTAAGTTCTTGTTCCTTTTCATGGCAAAACGTGGAGTGGCCAAGTTTGATTCACCTACATCAAGGATAGGCCATAGTCTCAGAACTTCTTGTTTAAGTTTGTTAGTCAAAGGTGAGAACGTGAAAACTGCAGTAATTTTATCCTCCGGACTTGTAGTTTTTGCATGTTGTTCTAGAGTAGTGTCACGTGGTATATTACGTGCCCTCTTCTTTGCCTGTTTTATGATTTTTTTGGGGTACCCTCCTGTCTTCAATTTGTTTGCCAGCTGTTCCTATTGTCTCTCGAAGTCTATGACATTAGAACAATTTCTTCTATATCTCAGAAATTGGCCAAAAGGCAAGTTGTTCTTCAGACTTGCTGGGTGGAAACTTGAGAATATTAGGAGGGAATTCCTATCAGTTGGTTTATTAAAGACCAAAGTTGCTATGGAGTTGTTGCGTGCCTCAAGTTGTAGATCTAAAAAATGTATCTTCGATGCACTGTGTGTTTCCGTGAACTTTAGATGTCTATTCCGTTAATTTAGCCACAGCATGAAATTCCTGAGTTCTCATTCAGTGCCTTTGAAGATAATAAGGACATCATCTATATAACGTGACCACAACTCTATATTGGCTTTCCATGGATTTGTGTCAGGGTAGATGCTAGCCTCCTCAAACGTGGCTACATATAGGTGGCGAGGCTGGGCGCGAAAGTCGCTCCCATCGCTGTCCCTGATGTTTGTTCGAAAAATGTTTGTTCAAAAAGGAAAAAAGTTCTGGTGAGTGCTATTTCCGCTAGTTGCATGATCAAGGACACTGGGATCTCTAAAGGAGGATCCAGACTTCTAAGGATGTTGTCGACCACTATTAAAGTGGCCATTTGTGGAATTCGTGTGTACAACAATTCGATATCCAAAGTGACCAGTAGCTGAGAATTAGGGTCAAAATGTCGATTCTTGAGAAGGAGTAGTGCCGCTGTTATGTCCTTAAGGTAAGAGCACATTTTGTTCACTCTGGGTCGTAGAAAGAAATCCACGAATTCTGAGAGTGGCTCCAGAACTGATCCTATTCCTGATACAATAGGTCTTCCCGGAATTGGTATTTTTCCTTTATGAATTTTTGGTAAAGCCTAGAACGCTGGTCTTCTTGGGGATTTAGGGGACAAAAATTCATATTCCGTTAGGCTAATATGGCCTTCTGAGATGGCTTCCTCAAGAATGGGTTGGATAAGGTTCTGGATCTCCTCGGTGGGGTCTTTTCCCAGCTGTCTATAACTGGTGCGATCTTCCAAGAGGGTTTTGACCATCTGGTTTTAGTCTGCCACATCCTGTATTACAGTTGCTCCTCCCTTATCTGCTGGTTTTATTACTATCTGGTCATTCTCTACCAGTGTCTTGAGGGCATCTTTTTCTTTTCTTGAGAAATTGTGGAAGACCTGGTGTTGTTCCTTTTTAAGTCTTTCAATGCTTTTAAAAAGTGCCTTTTCAAAGGTGATAGATTCTGAAGAGATCCCATTCGGTGATGGATAGAAGGTTGATTTATTCTTTAAATCTGTTGCGCATTTTTCTGCCGGTATCAAAGGTTCTGTGCCTATGATAGTGCCGAAGAACTGTTTTAGCCTGATCTTGTGAATCAATTGTGCTGCCTCGATCCTCAGCAAATATACAGCAAACAACAAAAAAAAACACACACGTTGCCCACAAGCGTCTGTGTCCCAGCTGATCACACGCAATCACATACTTCAACCATATCCTAACATCCACATCACAAAGTTTATGTCAAAGTGAGACCCAGCATGCAATGTGACAAACAAATGTCAAGAATCCACATGTACAAATACTCACACTGTCACAGAACACAAAGCACCCTAGATATGTGTCTCAGAAACAGACATTGACATGGCGTGTCATGGTATGAGCATCAATGAGCACACATCACCTGAACCAATAACATGTTAAACACACAAGTGATTTGACATGCTAGTGAAGCTCAAATCACGATATGTGCCTTACGCTACATCAACCAAATACGGTGCCAAAATAGTAAACACATCACACTCATATCACTCACCCAACCCACCACCCTCACAAACACACAGCAGCCCAATACACATTCATGCTGCACATGTGAAATCAAATAGCAACACATGGTGCACACTCGAACTACACCCAAACACCCATACACTTCAATGCACACCATACCATGCCCATGTGAATGAATGTCAAACATGATTTATGCCGGCATGTGTGCAGACTCATGAACAACATAGTTCGTCATAATGGACAGAGTAATGAAATGTCAAATGTTTCAAAAATGGGCAACCAAACACCATTTCGGAAAATATATAAAAAAAACAGTATTGAAATCATACTAATCTACATGAAATAAATAAATAAAGCATGAAAATAAACAAAAAGTAATCTTCTACAAATGAAAAAATGAGTGTCAGCCAAAAAAAAGGACAAAATCGAAAATGAAGTCCATGGGCCTCATTACGACCCTGGCGGTAAGGGGTTAACGCCAGCGTTAGCTGCGCCGACCCCTTACCGCCAATTACGAGGTCCCTTAGCGCCATGGCGCTTTTAACACCTGCTTTTAGCAGGTGTTAAAATCCATGGCGCTAAGGGACCATGGAGTTAATTACGCCACCGTGATTTACGGTGGCGTAATTAACGCCTTCCCCACTCCCATTATGCCCTATGGGGCAAAAATGGGAATGGGGAAGGGTAAATGGGGATTGGGGACTTACCGCCCCGCCGACCTCGGAATGGGGCGGTAAGTCCGCCAACCACCATGGCGTAAACGTAGTTTACGCCATGGTGGTAAAGTCACGGCCCAGGCGGTAACTTACCGCCTGGGTCGTAATGAGGCCCATGTCTTAAATGAATATCCAAATGAAAATCACAAATCAAAAGAAATCCATTACATCATGGGTAACACAAATGGAAAAAAATAATTAATTCAACTATGTACAAGTAGTATAGGTCCATTGTCCGAAATGCATAAAAACACTTTTTCAAAACACTCCACAAAACGTCATCACAAAAAATAACTATATACAAAAAGTGGAGCACAGTCCACAAACTCCAAAAAAAAGGGAAAAACAAAGGAAACTTACACCTAAATAACTATATACAATGGTAACGGACTAGTCCTTCTCCTAACCATGCTCCCCCATTGTCTCCGCCAGGGCATCATCAACCACTGCGTCCACTTCCACTAGGCGGTGCCTCCGCTTCTGCCTCGAGGGCTTGTAGGGACTCCCACATGCTCCTCTCAAACTCCCTGCAAGTCTTCTCGAGGACCTCAGCCCACCTCTCTTCCCGGTGCAGTGAAATCTCCGCTCTGGCCATGGTGAGTCTAGCCTCCCATTCCCGCTGCCGCTCTGCTGGCCCAAACGGTCCAACAGGGAAGACATCCTTGTTGTAAGGTCTACGGTTGCCTCCTGCCTGATGGCCATTTCCTGCCTCTCTGCCATTGAAAGCCCCTGAGTCCTGTAGCCTCCTACTCCGAGCCTGCTGCTGCCAAATACCCCAGTGCCTGCACCTCAAGGACAGACTCTGGAATGATGTCAACCCCCCGGGCTGACTTGCACGTGCCCTGCTCCTTGGTGCCTGCTCTTCCTCCAGTGACAAAGCTCCTATCCCCGGCTGGATCTGTGTGGTGACTCCTGACTCTGGAAGGGATGTGATCTCCACCAGACTGGTCGCCGGGGGTGGGACAGGTACACAGGGGGCCCTGGTGGTATGTGGGCTGGAAGACACCAGGGAGGACGACAGGCGCACAGAGGAGGAAGATGATGAGGGGGTCACATAAGCGGCCAGCCCACGCACTCATTGTGAGACCAGGAAATGTGCTAGCCAGTTCAAGAGACGCAGACCTCATTGGCAGCCTACACATCATCAGGTATGGTGACTGTCCGCCTCACGGCACCGGCTAGCACAGGTTCCACCTTGTCCCGAATGGCGACATCCACAGGTATTGGTGTTTCCGTTTGCGTGGAAACATCCGCCACCTGGGGATGGGTCCAGCTGAGGTATGCCCACAGGTGCATACTGATGCAATCACAGTCTCAGGGGAAGGAATAGGCACAGGCCCTCCACAGCGACCTGCACTGCCTCCTGACCATGAGCCTGGACTGCAGCAGTCACACCGATTTTATCACTCCCGCCGGGCCCCATGGGCTGGGCTGATGCAGCCTCCTCCTCCTCCCCAGCCAACCTGGATGCTTCCCCACCGTCTTCCACAGTGTCTTGCCCCTATGTGGGCTCACCTGTCCCTCCAACTGCCAAGGAGTCCATGACCACCTTCGCCCTCTTGGACATACCCTCAACAGCTGTGGCCATTGGCTCGGACGCAGTGCCTGGGAGCGTCACTGGGCCTTGCGTCTGTGCCTGGTGGATGCATCCCTGCTGCCTTTCTCCACAGCCCCTTCTCGACCCTCTTCTTCCATCGTCGCTGTGGATAAGGAGACATTGAACACAAGCATCAGGGTATTGAACATATGTATTTTAGTCACAAAGCAAATGTACATGAGTGGCACCGTTAAAGGTCACAACTATCATCACCCTCCACGACACACAGGTCAGTGCAATCAACACACATGCACAGTCATGTCTGTCATTCACAACATACCATCACATCCTTGCACAAGCCACTGTCTCCATCCCAAAATTGTGCATTCACCTCACATGCCTCATGGCACATATACATCTCACTCACACACATCACGAGAGGTCTATTTTGCTGCATGAGTCAATCACACAATCTAATGCTCAAGCGACATCCATCCTGGAGTGTTGGCCAGTCACACACTCACTCTTCAGACACATGCACACATACACCATGCATGTCCATGATGTTGCCAAAAGCACAAATGTGTGACACCTCTCACATGCCCAAGTCCAGACACATGAAATCAACCATGTGCACGTTGTTACATGCTGGCACGCATCACACAGTTGTTGTCACACATGCTTTAATGGACTCACACGCAGCACTGTGTGGGACATGCACACATACATCTGTACAAGAGAGATAGCAGACATAAGGCCAAGGAGCACACTCCAACCATACATCAATATGCACATGCACTATGGTGGACAAGTAAATAAATGCTATCAAAACTAGTCTAAGTAAGAATCTAACATCTGATCAATTGAAACAGATTTTGGAAGATACAAACAATAAACTTACACGGTATCGACAGGAACTTGAAAACAAAAAGATTAGGAAATTTTGCAGAGACACTCAGGATTATAAACTTGAAATAGTTTACACATGGCAACAATACTATGGCCAAAGGCCAGAGAAACCACTTCCAGCCAGACCAAGGAAAACAGGTCCTGGAAACGCCGAAACAACATCATCAGAAGCCTCCAGCAGAGCTCGAAACGACACCAGTGAATCGAGGGACCAGTGCTTCATCATTCAACTTTGATACAGAAGTTGCAATTGCTTCAAAAGATTTTTCAGAAAAGGCCCAACAAGAAAGGGACAGAAGAAAACATCTGCCAAGAAAGAAACAGAACAACAGAAAGATCTAGTGGTGAACATTTCCACATAAACCCTGTCTACATTGGAACTTTCAATTCTGAGGAAGGGACTGTCTTTTGTTCCACAGTATAGCAGTAACCTTCTTAAAGGAAATTGAAGTTGAAAGTTTTCTTCAATACCCTTGAAGCTGACACTAGTGAAGTGGATCCTCCATCGGAGTTCCTTGAGATGTCACCCAAGAGTTCCTTTAATCCACCTATACAAAATCATGTACTTTCAGTGTTTGAAAAATCTGTGATAGAGGACTTCAAGCGTTTGTCTTTCAAGACTAAAAGAGTGGGCAATTTCATGAAGAGAGAGAGACATGTTCTAGAGAAATTACTGAACAATCCAGATATCGTTTTCAAACCTGCTGATAAGGGCGGAGCCCTGGTATTAATGGATAAAAAAGATTACCTGGAAGAGATCGACCGACAGCTTGCGGATCAGGAGACGTACAAGGACATTTCTTTTAATCCTACGGAACAAGTGAGGGCGTTGATCTCTGAAGTGCTCGATGAAGCGAGTGATAGGGAAGTGATCACGGATAAAACACATGCATATCTAGAAAATAAACATCCTATCACACCTGTGATATATATTCTTCCTAAGATACACAAGAGATTAGTTAAGCCTCCGGGACGACCCATTATTGCAGCCTCTGACAGCCTGCTAGAACCTCTAGCTAAATATCTCGACAAGATTCTTCAACCGTTAATACAGAAAACAGAGACATATGTGAAGGACACAATGCACTTTTTGAGTATCATCAAAGATGTGGTCTTTGTGGAAAATAGAGATATCTTGTTTACGATGGATGTGACATCGTTGTATAGCAACATTGTACAAAAGGCTGGCATTGAGGCTGTTGAATGGTTCCTTCTTCGATCCCCGGACTGTCTGGGGGAGAGATAATTTGTACTCACCCTTTTGAAACTGGTGTTAATGAATAACTTTTACCTACAGGTATCAGGAACCAGTATAGGGGCTGCAATGGCGCCCACATATGCCAACATCTACATGTTCTATTTGGAGCACAAGTTCATTCTATGCTCGCCTAGATGGACAATACATCTACCGGTATTTGTGTGATACATTGATGATGTGTTCGGCATTTGGACAGGTCCGGAGGAAGATTTACAACATCTCTTTGAGACTATGAACAATATGCACCCCAGAATCAAGTTTACCAACAACATGAGCAGAACCAGAATTACCTATCTCGATGTGGAAATCTATGTTAAAAACAACAAGTTGGCTACCAAGATTCACACGAAAACTACAGATCGTAACAGCCTTTTAATGGCAACCAGTTTCCATCCCAAGCGGACCATTCAGATTGTACCACTCAGTCAATTTCTACGTTATAGATGTAATATCTCTGAACCCGAAGAGTACAGGCTACAATCACAGACATTGAGCAAAAAGTTTCAAGAACGTGGATATAGTCATACCTTGATCTCCGAGATCGCTGGAAAAGTTGAGGCGACAGACAGGGAAACGTTACTCACTCCTAAAGCTCGCCAAATTGGACAACCATTGGTGTATGTGACTACGCATTCACTTCAAAGTGGCAAGATCAAAGGCATAATTAAAAAGAACTGGCCCATGTTACAAATGGACCCCACTTTACAAAATCTTTTCAGTGAACTCCCTATGTTTGCCTACCGCAACAGTAAACCATTACGTAAGAGCTTAATTAAAGCCGAGATCCCTAAACAGGTGTCAATGAGTCCACAACACAAAGAGACTGTTCCATGTCACAATTGTCAGCATTGTGGGAACATTATAAAAGGTAACACCATTACACAGCCCTACACAGGCAAAACCATTACCTTAAAACATTCATGCACGTGCGACTCCAAAAATGTCATATATGCATTAGAGTGTCCATGTGGACTTTACTATGTAGGGATCACAACCAGAAAAGCGAAGCTTCGTTGGACAGAGCATAAGTCCAACATACGGACAGGGAATCTTAAATCCCCAGTTACATCACGTTTTCTTGAGGCTAGGCACACCATAGCACAACTTAAATGTGTGATTTTAGAACAGGTCTCCATTGGTAATAGGGGGGGAGATATCACCAGGAAATTACAACAAAGAGAAGTGTGGTGGATTCATTATCTGGATTCCATGTATTCAAAGGGAATGAACTGTGAAACAGACTTTATGTGCTACGTTTGACATATTGCCAAAACACATTTGAATTGGCTGTATAGGTGAATGTTTTAAACATAATTGCATTTAGCCCAGCCTCTCCTGGCGTTCTAGTGCATATGACCGAATTATCATCTTAATGTTTGATTTGAACTTTGCTTGATGTACGCACAACCATCTGTTTGTACACACTGTGATGCTGCCATTTTTTTGTTTTTTATTATTTTGTTTTGCTTTGCAAGTGGTTGATATGGGTTTTGCATAAGGAAGTTATCCCTTTGTAACTGAGAGGGATCATTTTAATTGTAGAATATGTAAGGCTTTGGACAGGACTCGCTTAGTCGGCACCGTGGCACTCCAGTAAATTACATTCTTTACAGCTTTGGCTGAACAGCGGATCGCATGTATCCAGCTGTCAGCCATAGCGTCTGGCACGTTTGAACGGTTTGGAGGGACACAGGCGTCTACCTAGGTTGGTGCTTGGTCCCTCCCCCGTTCTACACTCACATTCCTCAGCGGCGTTACACGAGTACAGAACTGAACACAACACGTGGAGGCATTCCAGTAGTTTTTTTAGGTCCACGCGGATTGACTTTCATCAGAGGGCTGCTGGGTGCGGTTCCAGCTTGTGTATGCTTTGTCGTTGTCTTGACAACACACGTAGTTGCCCCTACCATCATGGCGTTGGGGTGACGTTTTGCGCATGCAAGCCGTCCGCGCGGACACATTTACAACATTGGGCTCACTGCAGCGATGTATCTCTTGCAGCCGGACGCCCAGCGCAGGTACTATGTAACGTTAGTTAAGCCTTATGATATGCCCTTTCTTCGGCATCTACGATGGCGAGCAGGAGACTTTCAGCTCCTTGTGTGCACCCAGACAGGTGTATTCTGTTTACGAGCATTAGCCATGGTAGTATTACGCGAGACTAAGTGAATTTTGTTATCAGGCAGTGTTAGATGTGGACATTCTGATATCGAGTGTTTGATGGTTTATCATGGTATTTACATGTGGTGGTTTCCACATTATTGCGCTTTTTAGGATTTAGATACTCTGTCTAGTTCTTATAGGCGTGGGACACACTTGATATTTAGATTTCTCTATTTACTTTTTCTCTAGTTGACCATCAAGTGACTCTGAGCTGGTTTTGGCCGTGGCGGCAGCGCGAGGTCCTGTCCTCAGCCTTGAGTGTATTCTACCGTATCCCTGTACAGCCCTGGGTTCCACAGTTGTGGCCCCCATTTGGTGATTGACAGAAGGTCAGTTCTTTGTTCTGTATGTTCCTTGAGTAGTGGGATGTTCAGATGTTTGTATTTTGAGAGTAGTATTAGTATAGCTTGACTCACCCTTACATTTTTGTATTTATTCACAGTTACTCAGCCTGAATTAGAATGGAAATTTATGTGCAGCAGTAATCGCCCTGAAGAAGGATTATTTCCGAAACGCGTTGGCATTTTTGTACATAATAATGCGGACACTGCCCACTGAATTGGAACACATTGGGACATCAATATAGGAAATACAATTGGCTGTAACAAAGAATTACTGGAAGAATCATTGGGATATTCACACTCTATAGGCCTATGATGAATGTTACAACTCCTTAACTTTCCATATGACAAGTATGTGCTCAGTGTGATCTAACAGTAGACTTGACTCTATACTAATCAATGTGGAATTGTTGACTAAATGTATTACAATTTCAAGCCAACACTTGCTAGCTAGCATGAAGGGGTGTTGGTGAAAAATGTATTTGTTTGAAATAAAATCTGTGTTTAATATTTGCTTTGAAATATTGTTCATGTTGAAGGTGTTGGTGGGAAAGGTGGTTCTGGTGCTGGGCTGTAAAGCAGTGGTCTGGCATGTCGGGAGTCATCTTGACCAACAGATGTGGTCACAGGTCCAACAACAGGAGCTCTGGCAATGGCTGTACAGCAGGCACAAAATTGCAGGGCATGTGGGCCGCAGGCACATACAGTGGGCAGGCAGCATCAGATGGCTCGTAGGAGGCAGCTTGGGGCACTTGGAGACAGGTAAATTGTCTTGTAGGCAGGAACGTGGGTGTTCAGTGTTACTCACGTGGCCAGCCGGAAACAGAGTGACTCTGCATGTGCGGAAACAGCGTGTTAGCATGGATTTAGAGGAAAGGGCCTACACGCGTAAGTTACTTGACACACACTGGACGTTGTGCATTAGCATACAGTATCGGGATAAATCAGTGCATAGGAGACCATCACAGGCTTGTGCTAGCGATAGCGGACAGACGTGTGGACTTTTGCGATTCTAGCGTTTCCACACAATCTCTACCCTACAGCGAGAGTGCAAGCTTTTTCTTCTGGTGGGGGATTTGCTTCTACGCACACGCGCGTGCATTTTGATTTTAGATTTTGAGGCCGACGGTGAGTCGTGTATGCATTTTGCATACTGTGGGTTCCCCCATATCTCACGAACCCCCAAGCTGGGTAGCGCCTACGCTTCTACTCTGGTGATTGGAAGTGGGCCAGCACAAGAGGACGGTGAGCTCACTCAACATGAAGAAGAAGTCGGTGTTATGATTGATGTGGAGCAGATATAAGGCGTGGGAGACCTGCCAAATTATGAGGACATGTCCGGTGAGTGGTGATGCATGTGCGTCCATGACATGTGTATGTTGCTTGGATTGATTGTTGTGATTGTCCGGCAGTTCGGCCTGTATTTACATGACTGCCATGGGTGGGCATGTCATGGTGGACTGACACGTGCTTGTTGTCCTGTAGACTGCATGCATAACATGTGCTGCACACCGTGACACTCATCCTCACCACACTTTGGGGGTCATTACGAGTATGGCGGTAGGGGCTTAACGGCACCGTTAAGGATGGCAGTGCCGTTAAGCCCCTACTGCCATATTCCGTGGTCCCTTATCAGGTCCCAGCAGGAACGGCTGCTCTGACCAGCCGTTCTTTGCGGGACCCGTTAAGGGACCTTGCAGCTAATAACGGGCCTGCAATTTGCGGGCCCGTTATTAGCGCCTTCCCCATTCCCATTGAGCCCTATGGGGGCTCAAATGGGAATGGGGAATGGTTTACTGAATGGGGACTTACTGGGTCTGCATAAGTCGGAATGTCCCTGTAAGTCCCCATTCAGTGACACCGGACCCGGACCCGGGTTTGGAGGCAGCCATGGCGCTAATAGTGCCATGGCTACCTCCAAACTCATAATGACCCCCATTATCATCCCTTCCATGTCACTCTCTGTGCAGCCTCTTGTGGCACTCTTCCTGCTCCAACCTGTGATGGCCGGTAGCCTGTGTAAATCTTCCACTCCACACTCTCCTTCTGTACTCACATCTGTGACATCTCTGAGAAGTCTCCCTGCCAGATGCACCTCCTCAGAGGTAATCTTCCTTTCATCTCATTACCCCTGCAGCTCACTGTCTACAGAGTACTGGTCTTACCTATGGTGGGCTACTGCAACAGATTCTTATTAGATTTTGGTGGTTGAACTCTCTTGCCTCTGCTACTCATCCAGACCAGGACTGTGGGAAGTGTCCTTTTGGGTTGACGCCAGGGATTCTGTCTCCCTCATACTGTGATGATGCCACTGTCTCCCAGTGGGTATGACTGTTCTTTCCTAAACCCTGTGCATTGTCCACAAGTCCTTAAGTGCCCTGGGGCCAATATTGCTTCAACTCCATCTTAAAGATTTGGTTACCTGTCCTAGTCTTCACTCATCCATTTCACAATCACTCTTGGTCAGTAGCTCCTCATTGCAATGAGTTGGTGGTTGATGTCTGTCTTTGGCTGGGTCCTCCCTCTGGTACAGCCTCTCTTGCTCAATAGAACTGGAGGGGAACCTTCTCCAGGTATGTAGGCACATCTGATGCTTCCTCATGTGTTGTACTTACTCTCCTCCTCTCCCCGGCTGGAGTCCAGGATGACTGAGATGATGCACTAGTGACCTGGCTACAATCTGATCTCTGACATGGTCCTCTGAGCCTAGGTTTTCACCCATGCACTGCATCCCAGCCATCCCCTGCACTTGATGTGTGTTTACTGTATCCCTACAACCCACTACTTCCACTTCGCACCTGATGTGTATATTTGCCCTTCCACTGACAACAGGCCACAACATTTGCATTACTGGTGACGTATTCATGTTTCAAATTGAGGCCGTTCACATGTTCTGCACTGCCTCTTCTCATTTCCAAACCCAGGTATCCCCTTCAACATGCCTACTCACTGGCGTGATGTCAATGTGACCTTGCATCATGGTATCAGTGTTCTTGTCTTCACTCTATTCTGACACCCTAGCATCGTTGCACATTGTGACACTTGTGTGTTTTGGTTTTGTGAGTACAATGTAATGCAATGTCACAACTGTTGTTCATGACTGTAGTCGGGACTGTAGTCATCAGGTTCCATCTCATGCTGTTTGGCAGTTCATGCATGGCTATGCAGCATCTGTATATTGCACGTCAGGTGCTTGTGTGTGAAGCAGGTGCTATGCACCATGCACTACATGTGTTGTTGAGCCCTTGATCACACATCCATGGCTGCATTCATAGTTCCCTTCCCTTCCATTCCATTTACACTGCAAATATGCTTGGTTTTTTGTGCCATGAGTGACATGGCAAGTTAATGTGTTGCATGTGAACATTGTGGTAGCTCTGTGAGTGGGCTATGCAATTAACATGGGTCTTAATTTCCTTTTCTGTCTCTGTGCAGGTGATGAGGCACTTGATGCAGAGGATGAGGAGGAGGTGATACAGGATACTGAGAAGCTACCAACTACCAGTGGCGTGGTAGCCCATGAAGATCCACTGGTGCTACAGTCCATCCTGTCCCTGACTCAGACCCAGCCTTTGTGGATTCCTTTGGATCTGGTGGTGAACCAGATATGGCTTTCTCAACAATGTCACAGGTGAGTGGATCAATTATGGGTGCTGTTGTGCCCCAAATGTCTGCAAGGGGTGATGACCCCTCACAGGGCCAGTGAGTGTTGGTATGTCAGTCTGTCGGGGTTACGGATGCAGGGTCACGCTCCACAGCATTGGCTCCTGGTCCTGGGACAGCTGATCAATGGAGGGATGCAGTCCTATAGCCACAGACAGGCCCATCACATCAAGGGCCAGGTTCCCGTGGGCCTGCCAGGCGTGGGGTCGGCCAACGCGGTGGCCGTGTGTCATTTAGCAATACTGTGTGGGAGGAGTCCTTGTATGGTGTTGTACGGCAACAGGGGGCTTCCTATGAGATGTTCGCTCAGGGCATGGAAAGGGTGACCAATTCCATGATGCACCCAGAAAGTCTCCCCCTTCGGGTCCCCCCGGCCACCATGGCATTTTTGTGTTGTTTTTTTGTCTATTGTGCATTTATGTAACAGTGTGTTGCTTTGTTTGGCATCGAAGGGCATCGACTGTAGGTTCCAGCTGGACCCATAGAGGCTTGTCTCGTGTTGGTGTTTGTGCTTTGGGTCCAGACACATATGCCACTCCTGATTCCCCTTTCTATGGGCTTGCAAGGAGGGCAGCGTGTGAAAGTAACTTACACAGACACATTGGGCTTCCTTTCTATCTGTGGACAGTCTCAAGTCCGGCATGTGTATACATCCCTAGTGGCATTCATGATTGCCAGTGCATGGTTGCCATCCCTTTTTGTTTGTACATTGGGATCCATCCTTTCATCATATTCCATCTTCATGTATTGACTTGCCTATCTGTATTATTGTTGGCCTTCGGTCTGTATGTGCTTCTCTGCCCACTTTAGTTATCAGGGCCACCTAAAATGATGGAAGGGTACCATGTACAAGTTACGCCATGTTGAGACACTTGTGCAAGTATGATTGGTCACTGCCAGACATATTTACTATTCTGGCCTGTGTATTTGGTATGTTGTACTGCCCAATTGGTGTTGCTGTGTACATTGATAGTTTGATGTCTGAGAGTGACTTGTTTATGAACTGGTTCCATTGATTGTTGAGCACCTTGTGACAGTGGAGTTGAGCGATGGCCTTTGATTTACACTTTTGATATTGCATGCCATGGCAAGGTGTGGCGACCAGGTGACATGGGGTGTGGGATGGTTTAGTTGAGATACCAGCATTTAGAGGTGTACTTTGCCATGGTGTTAGTGACATGTTACATCTTCCATGTGCTACTTTTGTGCACACCAGATTGAGTTGGTTTAAGTTCTAAGGAATGCACACAATGTGGCACTTCTGTGGACAGGTTCTCAGAGTGGTAAGGTTAGGACAGATGATTGTCCCTTTGTCATCATCGATTGTCACCTGGAATGTGCCAGGCCTGTGTGCACTTCCCAGGGTATAGATTTCAGGTGAACAATTGTGCCACAAGCTGGGTACGGGCAGCTTCCCCACGTGCCCTTTCCCCTCCCATGTGCAGCCGTCGTGCATGTAGTAGGGGATGTGGGGGCACCACCATGTCCACCGGTATGCCACGCTGTGTTGCAATGTTGTGCAGGACGCATGCTGCCACAATGATCATGCACATTACTGGTGGTGCATATAGTAGCTCGCCACCAGAGTGGTCAAGGGAGCGGAAGCGTGACTTTAGCACTCTGAATGTGCGCTCCACTATGGCCCTAGTTGCAGTATGGGCTGGGTTGTATCTTACCTGGGGTGGTGTGGTGGGGTTCCATATTGGCTTCATCATGCAGGTGCTCAGAGGGTAGGCACTGACCCCTGGCGAGGTGAGATGTGTTGTCAGTGATGTGGTTTTGTCTGTGTGAGTCATGCATGCATTCACAGGGTCATTTGTACTCACCCTTCAGCCATGTGTTGCCATGCCTCCCAGCTTCCAGGGCTTGCTGAAGGGAGGACATTCTGAATATTAAACTGTCATGAGTGGACCCTGGATAGTTTGCATATACAGGGGTAATGATTCCATTGGCATCACATACAACCTGCACGTTGATGGAATGCCAGTACTTGCGATTGTGATAGATGTGCTCTGTGGCCCTAGGTGGACTTAGGGCCACATGGGTGCAATCAATGGCGCCAAGCACTTTAGCGACATGCACCACTCCGTAAAAGTCCTGGACTACAGCCTGCTTTTCTGCGGGTGTTCTGGGCATGTATATGTGCCTGCGGACTGAGGGGTGTGCAGTCATGATAGACAAAACCAGTGCTTTGGAGCAAAGGGTGGGTGATGTGAGGTCATCTTCCCACTCCATTACCAGGTCTAATATGATATGAGGTGGAAACCTATACCTGCCATAGACCTGGTAATCAGACATCCCAAAAAGTCTGGTCCTGGGTAGAAAAATGCGTGCCCTGGTTATCCTCCTCTTCCTGCGGTTTCCCACAATCACGGCTGCGAAAAATGGTACATTCGTCATAGATGTATACACGTTTGCATGTATTTTTATTGCATTGTTTTTAGTGTGCGGTGACGATTACGCCAGCTTTCGTGTGGTGGACGTGTTTCCGGATTAGCGTGCCTTTTTCCCCGTGCCATAGAGCCCTGTTTGATTCCATGAATACGTGTTGTTAGTGTGTGTGTGGGCGTTGCTAGTATTTTACTGTGGTACTTCCAGCGTAACACCCACATTTATGCTTGTTGTTCCCCATTCAACATGTTCCGTCCCCTTTTTAGGTGACTATGCTAGAAGGTATGCGCCTTCGCTGGGCATCTCACGCAAGGCGTTCGCGGTGTCGCAGTGACATGTTGGACCCGAGCGGATTCAGCGCAAGTCACAGGTAAGAATCGTGCAATGTGTTCCATGAATCAACAAACGGGCGCTTACGCACGTTTCGCAAGTGCCCGTTTTTCCGTGCATTTTTATTCCATGAATCAGCCCCAAATAATAGAGGTGCCAGGGTGCAGCCTTGCCTTACTCCCTTATTAACTGGGAAAGGCATTGATGTTTCCCCTCCCAGCCCATAGCGAACTGAGGCTGTTTTTAGAGTACAATAAACAAATGATTTTTTTCAGGTCATGAGGAACTTTGCATGGAGTAGGAATGTTCCACAGTTTTTTGTGAGAAACTGAATAAAAAGCAGTTTTAAGATCCAGAAATACTGCATAAAGTTTAATCTTTTTTAAGGTTACATCTTTCTGGATCATAAGTACAATGCAAAACATTGGTCGAGGGTACCTTTTTTCCTCCTAAAGCCGGCCTGTAAATCTGTGATAACACCCTTCTATCAGCCTTGTCTCTGAAAAGGTGTCCAGGAATTAAACTTGGACCTGTGGCTTTACCACATTTCTGAAGAGATAAAGCACATTCTGCTTCCCCAAAGGTGATGCAAAGGTGATCAATAAAATGTGGAAGCTCTATTACACAGGGCGTGGAGTATGATACTGCACAATTGTGCTGCTCATAAAGAGTTGAAAAGTGCTGCCACCAGTCCTCTTCAATGATGCATCAATCTCGTTTTTGGTCTCCTTGTAATCCCTTGGGCCTCATTACACGGACGGCGGTAACCATGGCGCTATTAGTGCCATGGTTGCCGCTGGTATTTTACCGAGTTCGCATTGGTGAATGGGGGAATTACCGCCCCATTCCAAGGTTGGTTGGGCAGTAATTCCCCAATCACCAAGGCCCTTCCCCATTCCCATTGAGCCCGCATGTTTTTCCTATTCAATGATCCACGGCCCCGTCAGAAATTGCTGCAGATATGCATCAAAATGGCCATCGCTGAATGTGGTGAAATGGCCAGGGTAAGTTGGGCAAATACCATTATAACACCATTTCCTATACTAAAAGATAATATTAATGTAAATATTTTAAATTTCTGCTCGTTTTTCTAACTCTTTTCATTCATACCCCCAGTGATTTGCACATATCATTACTTTTGGCATGATCTTTGTATTTGCTTTGAAGGGTTGGGATTATTTAGGGTTTTTGACCACATATAAATGTTTGTGAAAAGTATCTATTTTTTGTAAGAACCCTTTATAGAACCCCTGCACATACCACCATATCAAGCACTCGCATGGTAGGATTGTCACAAGGCCAATTTAACCATTTTGTTGTTGGTGTTGTTATTTTCGTGTCCCTCCCCCCTTCTTGTCTTGTGGCGCCTGGAACCACTTGTGTATAGGCATCATATAAATGAACAATTAAATAAAAAAATAAAATAACCTGAAGCATTATCATAGCCTTTAGCAGCAACCACCTAGCACAGTGATCTATCTGCACTGAAGTGAACATGAACTCTGCAGATATACATGTAGATGGCTGCATACAGAATATGTAGTTTATAAAAAAATGTTTTATTGCTTAAAGAACATGAAAATCAAGAAATAATACATGTTACATGATCCTGTTAAACCAAAAAAAACCTTTAACATTCCAACTCAATCATAATCTGTCACGCTCACCTTGTCTCCACGGGGGCGTAACACGTAGCCGCACGAATGATGTCTGCAATGGCGCTGCACGGCTTGAGTGATGATGCCTGCCCGCGTCTTCTCCCTCGATATCCCCCCAGGAGGCGTTTGCCTGCAATGTCGAAACAAGATATTAGCTAACTGAGTGGAGCCGAATTGGTTCCACCTCCTTTAACCTTCTGATGCCCCTTCTCCTCTTCTTTTTCCTCTTGGAGTTCTTAATGGTAGGCTCTCCGTCCTGCAATCTCTAGCAGGGGCGCGGTATGCACAGTCTTTCCCAGGACTAAGTAACTTCACTGATCCTGCGGGGCTGTTGCAGAGTTTTCGAATAGCTGGATTAAGCAGGTAAGTCACTATGCCAATGGATGCTTGATATAGCTGCTTAATGTCCTTATTGCCCAAGTTTTAACCTGTGTTTCTCTTTTCTTTCAGGCGCGGTCTTGAGCGGTTTTTGGATGAAGATTAGACTCTTCCTAACATGCTGAGCAGATTTCCTGCAGGTGAGTATTAGCGCGGGAGAGTGGCGCTGAATGCCTGTATAGCGGTTTCTTTTCTGTGCGCGACTAACCTCCTGTTTCTTTTCCTTTTCTGGAGGTGTGGCGCGGCTCCAGGACGACAACGGGAAGAACCGCTTCAACGAAATTCCTGAAAAATGCATACCCCGGGTAAGTATTGGGTGTCCGTGCAGATAGCTTCTTCTCTGCAGGTGCTGAGGCCCGGAGAGCAGCTGAAGGTGTGGTCGATTGGATGGAATACTGCAGGTAAGGCATTTGTTGCTGTACTAACTCCTGTTCTCTTCTTTTCCTTCTCTCAGGTGCCGCTGGATCGGGATCTCAGGACCGGCGTGGCTGTAGAAGTTCGAGTACTGAGCAGACACAGTGAGCGTTACGCTGCAGGAGTGCAGAATAACGCAAAGCGTGTTCTGCCTGTAGGGTGTGGCTTAAATAGCCTTGTAAGTAGTTCCAGGTAAAATAGTCCCTCAGCCTCACCCTGCAATCTTAGGTAAAGTAGTCCCTCAGCCACACCCAGGGTATACAGACAGGCTCAGCCCTATTAGGCTGTGAATGTAGTCCCATTCAATTAGCACATGTTATGAGCCTGGTGCCAACGGCACCAGGACTGTGTCCAGGAAATCCTAGGACACACTTTTGGGGCATGATAAGCCCCTAAGGGTGCCAGTGACTGGGGTAGGCCCATAAGCTCCAGAGGTTTGGGAGTTTGTACCATGACAGCACTTTATTTATTTTTATTTATCCCCCCCCAATTCTCCCCTAATGGTGGATCTGACATTGGTCCTGGTTTGCTCGGATGATTACGATGGGATCTTTTTAACAACTGAGGAGCATGTATGTGATCACTAGGTTCCCACAATCTTTCTTGCGGTCCATATCCTTTCCAGTCTATTAAATAAAATAGTTTTGATTTGATGAATTTTGAGTCTAGAATATCCTTAACTTCAAATTCAGGTTCTCCTTCAACCAGGATTGGTTTTGATGGTTTCAATACTCGGGTTCCTGGTTGCACTGGTTTCAAAAGTGAGACGTGAAACACAGGGTGAATCTGCATATGTTGAGGCAAGTCCAATTTCACAGCTACCGGATTAATGATGGCCTTGATGGTGTACGGACCTAAATAACTGGGGTTGAAGGTACAGGTTCCCTTTACTGGTATATGTTTTGAGGCCAGCCAGACCTCATCCCCAACTTGGTATTTTGGGGCTTCACTTCTATGAACGTCTGCTAATTTCTTGTATCTTTCTTTAGCTTGTCTCAGATGGTTTGTCACCTGTTTAAAGGCTTGAGTGATGGTAGTGTGCAAACTCCTTACAGCTGGCATTTCTAGAACTTGAGGCGGGTCAAGATTAGAGGTTTGTGGGTGCATCCCCTATATTGTATAGAAACTACTCTGCCCCGTGCTGGAATGTAAATAGGCATACTCGGTTATCCACAAAACATCTTTCCAGCTGCTTTCTGTTTGGTGTAACATACATCTTAGGTATTGCTCCAAAGTTTGGTTGGTCCTCTCGGTCTGACCATCGGTTTGGCGATGGTGGCTGGTGGAAAGTCTTACATCGATTTGAGCTAACTAACAACACTTTTTCCAGAAGCGTGAGATGAATTGACCACGACGGTCTGAAATCAGGATGGAAGGAAATCCGTGTATTCGGACTATCTGTTCTAGGAATTCCTTAGGCAGGATTGAAGCTTAGAGTAAACCTTTCAATGGGATGAAATGGGCCATTTTGGAAAATAAGTCCACCACCACTAAAATGGTGTTGAATCCATTACAAGGAGGAAGATCAGCAATAAAATCAAGAGATAATGTATGCCAAGGTGTAGGCGGAATCTCCAGTGGTTGCAGTAGCCCTGGTGCTCTCTTCTTATGGGCCTTGTTTTGTGCACAGACTCCACAAGATAGTACAAACTGCTTGATGTCCTTACGCCATGTTGGCCACCAAAAGTGCTGCTTGATCTTGGCTTCGATTTTAGCGATTCCAGGATGTCCTTCTACCAATGATTTGTGGTAATTTGAGATTACCTTTTCCTAAGGTTCTTTGTTAGGCAGATAGAGACGTCCGTGAAAATAAGGTAGATGGTTTGAAACTGAGTGGTGAATGCTTTTGGTTGGCCAATCCGGCAGAATGTTATTATCAACGAGATGTGTGATTTCCTCATGGATGTCATCTAGTGTTAGAGATGTTGTTATTTCTAGGATTCTTCCTCCAGGAATGATGGGCACTGGGTCGGGGTTTGTGCGTTCATCATCTACCCCTCTGCGGGACAGGGCATCCTCCTTACCATTTCGACAACCAGGTCGGTAAGTAATTACAAAGTCGAATTCAGCAAAAAATAACGCCCATCAGAGTTGGTGAGATGATTGAGCCTTTGCCACCTTCAGGTACTGTAGATTGCGGTGATCTTTGATTACCATGATCTTGTGCCTTGCTCCTAAGAGATAATGCCGCCAAGCTTTGAAGGCCGCTTTGATGGCCAAAAGTTCCTTGTCCGTAATGGTGTAATTCAGTTCTGGTGCCGTGAATTTCTGTGACCAAAAGGCCACCGGGTGAAATAGACCTGTTTCGGGATCTTTTTGCGAGAGGAGAACTCCCATTGCCAAGCTGGAAACGTCGGTCTTAACCATGCAAGGTAGATCTGGACGAGGGTGTTTCAGGATTGGAGCTGAGATTCATTTTTGTTTTAAGTTCTGGAAGGCTTTCTCTGCCTCCTCTGACCATTGAAAACGTTTGTTCCTTTGCAGTAGAGAGGTGATGAGATGCACTAGTTGCGAAAAGCCTGGAATGAAGCGATGATAGAAGTTTGCGAATCCGAGCATACTCTGAACTCCTTTAATTGTGGTTGGAGAAGGCCAGTTGAGGATGGCATCAACCTTTCGCGAATCCATGCATACACCACGAGGGGTTAGGACAAATCCAAGGAACTCGACCTCAGTAACATGGAAGAAGCATTTTTCTAGTTTTGCAAATAATCTGTGTTGTGGAAGTTTGTCCAGAACAGCACAGACGTGTTTCACATGTTCTTGTTCAGAAGGGTATACCAGAATGCCGTCAATGTATACTACGACACACACATCAATCAACTCTCACAGGATGTCATTCATGAAATATTGAAATTCTGCTGGGGTGTTACAAAGGCCAAAGGGCATCAAATAGCCCGTATTTGGTGCGGAAGGCGGTCTTCCGTTCATCCCCTTTCTTAATTCGTACCAGGTGGTATGCTCCTCGGAGGTCTAACTTGGTGTAAATTCGGGCATATTTAACTTGATCCAATAGTTTAAGATTCAAAGGCAAGGGGTAACGGTTTTTAACCATGACTTGGTGCAATGCGTGGTCGTCGATGCAAGTCCTAAGGTCTCCTTCCTTCTTAGGCACGAAGAATAAGGGTGAGGCTGCCAGGGACTTGGATTGGCGGATAAAACCGTTAGCCAGGTACTGGTCTAGATACTTTTTTAAATGCAGATTTTCAGGTGAGCGCATAGATTCGACCACATGGAATCTGTGCGCCTGGTATAAGGTCGATCTGACAGTTGTAAGGTCTATGGGGGGGAAGAATGTTGGCTTGATCCTTCTGGAAAACATCCTGATAGTCTTGGTATACCTGAGGTAGCGAATTAGTTAGACTCATGATCATTGTCACTTCTTTGACCAAAGGTTCTTTTGCTTGATAACAAGTATGAGCACATTCGACTGAGAAGGTCAGCCTCTTAGCACGCCAGTCAATGTAAGGATTGTGTGAGTCTAGCCATGGCATTCCCAAAATGATTTGGAATTGTGCAGCCTTGATTATATCGAACACAATGGCTTCCCGATGTTTGTCTTGGTACAAAAGTGTCATCTCTGTCGTTGAGTGCGTTACCGGACCCGAAGCGATCTCAGTTCCGTTGACAGTGGTGACTAAGGGCCTCATTGCGACCCTGGAGGTAACCATGGTGCTATTAGTGCCATGGTTGCCTCCAAAACCTTACCGATATCGCCACGGTGAATGGAGCAATTACCGGCCCATTCCAAGGTTGGCGGGGGCGGTAATTCCCCATTCACCATGGCCCTTCCCCTTTCCCATTTTTGCCCCCATAGGGCTCAATGGGGATGGGGAAGGCGGTAATAATGGTACCGCAAATTGCGGTACTGTTATTACCTCTAAAGTCCCTTTGCAGGTCCTGTCCTTAATGGCTGGTTTTACCAGCCGTTAAGGGAGGACCTACAAAGGGAACTCATAATAGGGCAGTAAGGGATTACCGGTACCGTTGCCCCTACCGGTACCGGTAATCCCTTACCATCCGGGTTGTAATGAGGCCCTAAGTCTGTTGTTGCCTTTTCGCAAAGAGGAAGATTCATCCTTGTAGCCAATTATTGATCCATATAATTACTGATGGCTCCGCTGTCGATATATGCTCTGACTGCATGCATTCGAGACGGCTGTTGGTGATTTATGAGGATCATTGGCAGGGCTAGGTGCGAGGTCTGGGAGTCCTTCTTTTCGCTCGACAAGCGGACCTCTACGCTTGTCGGGCAGGGATGTTTTCCGGCTCTGGCTCTGCCTCAACTTTGCCAGCAACCCCTACTGCTTTCTTGGGTGGTTTCACTGGGCACTCTCGGAGGAAATGGCCGGCTGACCCACAATACAAACACAACTGTTGTTGTCTTTTCCTATCACTTTGAACCTTGGACAACGGCCCTCGCACTCCTCCAATCTGCATGGGTTTGTCCATGTCGGTGGTCTTGGAAGCATTTTCCTTTAGGGGCACAAATACCCGAGTGTCCATTCTAGCTCGATCTGCCTTACGGTTCTGCAGTCTATGATCAAGCTGGACCACCAAATCTATGTATTCAGCACAGACTCTGGGTCGGTAAACCACTTGTGCTAAAACATCTTTTAACTCCCCTCTCAAGCCACGGTAAAACAGCGTTGTTCATTTGTCGTTCGGCCAATTGGTTTCCACTACCAGTATATTAAAGGTTGCGATGTACGTTAACAGATTGTGGTTGCCTTGACGCAGGGACAAGAGTTCATTATCCAATGCTTGACCATGGGAGTGACAGGCAAACAACTTCTCCATGTCCAGTTGGAATCTCTGAAAGTCTCGCGAGATGGGATTGTCCCGATTGACTAGCGGTACCGACCAGTCTGCAGCACTGCCACTGATATACGAAAGCACAAAGGCCACCTCAGACTGGTCATTTGGAAAAGCTCCTGGCCTGCATAGGAAATGCAGACGGCACTGATTTATAAAAAACGCTTACCTTTTTGGGTCTCCTGCAAAGCGTTCTGGAGGTGCCAAAGGTACGGCTCCTGGAAGGACCACCTGAACTGGATTGCTTGGTGTAGTCGGAACCGTTGACCCCAATCCTGGTAACAGTGTTTGCCCCGCCTGTGATTGAAGCAGCTGTCTGGCGAGATCGTCGGTGTGATCCTTGGCTACAATCAGTTCTCTCCTCAAGGCATTGGTTTCCTGCCAAGCTGAATGCACCTCGGCACTGAGTTCCCCCAAAAGTTGGGCTAGCTGGTCGGTCTCAGAGGTTTCCATGACACCCAGGTAGAGATTTTGTGTAAGGCTTTGCATTCTGTCACGCTCACCTGGTCTCCGCGGGAGCGTAGCACATAGCCGCACGAATGATGTCTGCACTGGCGTTGCACAGCTTGAGTGATGATGCCTGCCCGCGTCTCCCTAGATATCACCCCAGGAGGCACTTGCCTGCAATGTTGAAACAAGATATTAGCTAACTGTGTGGAGCTGGATTGGTTCCACCTCCTTTAACCTTCTGAATCCCCTTCTCCTCTTCTGTCTCACCTTGGAGTTCTTAATGGTAGGCTCTCCGTCCTGCAATCTCTAGCAGGGGCGCGGCATGCACAGTCTTTCCCAGGACCAAGTTACTTCACTGATCCTGGGGGGCTATTGCAGAGTTTTTGAATAGCTGGATTAAGCAGGTAAGTCTCTATGCCAATGGATGCTTGGTATAGGTGCTTAATGTCCTTATTGCCCAAGTTTTAACCTGTGTTTCTCTTTTCTTTCAGGCGCAGTCTTGAGCGGTTTTCAGATGACGATTAGACTCTTCCTAAGATGCTGAGCAGATTTCCTGCAGGTGAGTATTAGCGCAGGAGAGTGGCGCTGAATGTCTGCATAGCGGTTTCTTTTCTGTGCGCAACTAACCTGCTGTTTCTTTTCCTTTTCTGCAGGCGCGGTGAGGCTCCAGGATGGCGATGGGAAGAACTACTTCAACGAAATTCCTGAAGAATGCAGACACCGGGAGAGTATTGGGTATCAGTGTAGATACCTTCTTCTCTGCAGGTGCAGCGTCCCGGAGAGCAGCTGAAGGCACGGCCGAGTGGATTGAATACTGCAGGTAAGGCCTTCGTTGCTGTACTAACTCCTGTTCTCTTCTTTTCCTTCTCCCAGGTGCCACTGGATCGGGATCTCAGGACGGGCGTGGCTGTAGAAGTTCGAGTACTGAGTAGACACGGTGAGCGTTACGCTGCAGGAGTGCAGAATAATGCGAAGCGTGTTCTGCCTGCAGGGTGTGGCTTAAATAGCCTTGTAAGTAGTTCCAGGTAAAATAGTCACTCAGCCACACCCTGCAATCTTAGGTAAAGTAGTCCCACACCCAGGGTATACAGACAGGCTCAGCCAAATTAGGCTGTGAATCTAGTCCCATGCAATTAGCACATGTTATGAGCCTGGCGCCAACGGCACCAGGACTGAGTCCAGGAAATCCTAGGACACACTTTTGGGGCTTGATAAGCCCCTAAGGGTGGCAGTGACTGGGGTAGGCCCATAAGCTCCAGAGGTTTGGGAGTTTGTACCATGACATCATACTTCTCTCCAGTAACATTCAATTTCTAGATGGGAAGAGAAGATATTAAACCCCCTTCACCCTCTGACTTTCCTGACAACAGAAACTCCAACATTTTCATTGTAGCAATTACCAATTCAGTTTGCTCACCTATCAATACCCATTTCCACCACTCAATCAGGCTAAAAGTTGTTACTTTCCCCATATGTCCTTTCAGAAAAAAAATTCTGACGGGGACCACTGATTGGCAAACCATTATCAAATGTGTTGGGCATTCCACCATTTCCGGCAGCTTACAAAATCTACCCTTGATAAATGACCCCAGGCGACTTCCTCCTCCATTGTACTTCCCTTGTGTCCAAGATGTTTAAACAACATTGGAGTAGGAGGTCACAAATCTTTGGAGAGGGGAATTTCTGCAGGTAAATTGAAAGCACATTCATAACCTTTCTATATTCAATCAACATCCTACACAATGTATCTTTCCCACAATGATCTTCAGTATCAATCCAGTCCCAAGCTTGGAGCTTTTCCTTCACCCTACAGGGGTTTGTCATTAGATCTCCAATCGCAATATCCCTCCCCTTCAGAATTTGCTCAACTTTCTCTTTCCAACAGCCCAGGTATTTATCACAGGTCTCCTGATCCCCTTTCAGTAACTCAAACGGGTGAGTAGTAGGATTTCCAATGCATTTACGGTATAGAGCCACCGCCTTCCATACCACCATGGACTCAAGGGATTGTAATTTCAGTTTTAGCCTAATCACACTGGTTGGCAAGCTGTTAGGGAGCCCCAGAACTTTCCACCAGAACAGACTCTCAAGCTTATCCCACATCGAAAGGGACATTTGGAGGATCGCTTCTGCTCTGTAGGTTAATATTTGAGCCACTTTCTGCTTATAAAAAGCAAGTATTGGTATGAATGTGAATCTCCCCAATTTCTTCTGAATGGTCCTCCCTTGATTTATCAGTACCGAAAGCCTGGAACGTAGGTATAGATAGTGATCTTGTTCACTTTTGTTCTTGTTGATAGTTACTCTGAGACATATGATGTTATCAACAATCTCTAAGGGAATTCCCTCTACTCGCCAAGTGAACCTTTCACACCTTCTTCTACCTATTGTTTTTATCACCATGACTTTCCACTTTTTAGCATTGATCTTCATGCCATTTTGGCTAAGGAAGAACTCAAAGGCACTTAATCACCTTTTCAGACCGATCTGCGTCAGATCTAAAAAGACTAGATCGGCTGCAAAGAGGACCCATGATACCTCCTTACTATTGATCTTCGGTGTGAAGGCCCTTACTAATTCCTGAGACTCCGCCAAATCCGCTATGTACAGACAAAATAGTAGAGGTGCCAGCGCACACCTGCTTTAATCCCCTAAAGGTATTTATTTATTCCGGTAGGTTCCCCTTCGTAGACAGGCGGATCCTTATAGATGTATCGGTATAAAGGGCTTCCATGGCTTCCACTAGGTCATCCGGACAACCCCATTTCTGCAATTTAGCCCATAATTTCCCCCTGATGACAACATCACAGGCCTGTTCTAGGTCCATAAAGGCAAAATATAATGGTTTCCCTCAGTCCAACGCCCTTTCTTTTAGTAAATTCAATATAAAGAGATTGAGGGAAGTACCCACCCCCTTCACAAAAGTCCATTTGACGGGGGTCTACGATGCCCCTCTTCCCCGCCCATGCCTTACGATCCCTCAGAAGCACTGTAGCAAAGATCTTACCTATGGAATCTAAAAGGGCAATAGGACGATAGTGCCTGGGGTCAGCTCTGTCCCCGTTTTTAAAAAAGGGGATAATATTGGCCTGCCTCCAGGATGTTGGTATCACCCTGTTTTCCATGATCTGTGTCAACATGACGACAAGCAATTTGGCCCACTCAGCTCTGTTTTTTTTCAATTTTTTGTTTGACAAGCCGTCAGGCCCTGCCGCCTGAGAGGAGCTCAAATTGCCTATCATCATATCCTCATCATGGTCGTCAAATATAAAATCCCATCTCTTAAGGTGACACTTGGGATCTACCTCCTCACTCCAATTTGGATCCGCGAAAAGGGAAGAATGGTGTTTAACCCAATCATCTTCAGAGACCATATTCGACAAATTTGCTTCTCAAAAAACGCCCCCGTTGTTAATTAGCTCTCAAGTATCTTTTGACTTTTTTGCACAGACTGCTCTTAACACTTGTTCAGTGTCATTTTGGGATCTAATAGCCTAGCACCAGTTTTTGAATCTCTGGCGGTTCTTTCTTATTCTCTCACTTTTGGCGGGGAGGGCATCCCCTCCAATCTCTTTAATCTCCCTTCTCATCAATTTTCTCTTATTCACTAGGTCCACATCATATACATGTTGTTGGAGCCACTCCATACCCCCCTTTGCATCATTTTCAAGTATTCGATTTCATTTGGGTTTTCCACGATTTGGGTCATATATAAGCTTGTTACTTTGTTGACTTCTTGATCTTTTAATCTTAAACTATTTCATCCCCACTCAAGGGCCACCTCTTCCATTCTTCTAGCTGGACCAATGGTCCTCCATCCACAAATATGGATTGCCAAGAGATCATGGTCGCTCCGTCTTTGAGGGATAATTGAGAAATACCCTACTATTTCCCTCAGATTTTTGGAAACAAAACAGTATTCTAAGCATGATATCCCTTTTCCCTACCTGCAAGTGGGCTTTCCCGGGAAATCTCCCTTTGTTTGACCATTTATAAGGTGCATCTCTCGCATCAAGATATTACCCATCCATTCCAATTCCTTTTCATTCCACATACCTTCTTTCATGAGAATGCCCGCCTTGTCAAACAGCTTCATATTAAAATCCCCACAGATGACAATCTTAATGTCTACCCATTCATGCATTGCTTTATCTACCATTTCAATCGCGGTGGGGACTAGTTTAGTCTCCTTGGCCATATTTAAGCACCAATATATGTTATTAGCAGAAGACAGTTCTCCCTAGAATCCCCTTTGCACTGTAGAAAAAGCACTTGCACATATGGGTTAGGGCATTTGACATCGATAAAGATTCCACCCTGAGTCAATTTTAACTAAGGCCAGCAACCCTGCAGACGGTCGTCCCATCCGGCCCTTTAAAGCTGGATTTAAATGGACCTCATATCCATCACAATCAGGTTTCATAATCAACCATGTTTGCTGGAAGAGCAAAATTTAAAACATATCTAGGTGGGGTACTTGTTCATTAAACTGGGCCTGAACCCTCTAGTATTCCAGCACCCAATCCTCACCACGTCATCATTTCTTTTTTATATAAGTCTATTTTGAGGACGTTCGTACATTTAGAGCCCCCGTCAACCATGCCCAGTCCATCACATCCTGCACTTTCTCGAGGTGCCTGGTCAACTGCTTGCCGCTCACTTTTTCCTGGTTTGCTATTGTAAAGTTTATCTCCCGTAAGGCAGCTTCGTCAAAAGTGGGCATCGTTCCCATCTGTTTTGGTCCTTGTTTTTTTTCTTCATTGCACATTTCCGGGGTTGGGGCTTTTGTTGGGTTTGTTTTTGATTTCCTGGGAACAGTCGCCTCCCTCCAAATATCGAGAATTTCCCTTCATAATCACTCACTTCATATCCCAGCATCATAAATGTTTCCTTACTAGCTAAAATGAGATCTTTCTTATATTCTGAGTATAGATGTAATAAGACCCAGTTTGTTAATTTTTCAGTCACAAATGCCACAATTTGAATATTTCTTGAGGCCATTTTGTGCGAGGGAATGATGCTATTCAACAATCGTAGCACATTTCTCCTATTTAGAACTGGCACTGATTTCCCAACTACCACCCCTTCAATGTAGAGTTTCACCCTTTTCTTCTCCCCTAGCTTTGAGCTCTCTTTCAGGTTATTTTTTGTATTTTTTTTCTCATCCTTCAAATTTCCATTTTTAATTTTCTTGTTATCTTCTAAATCCTTCATCTGATGATGTTTAATAGCAATATTAGTTTTCCCTTGAAGACTCAACTTCCTTTTGTCTTCTAGGGTCAGAAGCCCACCATCAGGGGTAGAAGATGTTACCTCCATGGTCCTTCTACCTTCCCACAGGATTTGGGGTTTAGGGATTAATTGAGTCGATTTCCCATAACTATTTGAACCTTGCTGATTACCTAGCAATGGAGGGTTTCTGCTACTAATATCCTTTATTGCAGATGGAACATCCTTTACTTATCACGGAGGGAGACCTTATTGCCACCCCTCACCATTTCAAGCATTTTTTCCTCACCCTGTTTCCTAGGTGCTGGTACAGGGGATCTTGTAAGCAGCACCAATTGGCTTTCAATTGTTTCCCAATCTGAGAGACTTACTTCCTTCCATAATTCACCCTTCTTTATCATTTCAATGTCCTCAATCGGATTTCTTAGATCCATAATAGGAATACCATTTTTGTCACCTTCAATTTCTTTAGGAGGGATTTCTTCCAATACTCACGTTTTTTCTTAGACTCTCAGATTCAATTCTTTCCTGGGTTTTTTAGGCTCTGGGAGAATGTCCCGGGAGGGTGGAGAGCGAAGATGTCTGAAGAAAGATCTAGACCCATTCATTTTCTTTTTCACAGCTTTCTGCATATTCTTGGGCTTTTTTCCAGATGCAATTTTTCCTTTTCCCATCACTTCATCTTTTTTTCCCCTTGCCCCTACTTTAGAAGGTTTAAAGACTGAGAAAACATTTTTCCCTGAAACAATTCCTTCTGGGCAAGGGGAGTCCAGTATTTCCACCACCTCGTCCACCCTTTCTTTAGTCACGCTCTGATTTAACTGATTTAATATCTTTTCAGGAGAATTTAAAGGTATGTTCTCTGACCTTTGTGTCTCTTTATAATGATCTCTCATCCACTTGCGGTCGAGAAGAAGGGATTCCATCAGCACATTTTTATCCTTTGTCTCATTCCCTGCTATATCGAACAAGCGGTTTTGCCAAGATGTAGATGTTTCGGCTTCTCTATCAGTCTCATCTCCACTCTTGAAGCAAAGGTTTCCATGATGATCAACTTTCGGCTTACCTCTGATAGGAGTGCATTTTGGTTTGCACACTAGCGTTGATCACTTCATAGAGTTTTGTAATTGGAAGGAGGGAGGTAGCCAGTGATGCCATCGCCAATTGTTGTAGCTTGGCACTATTCTCCACTCCTAGAGCCGGCATTTCTTCCTGCAACCCGCTTGTATGTCTCGAGCAGGTGTAGGACGAAGCCCTTTGCGAGGAGGATGAGATGGAATCAGAATCATTGAAGACCTTATCCTCGTCATGAGCCCACTTTTCATCCGGACTGTTCCCACCACTCTTACACTGGGGGGATTTGATGTTTGGATCCTTTCAGCAGGATCTGCAGGGATCCACTCATTTTCCACATCCTTCCCGTCTTCATTTCTAGCTAAAATCGTCAGCAGGCTAGAAATCTGTGGCTGCTTACCGTCCACCGAAAGGTACTTTGCCACTGAGCTTTACCTTGGTTTGCAACCTTCACTCTCCAACTTCTCCACTGTCGCATCCGCCTGTGATAGCGACAGATCCAAGATACCCAAACAGTCCCCCACACAAGAAAAGCTTTGTCGTTTTTGTTTAGAAATTTTGATTGATAAATCAGCCAATTCCTTTGCTAGTTGGACAGCGAGATGAGCATTTCCACTGCCCTCATCCTCATTTGAGGTAGCAAAGAATCTCAAAGGAGAGGCGATGGTGGAGATTGATACATCTGCTTTAATGACAACTTTACCTGGAAGGAAAACCTGCTCCAGGACACTCAAATTCCCCACGTTATCCCTGGCCTTTCGTGTGGGTTTAAGATTTATGGGGTTTGCTTTTGGTTCACTGAATTGTGCCCATTTAGAGAAAAATGGAACATCCTCTGGGTAAAAATCATGGTTCCTTTGTTCAAGATTTTCTTCAAAATCATTTCTATCACCCTCCTGCTGTTTTTCCGCACATATTGTCACTCCTCTCTTTCTTTTTTCACACCTCACACCTTCAGGCCCAATATTAGCCTGGCCCAAAACCCCTGGGTCCAACACACACATCTGTTCATTCTCCCTAGGTGATTTGGACTCACCCGGTTCCAAGTGTAGCATTCCCCCCTCCTTGTTTGTTGTGGAGTTCTGGCGCTGGGCTGGCAAGAATCTGCTGACATTCCTGCACTAGAATGATGTTCTCCCTTCACCCACACCACACTGAGTGCAGTGACTACTCAACAGGCAAACCGGACACTCTGCTTTCTATCAGCAGAGATATCTAATTTGGTCTGTAGACACGGCAGCCCCACGAGGCAAACGGCACCCAGTCAAGAGTGACCCTAGTTCCGCTCTCTTCACCCCCGCACGGGAGAGCAGGAAAGCTGGGCTTTTTAACTTTAGACTTTAGACTACGGGTGATTATGAGGGAGGGGTTTGCGAAGCTTCCAGGTGTGTAGATAGGTTGCTTATAGAAAATCAACTCCACAGGCACAAATGACTATTACACCGAACTTCAGTGTCAGAATTTGTGACATGTTCCCCCTCCACCGAGCCTCATGGCCACAGCAAACCACAGACGTTTGCGAGAGAGGTCAGTCACACTGGCTGCCACACAAACATGCAGACAAAGCCCAACTCTGCAAATCCGGCTCACAAAGCTCACCGGCTGCGATCCGCCGCAGCTTCTGCATGCGCTGGCAAGGCAAGGGTCACCCTACCAAGCGGCCGCACTAGGTAAATCCCCCCTCTACAGCACTGCACTGGGGGTGCGGGGGCTGTAAACAGGATGTTGTGGGCAGGGTTGTTGCCCTCCTCTCTTTCCGCTCTCTTTCCACTCTCCGCACTCCACTATCCGCTCAATCAGCTCAGAGGAAAGTACCCAAAATGTGGAGAAACGTGTCAAGCCGCACCTCACCGCTGCACGTAGTGAGCATGTAGTAAGCTCAGAACCAAGCTTAGAAACAGACAAGGCCGCTTCCGACACTGCTTCCCAATGTTGATTTGCCTCCCTTTGTACGTTTTATATGTACAAGTTATTTTATCTGTAGAATTGGTCACTTTGTCTACAGATCTCTATGTTTGTGTAGACCCAATCTATCTTCAATGTTGGTTGTGCACAGCCTCTTGAGAAGCTGTGTATCATTTCCCCAAGAGGTGACTCCTTGCCATTTTATGGGGGTGGAAGCACTTGCGCCTTCCTTCTCTGGCCCTGGCTAGATGGATGCTGTAGGTGTGAGGGGAGGTCTTAGTAATCATACAATTTACACATGTCACATGTATTTATTATTTTTTTATTGTTTTGCTTTACATGTATAAACCAAGATGTTACGTATTATTTTAGACTCCAATTTTTGGGTGCAGAAAATAAGCACCAAAAATAAGTTTCAGTGGAATACTTTTTTATTATTATTTTATTATTTGTTATGTATCCTCAGTTTTTTACATTAGGTATTGAATGCCTGGGGTCTACTACATACAACACGAAATGGAAACAGCCCACAATATGCTTCTCGATGAAACCACCTTCCGCCATCATATTTAAAAGTGATGTTCAGCTCAAGCTGCCTTCTCCTCACTCCCCTGCCCTCCACCAGCCATTGCCACCTGACAGCAAATGAATCCAATGTGAAAAATTGAAATGTTTAAACACCTTGAAATTTGCCAGCGGTAGTAATAAGCATTGCAGGAAGTCAACATCCCTGTATTAGTGGCAGACTCTGACCCCACAGTCACGATAACACGAAATTACGTGGCACTCTTGGAGGACTAAGGGCTCTATCACAAGCCTGGCAGCATCCCGGTGGTAATTTTGCTGGGATACCACCAGAGCACATTGCATTACCGCAACTCGATCCTGCGCTATTTTGACTTAATAGTCCACGGACAGTCGCATGGTCGAGGACGGTTACTTTGGAGCGAACCACCCATTAATTTTAGTCATTCTCAATCTGGCTGTCCAGGAGAGAGCATCTGAGACCTGAGATCACCTGCTTTGCATTATATTTACAACCTGCTACAATGTCATCTGTCATGGCCACCCCTCCTTCCCAGGGTCCACCATCACCACCCTCACCACATGGAGTGTCTGGACAGGGGAACATGCAAGATGATGCGAAGGAGGATGACGAGGAACAGGAAGATGAAGTAGAGGAAGTTCATACCTCTCGCAACCAGAGAGAGTCATGGGTATGGTGATTCTTTAAGACCGTTTGAGGTACAAAAAGCTTTGACTGCCAAGGTTGAAAGCATTGAGTGTGGGGTCGTACTCAATCATGGATAACCTGGGCAGTACTCTTTTGGTACCACCTTCATGCAATGCCACACTCGCTCCAACCACCCAGGTGCTCTGAGAAAGGTGGTTCCTTTTTTGGGAGTAGTAGATCATCTTCCTCTACCCCATCATCCTCAACCGCTACTGTCACCACATAGGCTACTCCTGTGGAGCAGAGGAGCCTACAGGGTACCTCACAGGCCATACAGAATTTTGTTGACCCTATATCTTTTGAGGGTCACAATACTCTGTTTGTACTGCGACTCACCACTCTGCAGGGGGGAGCAGATTCAGAGTGCTTTTGAGGCTGCGGTCAGGAGCACGAGAAACACTGCCACCTACCTTAGATTTAAGGCACACCCAACATCATCCCCTGTCCACCTGCCCCTCCATATCTTTGGTTGGTGCCCCTTCCCTTCCTTCCCTCCGTTCCCTCTCGCACCTAAACCTATTGCCACTCCTACAAAATAAACTAAATCCCCAAAAATATAAAAGCCAGATAGACAAAACATTTTTGCATTTGGAGCCACCTTTCACTGTTAAAAACCAGAGGACCTTTTACAGCCTGCATAGTCAGTGGACACTATAATAGTCCGCGGACAACTGGAAAATTCCAGGCGTGGGGTGGGTGAATTAAAATGAATTAACTTGTTTTTTGTTCAAAAATGGTGGTTCTTATATTTTTTTATTATTTGGTTTTATATACTAAAGTAATACATGTTCTACTGAACTTAATTATTTTTTCTAACTTTCACAAAAAGTGCTTCTATCTTTTGTTCTGTTTATGTTTTGTTTACTACAACTACTAAGAATACTTAAATCCATATTATATGTGTTCACAGAAACTGTTTAAATGCATTTTGAAAAGTTTCATGAAAAATCTGTTGGCCAACATCAGACAAATGCACTCCATCTCTTCGGAAACATTTTTACAATATCAAATTTGATATGTTCATTATGAAAAGATGTAATTCCAACATCCTTCAAAAAAGCATGTACACTTTGTTCATATTGTGCCTTGCTTTCTTGATCTGTGGACAAAATAAATTAGAATGCTTCCACATTTGTCTTTGAGCTATCAAGAAAAAACAATCTTCAAACATGGTAACAGTTCCATTAACTTTGCAAATGTATCCTTCATAGCAAACTAATGAAATTCTGCTGACATAGCCCAAACTGTGGCTTCCACAGTGAACTACCATGATGTCTAGATGCTTCAAAGTAACCATACTCTCACAAAACAGGGGCAATTCTGCCCACTTCATTCCGAGACCTCCATACCAGCAACATCAAAATCTTGAAATCCAAGATTCCCAGGTAATCCACACTGCTCACAGTACACCTTAAGCCAATGGACCCAAGAATCACCAGACACTCTGCTTCCTCAAAGCCATAGCCATCTTCACTGCACACAACAAAGATAACTCTCGCCCAGTCTTCCGATAAACCACACCCACAAACCTGATTTGGCTGATTCCTCCAATTTCCTTCGACACCCATGACTGTCGGCAGTCAGCACAGTCCCCTTTCCATGCCTAGCCTCCTTAAAGGACCCTGATGGTACGTGCAGTGTCCATGGACTACTGCCTTGTCCACTGACAGCATGGCCAATTAAAGGGGGTGGTGAGGTTTAAATTCAATTTAAATTATTAAATTATTTATTCTACAATGGTGGCTCTTAAAAAAGTATTTTTTTCATTTTGTTACAGATTTCAATTCAATTTTTTCTTATTTATCTGTCCTACACTTACTAGCAAATGCTTTAAAATGCAATTGTCTCGGGAGGATAGCCCAGAGGCAACGTGCTGGCCTTGGAAGCAAGACGAAGCAGAGCAATGCAGGCCCGATCCCTGGGTTTGTGCTTACAAACCTTTGGGTATTAAGCATGTTATAAATAACCAATTACAAACCACATTTTCCCTTTTAACTTGTTGACATGATCTTTTTCAATGCATTTTAAACATTCAAAAGAAAAAAACTGATTGTCAACATCAGTAAAAGGCACACCAGCGCTCCAAAAAGTATTTACACCATCCAACTTGATATTTACATTGTAAAAAGATGCCATCCATAAACCATATAAAAAAGCACATACACCTTTATTGACATGCTGCCTAGCTTCTTCAAAAACAAATTTTGACATCTCCATATTTGCCTTGTATCGATTTCAGAAAAAATAATCTTTGCAGCTGGAAACAGTTCCATTTGGCTTCTCAACATATACTTCATGGCACACTGGAAATATACTGGAGTCACATACCTCAAACTGTTGCCTCCAAAATGCATAATAATAATATCTGGACGTTTAAAGTGAGCCATACTCTCACAGAATGGTAAAAAGGTCACCCAGTTTAACCCACAAACTGCATACCATGAAACTTCCACTTCTTCCCATCCAATAGTAGCAGAGATTCAGTGTAAACCTTCAATGAATAGATCGAAGAATCTCCCACAATCCACACACTCTGGTTCTTCATAGCCTCAGCCATCTTCACTGAACACCTGCTACCCTGTATTCCTGTACACCAAAACCACAAAACCTGATTAGGTGAACCCCGATGTCCGCAGATATCCATGACTGTCCGCGGTCACTACAGTCTCCTTTCCATGCCTGGCATCCCTAAAGGATCTGGAAGGCACAAACGGGTCCACGGGACACCCGAGCACAGGGCAGCTGTTTTTAACTTTTTACTTTTATGTTTGTAAGCTCCCTTATTGCCTGCTTTCAAACAGTCACACATCCATCCACCAATCACATCCAAAAAATCTACATGTAATCCTGTCATCTCAGTTCAACACTTCATATGTAATCTTGAAATTCATTTATTTGATTGTTTATTTATATAGTGCTTATACACAATATGTTTCAAAGTGTTTCAAGACAGGGAATGAACAGCAGAGAATACCGGGACATTCTTACAGGTCCTTGATACATTTAAGAATAAGAAATTAACTCTCATACTATCCCTAGCGATATGTTTGATAGTGCAAGAGCATTTGACAATAGGTAGGAGGGGAGTGTGGGGTGGGAAGGAGAATGAGACAGACAAGCTGCTACCTTACTATGCCTGACAGCAATTGAGGTAGTGCTAGAATTTAATAAGAGGTGGGGGGCAGGGAGAGGGAGAAGAACAGAACAAGCAACTATAATACTAGACCTGGCAAAATTTGAGATAGTGCTGGAGGGAGAGAGGGAGGAAGAACAAATAAGGGCAGGAGACAACCAAGCTGCTATCATGCAGGTCAGGTGACAATTCTGATGGAGTAAGAGCTATTGACAATAATAAGGGGGGAAATGTGGGGTGAGAAGGAGAATGAGACAGACCTACCTTAGCGGCTACCTTAGTAGGCCTGATGACAATTAAGGTAGAGCCCGAATTTAACAAGAGGTGTGGGGAACAAGGAGAAGGAGAAGAACAAAACAAGCAACTATTTTACTAGGCCTGATGACATTTCAGATAGTTCTGGAGGGGGAGAGGGAGGAAGAACAAATAAGGGGGGAGAAAAACAAGCTGCTATCAATCAGGTCAGGTGGCATTTATGATAGGGTAAGTGCTAGGGATGATAGGGTGAAAAGGAGGGGGGAGAGAAGTGGTGACATCAGGAAGAGGGAGACAGACATTCAAGCAAGCAGCAGGGTGGACAAAATACAACAGGCAGGCGAGCAGGTGACCGGGCGGGGGGTTAGAGAAAAAAGGTAGAAACAGAGGTAAGGCTAGGCAGAAGATGATTGCAACTAAGCTAAATGCATACAAATCACAGCCAGGATTGAGACTAAAAACAATGCATGAACACAGCCAGATTTAAAACAAGTTCAGTGCAACAAGCTCAGTGCATGAACACATCCAGATTTAAAACAAGTTCAGTACATGAACACAGCCCGATTTACAAAAAGTTCAGTGAATGAACACAGCCAGATTTAAAACATGTTCAGTGCATGAACACAGCCAGATGTAAAGAAAGCAACCAGTATCAGAAACTATCAGTTGTGCAGAAAAATATGCAGTACAATAAGAAGTGTAAAATATGGGAGACAGGCCGAGAAGACGTGAAACATGAGGGTAAAAGGGTGTCCAGAAGGAGGGTAAAGACACCCACGGTTGTGGAGGTGTATTATGGAAGTCCAGACCTCAAGGTGAAGTGAGATAGCTAGAGCACGGAAGTCCAAGTGAAAGGGTAGCAGGAAAGGACAGCAGGCAGCATTCTGGTAGCAGACAGGGGCCTTCGTCGTGGGCCTTGGTTGGTCTGGACCGGCTCAGAGTACATGTCTCCTATTACTCGGAGCCACCTACATCAAAAACCACTGTGAAATCTTTCAATATTTCTATTTGCAGATTCACCAACATCTGCATTTTACAAGACCTAGTACAGGTATGCTTATATTTCTTCAAGTATGTTTTTCAACACTTTTACAAATATATATATATATATATATATATATATATATATATATATATATCCTCAAAGCACTGATAACGTCAGGCAGGGTGAGTAGCACTCTTCACATTTCCAAAATTAATAAGGTCCGAACATCAAAGTCGAAATAAAATATAGTCTTTATGGATGCCTTGCAAAGTGGCAAAAAGGTTAAAAAGCCATTAAAATAAGGCTCTCCCAAAGTGCAAAATGTCTGTGCGTGTTAGGAACATTGACGCGTTTCGCGGCTTGCCTCGCCGCTTGATCACAACAATACGTCCCTGTTAAACCACAGAGTTTTATGACATGGTTCAGAGCGAACGGCAACCATTTTTGCCGAAATGGAAGAGGGACTCCATTTGAAATCGCAGCCCATTCAGAGCAGACCCATGGCGGACATCTTTGAACTATTGGTGCCACATTAGTGGCTGGGATGCTGATGAATACCAATGCCCACTAATTGGACTATAGGTTCCCTGTCAGCTGCCCTTTTACAGGGATCTGGTCCGGATTTAACCTGATTTTATTCCACCCAATATTTGTCCGCCATATTCTGCCGCCGAAGGTGAGCGCGTATCAGTGGAGCCCCTCGATGCCGACTGTCTATTCAGAATGCATTCCATGTGTTTGTCGACATTCTGTTTTCCTAAAATGCCAGATACATTAAGCATACAGTAGACTTTAGCATAGTTTACAAATCGTGAAAGGCCAATTGATCAATTTGCTTTTCCCAGTTCCAAACGTGATCGCATGAATGCTTAATCAGCCCTTTTTGTTGTAATCTCAATAGATCAGTATTTCAGCAATAATACGATGGAAATAAGAACCTTCATTAGCATAATAATTGCATGACCAATCACATCGTTAGATGCATCAATAAACTTAAGGTGCATTATGTATATATGCATTCACAGTGAACTTTGTACAGTGCTACTGGCCTAGGTGTTGACATGGGACCTATTTGTTAAAAATGTAACAAAAAAGTCCTAAATGCGCTGCATATTAGCAAAGTGCCAAACTTTTGACTGCGCAACTGAAAACGCACACCTTCCGTGCCGTCTCTGTTTACCATACATTGTGTTGCCTCTAACCCAGCGTTCCATATGCCACAGGGTATACATTTGCATACTAAGGTGCAAAGATCACTATAAAGTGCATAATGCGAAAAGCATGGTAAAGTGCCACAATGTCTTTGAAGTGCATTAGTCACTGCAATATATATATATATATATATATATATATATATATATATATATATATATATATATATATATATATATATATATATATATATATATATATATATAATATACAGGGTTGCTGCCACCTACCCTGTAATAAACTTCTCAATAAGCATATTCTCTTTTTTAACTACTCTATCAAAAGCTGCATATTGCAGCATTATGCACCTGGTCACATCAAGTGGCAGTTACTTATATGTACTGCCGACATATTAAACTTCCACACACCAAGAGCCACTTAAAAATGTTCTACAACTCATTTGCATATGCTTTTCCTTTCTTTTAGAAAAAGGTTACACACAGTCCACCTGTAAATGCACATATACTTTTTTTAAACTTTCAACAAAATGCTCCTACAAAGAAACATGTTTAAACACACAGATTGTTCAATTTGTCATTCCATATACATCTCATACTTGCCAACCTTTCTCATTACATCCCTTATAGTGCAACCATTCTCCACATGCTCTCACATATGTGTATATTGCCAAACTATCTATATACAACACTTCACCTTACATACAAACTACTGTTCTTTTCCAACCACTACTATAAGACACCAAACACTGCTCCAACTACAATCTGCCATTACATTACCACTAGGCCACAGTTTCCCTATTCTTTAAAAACACTGCAACACATTTCAAATACATTGCATCACAAACACACCACTTCACTTATTATAAACACCAGCACAAACATAACATAGATATGCATCTTTTTTACACATCCATTTTTGCCCTGTTCCTTATAATGTCCAAAACAGCACTAGTCATAGGGAATCATTACGGGGTTGCCGGTAAAACCCACCTGTAGCCTGATAGGACACTCCATTATGGCAAAAGAAAAACTTATAGAAAAAACTTCTCCAACAAACTTTCAACTTAACGTTACTTTTGCTCAAACAACCCTTCGACGTGCACCTCAATATGTAACGCACGCCAACAATCTTTCGAATCTTTATGACAATTCTTCAATCACTATGTGAAACTAAAAGACAAAAGTAGAATAAAAACTTTACAAACCATGGACTCTTGCCCAGTGCGCATCCAAACTGGACTGGGAGGACATTCATTAGCCTGCATTTCAGGAACTGCTTGCAAACGCAACTTCCAGCACATCAAAATGTTAGCAAAACACCATTCCGCTATATTAAATCTTGTACATAGACTGTACTATTCAAAAAGTCCTCCTCTAGAACTGCAAAATGTAAATAACATTCTCCTACATGAAACTGCCAAAGAACACCTTCGAGAAATAGAGCATGTCCAAAGTAAATACTTTGGACTGAAGTTGAATTTGAAAATTCAGTAGCTTTAGAAAACATTATCGAACACCTCACAAACACCACCTACCATACACACACATACAAAAAAGAAATAGCTACATTTCAAAATGCATCTGATGAAATACCAGTCAAAGTATGTGTCTGTTGTCACAGAACCTTTTTATAAAAAGAGCATGCACATAGTATATATGGCCTATAAAATAGAGGACAACGAGGAATCCCAATGGTTCCAATTAGCTTTATATGTAACAGCAGAAAATAAATACAAAATAACTGACCCCTCAATAGTTTGGAAATACTGCAATGCAAAGCTTTACAATAACCGAATGCCATCACGTGCTATCACTAATAACTTAGAAATGTTTACACTTCCAAAAGCTCTACAACAACATAACTTGTAAAAGAGCATTATAATCCAAATACTACACCCATTTCAAGCCATAATACGCCTTCAAATGACCAAATTGCCTCAATCTGAATTACTAAAAGGTATTTGTGGCAAAGTAGTATATTTGCCTTTAGATCTTTAAGAAAATGTAGAAGCTCTTGGAGTACAACAGCCATAGATCAATCATTGATTGTTCTAGTTAATAGTCTACCAACAAAAGGCAATTCAATTTGGCAACAACTAGTCGACGTAAACAAATTTAGACAAGCCCTACAATATCTTGAAGGCAACAATGAATACTTCAGAGATTTAAACATAGAGGAAAACTTAAAAGAAACCACCCAAATCATTAAAGATTCACCACAAACTAGCCAATGTAACCATGTAGATCCTGTTACTGCAGCCAACATTTTAGACCAGTATACAATTCACCCACTACACTCCGATGACACCATAGAAAAATGCATTAAAAACATATCAAATGTATCAAGCTAAAGACTCCCCAACAAGCATAAGTGAAAGAAGGATAGAAGCACATTTCTTTCCTCTACTCTTTCTTATACGAAAAGGAGGATGATATGATGAAAGATCCACACAAATTAGTGCATCAGAATATCGCCCTTTACGGATGTATTCTGAAGACCCCAGATTCAGACAAAAAGTAGAATACATTTTCTACCTCCTGTTTTCATTTATTTATTTCATTTATTTCTATTTTGTGAAACAAGGACCCGGAGGCATACAAACGCTTAACAAGACAAACAAAACAATCAACAATGCAAGAACCAAAACAAATTCATCAAATCACAGGCAGATTATATCAGAATAGGAGAACAGACTAGTATTCAGCTTCTGTTTAAAGCAGGTAAGGATGGACATGATCACAGGTCCAGTGAAAGGGCACCCCGCAATAGCACATATTTAGTCCATTATAATTCTAAGATTTTAAGTGGGTATAACCTCTCACACCTTATCACAGCGTCTCCAAAAGGATCGGAGATTGCTTCGAACACAGCCAATGACAATACAATCTAAATCATTAGTGGGAGACCACTAGCAACTCTATGTTATGGAGTTGCACACACATTAAAACAGGCTCTAACTTTACAAACATATTGGCTACCCAACTGCTTCAAAAGATAAAAGACAAAGATGAAGTTTTGCAGTAAAGTATCACAAATCTCTTGGCACACATGCATGGTACAAAGGAATACTGGTTCCAACATCACGCTGATGTATGTTGTATGCTAAGGACGCTAGGCCCACCCTTATGGTTTGGTACTTTAAGTAGGATCGTGGTTGGCTCTAGGTATGGAAACAAGCGTTAATGGGGTTCATCTGTTGCAAGATCACAGGAGCTGTTGGGGTTTAGCCAGGACCCCAATTGTTGTGTAGAAAGAGAAAGTTTCCTCCTGGATATCTTGCTTCCGTAGTTCAAAAAATGGTTCTAACACATTGGTTATTGCGGTACAATTTTCGCTTTTATTTGTGCTAGTGCTAAGTTGCTTTTAACATTGAGTAGGTACGCATTGGGTACATTGTTGGGCAAATTGTGTCCCTTGTTTGTCAGCCGACACGTGTTTCGACCCTTGGGTCTTTATCAAGGCTGATGAGAATTCAAAAATGATGTGAAGTGCGCATTTTGTGACATAGATGTGACATATATAATATTGGTGCACAGTGAGTGATGTTTAGGTAGGTGAAGTGTTTGGTTAAGTGAAGCAAGGTAAATAATCACATACATTTGATGCAATGGTAAAGCATTCAAGGCAGAGAGAGAGAGAGAGGAGAAAGCACAAAGGAAAGGTTAGCAAGGTAGTTGTAGGAGGTGCTTCGGGTTAGTAGTTTGAGAGGATGGATGCCTATTACCTATTGTACGTGGTCTCTAGCCGACTATGGGGTCCTGGTCCGTTGTATATGATGGCTGTCCTGTAGAGACAGTGGCTCCTGTTGGGCCCTGTAAGGTAAGTGGGTTGGAGTTAGGTGCGGTTTCTGCTGTCTGATGCCATTAAGAAGTACATTAGTTGATATGGGGGCTCCTGAGGGAGTCAGGATGATGTGGGTCATGTCCTCTTGTGTGGTTGCATGCTGGGGCCAGGGGTCTGGGTCCCAGAGGTGGAAATCATCCCTTATAGGAGTTGAGTGCCGATGTGGCTGTTTGATACCATAAGGAAGTAAAAAGCTGTGGTAGGGGCTCCTATTGGAGAAAGAATGCTGTGGGTAATGACCACGTGTGTGGTGGCATGCTGGGGCCGGGGGTGTGGGTCCCTGCGGCAGGATAGCACCACTGTTTGGTGAGGGGGCCAAGATCAATAGTAGGATGCAGCCCGGTGCAATGGTGGAGCGCCACTGTGGATGTGTGCCTGCCCTGATGGGGGAGAGTGTGCCTTCCTTAATGTCTCATGGGGCGTGCGTTACCCTTGGCCCCTGAGTGCTGGGGTTAAAGGCCCTAGGGGGTAATGCCACTCGGGTTTAAACAAAAGAATGGGGGAGACTGAAGATCGGGGTCCCTGTGCCCTCGTAAGGGTGCAAATGGAATTGCGGTTGTGAAGGGCCGGTGCGCCGGCTCTCCCTGGAGGGTGGGATTGAGGTGTGGTTGGTGGGGCAAGGATTGGGTGAGGGCCGTGTTGGGCAGGTAATTAAAAAGGTTAAACTGTGGCCCGGCCGTGTTCGATGAGAAAAACAACCGGGTCCGATGTAGCTGCGGGGGTGAGGGGGTTCAGGGGCTGTGTGTTACCTGTTGTGCTGGTTCACATTCCAGGTCTGTTGTGGCTCCTGAGTGCCTGGGGGGCGGGCATCTAATATGCCTGTGCACTAGTAGTTGCTGAGTCACGTAGGTGAACACGGGGAATGCGTAGGAGAGCAGTGTAATGCACTGATTAGTGCGCATGTCATAGGGGATCAGTGGTACTCCCTTGCGCATGGACAAGGGGTAGTAAGGCAAAAATGTTGTGCGCGTGTGCAGAGGGAATGTGTCCCATCATGGCCAAGCTGTTGGGTTTGTTTGTCAGAGTTTATTAGGCGCCAGATTGGTTGGGGGTTGGGGGAAGCGCGGTGGGTGTTGCTGAAGATCAATGCGAAGTGGGATGGCCCCGGTGGGCGTGTCCAGTTGAACATTGTGGATGGTATCGGTGTGTTGGGGTGAATGGCAGGCCCTCATGGCCTGATGGTGAGGTTGAGTCCATGTTCAGTGGATGGTCAGGGTGATACCTGCAACCTGTGAATGGAATAATGGAATGGTCTGCGTACTCCGGGTCCATCCTTATGTGAAGGTGGTCCCAATGGCTGGTTGGCCAGTATGAGGTGAATGGGACTGCTGTGGTCCAGGCTGTGTGGCAGTCTAGGAGGCCCGATGGGCCGTGGTAGAGCATTGTCTGTTGTGAGGGCTGTGGTGTAGGTCCCGACAATGCCGATGTCCCAGTGCAGTGGGCGGGAGAGAGGGTCCCAGCTGATTGGGTCAGAAGTACGCTAGTATTGCTAGGCTCATTGGGACTGTGGAGAGTTGAGGTTGTCCCGTGGGTGACGTGGGTCACGGTTGTGTCCCGGGGAGCAGGCTGGTGATATGTCAAGAAAAAGAGGTTTATAGAAATACATTGAAGTCATGATATTTGTTAAGTCCATTTTTAACACATCTGAATCTGCAGATCAGTCTTGCTTCCTCTTGTCTGAGTCTTCTTATTCTGTCTCTTCCTCTGGCTCCCAACTTCACGGTTTTTAGTCCAATAAATCTTATCAGGCTTTTGTCTTCCATCTGGTGGTTCTTCTGCCAGTGGTTAGTCAAAGGCAGCTTTTGGTCCTGTGAGTGGATACTGTTCATGTGTTCCCTTATCCGAGTTCGTACTTCCCGATGGTGTTCCCTATGTAAATCTTGTTACATACATAAATGATTGCATAGATTACATACTTGCTTATACAATTGAGGTGCTCCATGATTTTGAATGGCTGGCAGCCTGTAAATGTTGCACATTTAGTTTGGGAGGCATATTTGCACATTGAGCAGGTTCCACATTCAGTGAAGCCAATTGGTGTTTGTCTACTCAGCCAGTCTTGCACCGAGATGTTTTTCTCGGAGAGAAAAGATGGGCTGAGTAGGTTTCTTAATGTCAGTGCTCTGCTGAACGACATACTTGGGCATGCTTCTAGAGTGGGTTTGATGTGCTCATCCATCTCTAGTAGGTCCCAGTGTTTGGTTAGGATTTTTTGGATTGCCTGACTGTCCTTATTGTATCGGGTTACAAATCTGATTGTGGGTTTAGCATCTTTCTTCTTTGGTTTGGGCAAGAGTAGTGTTTCTCTTTCAATGTTTGTCGCTTGATTCCTGGCTTCCGTGAGGTTTTTGTCAGAGTAGCCTCGGCATTTAAATCTTTGATTCAGCAGATCACATTCGTCTGTAAATTATTTTTGAGTGTTGCAATTTCTTCTGGCGCAAATGTATTCCCCTTTTGGGATATTCTGTATGACGCTTTTCCTGTGACAGCTTTTGCATGTAAGGTTGAGTTGACCTCTGTCGGTTTGCGAAAGGTTTTGGTTGTTCATTTGTTGTTCTCAATTTCAATCTTTAGGTCCAGAAAGTCGATTTGGTCTGTGCTGATGTGGCTGGTTAGCTCAATGCCATAGTTCTTTTGATTCAGGTAGTCCACATGTTGATTGAGTTCTTCTTGGGTTCCTTTCCATATGAGGATGACATCATCTATTTAGCGTGCCCAGTTGACGATAAGGGTGGTGAACTTTGTTTTTCTCGCATGGCATGTTCCTGTTCATAAGAGTGCAAGAAGCAGTTGGCTAACACTGGAGCATAGCTGGCTCCCATCGCGATCTCCTTGGTTTGTTTGTAGTATTCTCCATTGAAAATAAATATATTGTTGGTCAATGAGAATTTGAGAAAAGTCTTCGTCATTTCCACTTGGTCAAGGTGTGATGCTGATTCATGTTTAAGGAGATATCCTAGGCTGGTTATGGCCAGTGCATTATTGATAGATGTGTACAGGGCCTTAACATCTTGTGTGACCATTATGTAGTTGGGTTGCCGCTCTATTTGTGAGAGTATTGACAAGGTGTGCATAGTGTCCCTGAAATACGTCGGTATCTTGGTGACTAGCGGTTGTATCACATTGTTGATATATCTGGCTAATGTCTCAGTAATTCCTCCTATTCTGCTCATGATCGGTCTACATTCCGGAATTATATCGAAGGTTTTATGAATTTTGTGCAGGAAGTAGAGGGTTGGCATGATCGGGTGATCCGTTCTGAAGTAATCATATTCATCATCTGTTATGAGCCCTTCGGTTTGGAAGTGTTTAAGGAGTTCTTGATGTTCCTTCAGGATTCTTGACTGTGGGTTTGTGTCCAATTTTTCATAGTTGCCTGGTGTTTGCAGATGGTTTTGTGCCATTTTTAAATAGTCCGTTTTCTCCATTATTACAATGTTGCCACCTTTGTCAGCCTCCTTGATTATGATACTTGTCTCTTCCCATAACTTCTTGAGTATGGTTTGTTCTTCTTTCGATAGATTGTCTTTGTTGCTTGTCCTTTGATTCTGTTGGTCCTCCAATCATTGTAAGTCATTGGTGACTGCTTGTTGGAATGTATCTATATAGTTCTCTGCAAATAGTTGTGGAGTAAATTTAGATTTGCTTCTGAGTTCCGGGATACTGATGGCTACATTCTGGATCCCGATCTTGCATACATTCTTGTTTACTTTTGAGGTCTTCTTCTAGCGTGGAGAGGAGATGGATGTCCTCTAGATCATGTATAGTGAGCGTACTGGGTTCTGGTGCCCTTTCAGTTTGTACACTGTTGTTTTTGTAGCAAAGAATTTGGCCAGTTTTAGATGTTGTGTGAATTTAAAAAGGTCAATTTGGATATCCACGAAGTTGCTGTTGCTTGATGGTGAGAAGGAGAGTCCCCTGTTGAGTACTTTCTTCTCTATGTTTGTGAGCTCCTTATGTCACAGGTTTATGATTAGATTTTGTCGTTCCTCTGTCCCATCGTTTCCTGGGATTGTGACCTTGTTTGTCTTTGTTTTATCTCCTCTTCCAATTCTCTTGCGTCTTTTGTCTGGTCTTCCTCCTCTCTCTCTTCTTGTGGGGTTCTTGTATTTGTTAATGTTACTGCGAAGGACACAGTTTTTTTAGTTTGTGGTTTGAGACGGCTTGCTTTCTTGTGTCGTTAGATTTGTTCTAAAAAAGACAATTTATTCGGCTGTTTGTCTGTTGCGTGCCCCTGTGGTTCCGTTACTTCTTCTGGTTCACTGTCTACTTCAGAGCTAGCTGGTGAGCTGTTGGGTGTACTCTCTTTATATTTGGGTTTGTCTTGATCACATTTGGCTTGGTAAGTGAATACCCTGTCTTCTCTGTAATCTTTGTCGTCTCTGAAGAATGTGTGTAGTTTCCTCATTTTTACTTCATCCTGATGTGTTTTGTGGATTCTGTACATTGTTTTGTAGTTTTTCTCTTTTGTTGATTTCGGGGCCCCAAAGTCCTCTATTTCTTTCTTTAGTTCTTCTAGGAGAATGACAGTTCTTGCATGTTTCCATTTTGCATGTTCAATTAGTAATAATATCATTGTTGTTGAACCATGTACAAGGTTCTACTCCCATTCATCTGCTAGATCAGAATCTAGTGGATCATCAAAATCTCGGAAGATGAGTATCCTTAGGCCTCTTGGTATTTTCTTTTGTTCCGCATATTCTTGCATTGTCGTTTTTTCCCAAAATTGGTGTATTTCTTTTCTTGATAGCTTTTCTAATCTCATGAACTTGTGTTTGAGGTCTTCTTGCGGGTTGGAATCCCTAAAGGCATTATCTGTGGATCCCCTTGGTGCAAAGAGTGCCCTGATGTCTCTCTGCCTTGAATGCTTTACCATTGCATCAAATGTATGTGATTATTTACCTTGCTTCACTTAACCAAACACTTCACTTCACCTCACCTAAACATCACTCACTGTGCACCAATATTATATATGTCACATCTATGTCACAAAATGCGCACTTCGCATGATTTTCGAATTCTCGTCAGCCTCGATAAAGACTCAAGGGTCAAAACACGTGTCGGCTGACAAACAAGGGACACAATTTGCCCCACAATGTACCCAATGCTTACCTATTCAATGTTAAAAGCAATTTAGCACAAGCACAAATAAAAGCAAAAATTGTATCGCAATAACAAACGTGTTAGAACCATTTTTTGAACTACGGAATCAAGATGTCCAGGATGAAACTTTCTCTGGTACTTTAAGTAGTTGTGTGGAATATGCATGGGATGATTTGCACAACTCCTTATGCACTGCAAACCAAAATAAAGAGGGAATAGATATACAAACAACAGGAGAACTCTGTTCTCTTGACCCAGTCAATGTACTTTCACCATTGCTTCATTGGAATGCTGCACTTTATCTGCAAATAAAATACACCTCCGCTCCAGAAGGGCACCACGCATCCACGTGCTTTTGTGGATAAAATATGCTCCCAAATGTGGCCATGACACTGATGCCACTGTTTTACAATTTACTAAAAAAATACATTACCTGTGACATCCCTTCAGAAACCACACATAGCGACCTACGTACACAAATCCTATTCTTCCAAAATCATAAGTGTGGCGAATGTATCCGACGTCGATATAAAAACAAAAGTAAATACTATACCACATGTCGCTTTGGCTTCCTTAGACTTGTTTGTACGGGAGGACAAGTAAACAGCTTGATGTCTTCGGTTAGACACAGTGTAAAAAGGGAAATCCCCTAAAAACACATATAACTGTAAAAGGGATAAAGCATCCAAGTTCATCAAAGATTACAAAGCATTGATAGCCCTCTTGTGGAATGCAAATATAGACATAAAATCCATTGCAGACAATTTCACTGCAGTTGGAAGATATGTCACCCAATGCTGAGAAAACAGAGCTAAAAGACCTCTGGGATGACATATCATCTGACAAAACACTGTCACAAAAATTGGACAGGTTTGATATACAAATGCTCTCCCATAGAAAATGCAGATGTTACAAAACTGTAGGCCGTTTAACAGATACACCCTTATATGGGAAATCTGAAAACATTGTCTTGCTAAACCTTGGTCCAGCTTCATCATGAAAAAGAGTACTAAAATCCTACCAAGAGATAGAAACAATAGCCACACATGGTCCCAACAGCCAGGACATTTAAAAAAATAATGTTATTGACACATATTACTCAAACAGAAGTACTGCTTTGGAAAACATGTGCCTGTAACGCGTAGCCCAAAACTTTTTCCCACAAAAGCAATGTTACACCATATGAGACAAATGGCAAATATTCAGTCTCAGCTTGTGAAGGAAGCCTTGGCTCCTTTTTACACTTTTGAGAAAAGAATAATTATTAGGTGACCATGACTCTTTGGAATCTGAATTCAATACAAATGAAAGCAGTATAACAAATGTCGATTTTCAACAACATAAACAAATGTTGGACAATGAACGCCGACAAGAGGAAGACATTTAAGCTCTACTAGATAAAAACACTCCTGAAAGCAGTCAACCTTCTCCTACAGGTATTCAAGAACCTTTTGAAGAACCACTCGTTCTCAATAAAGCAGAGAAATCCATGACTGAGATAGAAAATAACATGTATCAATGTAAACAATCTGAAGAAGACTTGTCAGTGCTCAAATCACAGCTAAAGGATGAACAGCTCACCAATTATCTAGTAGTCACTGAAGAAATTGAACATGGTTTTAACCATGAACCTATAACTTGTAACTCCAAACTTTATAAATATTTCCTTCTGTATGTAAGTGGTGATGCTGGTTCTTAATTAAAATAATCAGCACATTTCTACAAGACTTAACAAACAACCTTTCAGCTGTTGTAACTACCCCCCCCACATTTAGCTGCCTACAACATAGGAGATGTAACTTTACGCTGGCTACTGCTCCTCCCAGTAGAACACCAAAACAAATTTGAATACTACTAGAATCATCAGCAGAAGCTGCTACTGAAGTATGCAGAATTCTGAAACAAACAAAAGTGCTCCTGATAAATGAAGTAAGCATAGTTTCCAACCTCATGTTGTCTTTAATTCATCTCAGAATGCAAGAAGTCCTAAAAACCGACTAGGGGGCGCTGTTTGGAGGGACACATGTTATTTTTTTCGGAGACCTCCTACCGTTAACACGAGTAAAAGATCAACCTATTTTTAAAACATTATGACACAAACAATGTGGTAAAACACTCAGCAGATTTGGAAATGTAAATCTCTCAAAAGCAGTGGAACTGATCTGCTTACCTAAGATGCAAAATCCATCTTACAAAATAGACAGACTAATCCCTGAGATATGTGGGCAAACCACATCTGCCCCTGATGTCATGGAACAATTAACTCAAGAAAAAATAAAATATATGTCCTTAATGCCAACCCTTGCTAGCTGTAGTCAATTCACTTGTACAATGTTGAAAAAAGAAATGCAGCCCATACTGCATATCAGCTCCACAGACAAACTAGTAGTGCACAACATGACAATCCCTATGTGTCCACATGCAACAGTACAACTAAATAGCTCAAAATGTATCTCCAACACAACTGGATTATAAAAAAGTATTAACTCTGTGTCTAAACTGCAGAGTAATCCTAAAATGTAACCTTGATGTAGAATAAGGTTTAGTCAATGGAGCAATTGGTACAAGTGTTGGCTTTAAAACATATCCACATGACAACAATATTCGGTTTGTCAACATCCACTTTGACAAACTTGAAGAAGTTAAGAAAATAAGTTGCACAATAGCACATTTCCTTCTTTTCAAAGATATGTACGTATGCAGGAACAATTCTCTCTATCTCTTGTATATGCTGTCATTATTCACAAATTGCAAGGTCTACCCGTAGATCATGCATCGATTGCCATTGGCAGCACAGCCTTCAAAGGAGGAATCAGTTATGTAGTACTTCCACATCTATGTACACTCAATGGTCTATTCTTAGTTAACTTTGATGCAAAGTCAAAGCTGACATTCCTTACATCCTAGAATACAACAGGCTACGTGCACTGTACACCCCCCATCTAGATATGTACCCAGTAACTCAAAAAAATACTTTAACAAGAAAACTATTACAAAAGGAACCTATTGCAGATCTCCCAGGAATATTGTGAACAAACAAAGAACAACTGCTACTCTATCAAATAATACAACTTTCTAGTCCAAAAACAACTGCACATCCATCGGAAGACAAGGAGATCAATGGCTCTTCTCAAATAACAACTGCAGGCCCATCAATGCATACAAAGGCACAACTCTTTGGTCCATTTAAATTCAGCAACACAGCTGGAGTAAATTTCAATGCAAATAACAAATGATAAATACATAAATAAATGAAGCAATCATTCTTCTCTTCCAATTGCCACCAATTTTTCACAACATTTACTTAAACGGCTTTCACCAGTTGTGCTTGCAAATGTTTGTCCTTTAGAGAAATGCAACAATTAATCCTGAAAGCACGTACTGTGTCTCAGGTATAAGGCAAGAATTGAACTACTGTAGGGGAATGATAACATTCACCATAAACACACAGGAAGATCCACAAGAATTTCTAATGTACTCACTACAAGTACTAGAAACCTAAAACATCCCTAGAAATGAAATCCTCCAGATTTCATACATGTGCAAACATACATGCCCTATCTGCAACCATGTTTCACAAAAGAACATCCCTAACAACAATTTGTGTTTGTCCCCATACCAAATTGTTAATCCATCCCTTTTCACCAGCTTCAGCAGAATGCAAATCAAGGCCTATTATGACATTCAGACAACCGTTCCAGCATAAAAATAAACTCAAATGGTCAATATGTCATACTAATGCTTCTAAGGTACAATGCAGATGGTACCAGAAATATTTGTAAGCTCACTATCTTTACACACGTCCAAGTATCTTTTGGCAATAAAACCTTCACAACAGTAGGCATAATATACCACACTGGTGCCACAACCACTTCAGGCCACTATACTGCATATACAACAATAATAAGTGGTTGGTTTCAAGGTAGAAATAGTTCTGTTACTTCAAAACATAGGTTACCAGCAAACCTAACAAATGCCTACTTAATATTTCTTCAACCCAAATGTATGTATAGTACAATACAAAGTTAGAATATGGCAACGTGTATATAACTCCATCCACAGTACAACAATAATTTAAAAAAAAATCCAAGACAGTTACAACATGCAACAGGTATCTAACTACATTCATAATACTACTATAGTAATTTTAAAATCCAAGACAGTTAGAATACACCAACGGGAATCTAACTACATCCATAATACCATTAATTGTAATGCAAAATATGCAATTACAGTTATTGTTACTAAACACCTTTTTGCAAATTCCAATATAGTTAGAATATGCCAACGGGTAACACACTACTTTAAACATACCCTTAATTACAACACATTTCAAACAAACATCCTGTCACACTTATACCCACATAATAGATAAATGCTAAAATGCTACCACACACAAGTATTCTGTAACATGTGCATTCTTTAAAACTATATAAATGCAAAAAACGGTAAGGGAAGAGAGCACACATTCGAGCCCGTGTCTTTGCGACCTCTGACAACATGGCCAAACTCTTTAAAATCTGCAAGGAACTGGCAAATTCTGTTGCAGTCTTTACCTCTCTTGTTCCTCATAGGGCTCAACGGGAATGGGAAAGGCGCTAATAACAGGCCCGCGAATAGCAGGCCTGTTATTAGTGCCCTATTCCCTTAGCAGGACCCGTAAAGGATGTGTGGTCAGACCACACATCCTTTACGGTTCCCGCTAAGGGAACTCGGAATTGGACGCTAAGGGATGACCAGCACCGGTCTCCTTACCAGTGCCCGGTATCCCTTACCGACCAACTCATAATGAGCCCCTTTTGCTTGACTGTACAGCCCAAACCGCTGGATGAATTTGGACCAGGTCTGAAACAACTTGGGTACAAAACATTTGAAAGAGGCCTTTTTGTGGTTTACAGTTATTCCGTGCAGTCGTTTGTTTTAAAATATGTGATGGTGAAGGGGGCACCCCCTTCTCAAAAACATATAACTATATCTTGGGTAAATTGCAAAATCCAGGGATTTTAAGAAATTCATCAGCTGCCAGCTCTGTTTTTGCTCAATGAAAGAGATAAGCAAGGTTATTGCAGAGGTCATCAGAAAATGAAATGCAGGAAAAAAGCCATTTGCAGGTAAAAAAAAAAACATGCACATGCCATCAGTTTTGAGGTGGGGAGGTGGCTAGAAGTAACCAAGTGAAATTTGTGTGTGATCCGTGGCAAATAATGTAATCAAACAGTGCATTAACTAAAAACATTGTGTGTTCTCAAATCCTGCAATCTTTTATACATCATTAAAAAAAGATATTTTTACAGCGACAGTGACATTGGGACTGAAAAACCACTGATATCCATGTTCTCCTATCCATGCAGTAACCAAGGTTCACTCTGCTTAGCCTATAAGAGAAAAAGAGGCCAGCATCCTCAAGCCATGTTGCCTAATAAGTGAGCCCTTGTTACAAGACCACTTAGAGCAACATGGCATGAGGGGGCCGGCCCTTTGCTTACATTGAAGCTAAGCTATGTTGATTTTGGTTACTGCATGGATTGTACACAGCCTACAGTCCGGTGCTGTATGTTTTCTTTGTTTTAAATATCTCTCAACACACTAAGAAAACATATCACATTCTCATTATATTTATTTTTTTATTTTATTTTTTTATTCAGTGTATTTGGTTTATTACAAACCTTTCACAAATGTAACACATTTCAACAAAGAGATCATACATAAAGATGAAATAATGCATAAAAACAGGAAAAACCAAAACAAAACAACAACCTCTAACAAAATTCTAACCTAAAAGAAGTCTCCCAATTAGGCAAACATTACTTAATGGGTATTAAAACAAGTTTTAAAACAAGGAGGTGCATAGAAACATTACACTCTATTAGCTAAAACCAATTTAACTTTTCTACTTTACATCCTCATTGCTGAATTGGTCTAGCATTTTAAGGGTTTGTTCTAGAAATGTGACTATTACAAAGTTTATTCTTGGTTTCGACAGTCATATATTAAAGTCCACCATTTCTCAGAGTCTAGGCCACATAGATCTACGATGTTGCTGTTAGAGTACACATGTCTGAGTTCTCTTAGCTTTGGGCAGAATAATACCAAGTGGCTAAGAGACTCTTCACTTCCTTTACATAATCTGCACCTTGTACATCTCTTTTATTTGGCATATCTTGCCTTCGTTGTTTTGTTTTGGAGAACATTCAGTCTAAAACGTAATAATAGATCTCTTTGTTTACGATTTGGAAAAGGTTCTCAAATAATCCGGATAATAGACATCACACCACGATTTGTTTTTAGGAGTGTTTGAGTTTTTGACAATGCTCTTTTTATTTCAGTGTTAGTCCAGTCCTCTGCCCATAGCATTCTTTTGACGGCTTTCGGGTTTTCGGCCAAGGTTTCTTTCTCTAGGCTTGACTCCTTTAAGATTCGGTCATTTTTTCTTTTCCATTCTTCAACTACTTATTCTGTGAAGTTGTTGTTTTCGCAGAATATTTCAAATTGAGGTGGCATCAAGTTATTCATCGTTTTTATGTATAACATCAGCTTATTATACCGGATGTATACATATAGAGCAGTCAGGCCAAGTTCATGGCGAATTACTGTCATTGGTGTAGCTTTCGGTAACGGCAGGATATTTTTCCAGAATAGCCCTTCCAAGGCATTCCAGAAATCCTCTGGGATATTCATGCAAGTTTCTCCTCCATATGTTAGTGTTGGTATTACTTTGAGCCTGTAGAATGTTATTACAGGTCGGAGGGAAACTTTCCTGTATCTTTTGTTGATAATATTCGCTTGCGCGATTAGTTGTTTCGTTTTTGTCTTTAGCATCCTTTTCCAGGGCTCTTCATTTTTTGTCCTGCTTAATTGGATACCCAAGTATCTCATTTCGCTACATGGCTTTATTTGCATTTTGTTCACAGACCATTCTTTGTTCTTGCCTTTTTTCCATCTTTTGTCACCAAATATCAGTATTTCTGTCTTTTCTGCATTTATTCCTAGATCATTTTTTTCTATATATTTTTCAACTTGATTCAGGGCTCTTTGTAGACCAATTTGTGTGTTGTCTAATATAATCAGGTCATCTGCATATAATAGATGGTTGACCGGTCTGCCATTTAATCTTGGTGGAAAGGTTCTACTATTGTCCAGGCAGTATTGCAGATATTCGATATAGAAGCAAAAGAGAGTAGCAACTAGCGGGCAGCCTTGTTTTAGGCCTTTTGCTGTTTTTATTTCCTTTGATAGGTTGCCACCTTGGTCTAATTTAACTCTTAATGAGGTTTTAGCATACAGTTCTTTGATTGCTTTCAGGAGATATGTAGGGCAACCTTTAGTGGCCAATAATTCCCAGAAATGTCTTCTGTTTACGCTATCAAAAGCTTGGCGCAAGTCAATGCTGGCTGAGTATAACTTTTATTTTTTTGTGAATGCTCTTTTTTTCATCAATCCTAGTATCAGGAGATTTAAGTTACACCCTACATTTTCGACAAAGCCAGACTGCCGTTTGTCATAGATATTTGTGTCTTTGATCCATTTTTTTAATCGTTTTAGCAGCAGTGTAGCAAAACATTTTCCAACACAAGCCAGCAGAGCGATTGGTCGGTAATTTTTAGGTCCCATGTGATTTTCTTTTTTAAAAATAGGAACAACCATGGCCAACTTCCATGGTTTAGGGATTTGTCCCAGCTTGATGATTCTCTTAAACAGTCTTTCACAGAAAATGGCCCATTTTTCTGGATCGTCTTTTAGCACCACATTTGATAGGCCCTGCTTTTAGAATTAGCAGTTTTATGTCTTCTTTGTTGAATGATATATTCCAGGATCCGGCTTCATTTTTGTTTATATTACTTTGGAAGTCCGGTTTTTCTGTGTCGTTGAACAATTTTGTGAAGTGCTCCATCCAGCCAATTTCCGGAATAGGATTCATAAGCGCTGCCGCTGATTGTTTCTCGTTTAGCAGATACAATAGTGTCCTACTGTTTGCATTATCTATGGCTTTTTGCATGGCTCCAGCATCCTGTTGTAGCAGTTGTATTTTATGGGACTTCTGCCAATTTTTGTATTTTTGTTTTCTTTTCCGGATCAGTTCTTTTGTTTCTTTGCTATTTTTTTTTAATGCGTATAGATCTTTTCGCTATTGTTTCTTTTGTAGCATCACTTCTAGATCATGCACATGTATTTTTTTTAATTTTTGGTTTCATATATTTTCCTGAGCTTTGTTTGAATATCTGTAGAGACATGTCATATTCTACAGACATTTTTTCTTTAGATTGCCACTCATCCAGATTTTGCAATACAGTGTCAAAGTAATTTCTTTTTAACCTTAGGCGATTTAATCCAGATTCCAACTCGATTTTAGAATTCCATACCGGATTTAGTCTTGTCTTCCAGTGCGAAAACACAGCGATAATTGGGTCATGATCGCTGTGAATTGATGGTATTACATGAAAACTCTGGATTTTCGTTAACAGTTGTTCCGAAACAAACATGCAGTCCAGTATATTACTCAATTTACCATTGGTCCAGGTGTTGGTGTGCGGGATATCTCCCTTCATATTTCCATTTAATCTGTAGTCTCCTCACTTCCATTTCGTCATTTCACATTTGACCACATTTGCATTTTTGGCAATTTTTTGATTTATTTCATTTTGTGTCGATCTCTTTACCTCAAAACAGTTTGCATTAAAATCACTGCAGATGAGAATATCCATGCCTTGGTACACTTCTCTTTTACAATCCAAACATTCCATTATTTGATCTATGAATTGTTCACTTTCATTTTTTAGGGGATTCCAGTATATGTTCAATATGAGTAACGTTTGTGTAGGCCTTGGGGATTCTGACTGAAATTGCACTACTTTTGCCTGTATGTACCAGTTGATATTTGTTGATTCAAACACCGTTATTCCTGAACCATTTTTGATTAAGGTTAGTAGGCCTGCAGATGGTCTTCCAAGCAAACATCCTTTCGCTGGATTGCACAACACTATGCATACATCCTTGATGGGTGCAATTTTCAGCCAAGATTCTTATATATATATTATTTCAAGAGTGTTTAGAGTTGGTTTGAAATTATTGAAAAGATGGCGGAATCCTCTGGTTTTGCAGCTTCCCATTTTCCATTGATCTTCTTGGGATTCCTTGGGTGGTTATAATATCTTGGTTTCTTTTTATGGTTATTTTTATTTTGTTTAAGTGTTCCTTTTCATGTCTTTAAATTTGTTCTCCATTTTCATCTTCCTTTAATTGCTGTTGCGATGATTCTGTAATCTGTCTTCTTATATTACTATTGCCACATGAGTGACTCTGGTCATATTCAGAGTTCTCTCTGTTTTGACTTCAGAGTCTCACTTATTTCTTTATCTTGTTTTACTCCATCCTCTTTGAAAAATTCTCCATTGATTTGCTTGGTTTTGCTATTTCCATGGGCCCCTGGCTCGTCATCGCCGTTTTGGTTAGCAACTAGTTTTGTGATCTTAAAGCCCAGCACTCTAAGGTTTCCGTGGGCCTCTAACATAATAGAGGCAAGTATAACCAAGTTTGTCACTATTTCAACTAGGTCAACACGAGCTTCAACAGGGAAACTTACGGACAGAATTTCTTCTGATTTTATCATTTTTATTTGAGGAATATATTGTAGGAGTTTCATGATGGCTGATCTATTTAGTATTAGCCCGTCCGAATTTCTTGCCAATCTTTCAAGTATCACAACCGTGTTTGTCGGTGGTTTTGGTTTTGGCTTAGTCAATTTGTTGTTGTGTCCAGTTTTTCTTGAGATTCCGTGTCTTTCTATCAGTGTCCTTATTTCATTTTCTGTATTTTTATGGTGGACAATGTTCATATTTTCAAGTGGTAACTCTTTAGGCATGGAAGTTTCCTTAGGTTCTTTACTCATTTCTGTATATTTGGCTGAGCATTTTTGCAATTTTTTGCTTAAAGTTAGAAAGTTTGCTTCACTTTTTTTATTGTTTATCTTAGGGTCAATACATACTTCGTTGGATTCATATATATTGAAATCCATAATCACCCTTTCTTGAGTTTCATTTTCTTGCGAGTTTTCAGTTTCATAGACCGAGCAGTCTAGGAGTTCCTGTAAACTGCCATCATATGTACTAGATTCATCGGAAGACACAGATACAGTCGAGGTCTTTCCTTGTGCCGACTGGGCCAAAGGTGGTGGCATAGTGGAAGTTCTTGAAATCTCATCTTCAGCTGTGGTTTTAAAATTTCTTAAGAAACTCCTAGAACCACAGATCTTTTTCTTTTCTTTATTTTTCAAATTTTTTGTTTTGCAGGCACTTTTTAGGTTTTTCTTTTGTATGTTTATTGACTTTAATTCCTCTGCCCTTTTAGTTGCATTTTGATTGAATATTGAAAAGGCACTTGTGACTGCTTTATCTGTAGATCTTATAGATTGGTCGAGATTCTCGCTTGAAATTTGTTGGTTGTTTTCATTTTCAAATGATATTGGCTTTTGGGTCATTGCCAAGCTAGATGTAACTGCTGGTATGACTCTTTGTTCTTCGCATACAGTGGGCTGTGCAGTATCAAACTCGCTCGCTGTCACACCAGTGGTTTTAGTATTTCTCGTTTCCACTTTTTCTGTGCCTTTTGCTTGAGGTGATAGGTTCCTAACGATTTCTCTGATCTCTTCTAAGAAAAGGTGTTTATCAGATTTTGCATCTTGTAATAGGTCTATCAGTGTTTTTAGTATCACTCCATCCATTTCTTTCTACAGGCTTCGCTTTTCTTTGATTGCTTCCAAGACTGATTCTACATAAATAATTTTATTGTTCATTAATGCACATTCATTCATTAAATCATATTTTTTGTAAACCGTACTACTGTCAGTCCTTGAGAGTATTGCACTCAGAGACAATTGTTTTTCCTTTTACTGAATTGCATTCTGGTATTTGTAGTTTCCCAGTCAAGATGGGGGAATAATGCCACAATTAGTGTGGTAGTGTTTGGCCGTGCTCACGTGCCATCGGTGAAGGCCATGGCTAGTGGTCTGTTAGTGTTCTAAAAATCTATGGAATAACAAATCCCTTGAAATTCAAGGAAAAAAAACATTAGTTGCAGGGAAGTTAAGGTGAGCAATATATTGTAACTAAGTCTTTGAAATTCAAGGAATAAACCTTAGTTACAGAGACATTAAGGTGTGAACTTATTGCAACAAAACACCTGAAATTCAGCTAAAGCCACCTTAACTTCACCCCCCCCTGTTGCACAGCCTATGACCACACTTATGACATCACATATGATGTCATAGATGACATCACTGATGTGTGATCAAGCACCTAGAGGTGCGAAATGTGTTATAGTTTGACTGCATCCCTGAAGCTTGGCTTGAATTAGTTTTGTATTTTTTCTTCCATTCATTTGCATCGAGGCGTCCACTGAGTGTGGTTCGATCCTGCTTCATTGCGGGTTGTTCTTCTTGTATTATAGGGTGGCGATAACCGCCCTATAATTAAGGTAAGTCGGACTCCCATGAGAAGCTTTTATTCAATTGTTAATAATTCTGATACCAGTAACAGACTTGGCCAAAATTCTGAAAGTGATTAGGGACTTGTGTGCCCCCCGCCCCAGAAAGCAACGTTTTGTACAGATTTGTTAAAAAATAAAAAAGTAATTAAGTAGACAGCACATTTTTTTCCAAAGTTTCAACCTCCTTTCCATTCATTTTCCAACAGACAAACAAGCTCGATTTTTGCCAAATCGCAACTGCCGAAACCGCGGGGTGGATTCGGTGCAGGTCCAAAACAACTTGGGCACAAAGCGTTCAAAAGAGTGCTTTTTGTGGTTTGGGGTTATTCCGTGTAGTATTTATTTAAACATTTCACAGAGAAAGGGCTGTCCCCTTCTCAAAAATAAATAGCTATATCTCTGGGATTTACCTCAAACTGGGTGTTTTTAGAAGTGACACAGCCGCCATTTTGTTTTTCTCTCGATGCGAGAGATAGCCGAGGTTATAGCCAAGTTTATGGGAAAATGTAACGTAGGAAAAAATCAATTTGCAGGTCACAAAATATGCAAATGCCATCAGGTTAGAGATAGAGGGTGGCTAGAGGGCACCAAGTGAAATTTGGGAGTTGGAGGGGGTCTTGGGAATTACTTGGCAACAAGAAGCTTTCTGTAGCCTAGGTGATAGCCACCATTTCAAAGCCAACTGTGTCACAGAAACAGTGTGTGTTGTGGGGGAAAGGGAGAGGGCTGGGGGGTTAGGAGGCCATCTGGGGAGTGGAGGGAGCTGGCACAAATGACAGGCTGGAGGCCAGTATAGTATTTTTTTCAGCCGTTTTGTCCGTATAACTGCAGCTATGGAGGACTACAGATAGCCTAGGATAGTATATTGTTTTTTTTTGTTTTTCTGAAAGATATTTTTACAGCTATAGTGATTCTGGTGGTGAAAAATCACTGAGTGACTCGAAAGCCATCAAGGGTCTGCCATCCATGCATTAACCAGGACAGATCCTGATTAACTTCAAATTGATGAAGGGTCCAGCCTCTGCAGGCCAGGTTGTGGAATAAATGAGAAGAAGTTACAAAACCAAATTGCTTGAGAGGCTAACCATTTCCTTGCTTTGTAGCAAAGTAGGGTCAGTCCTGGTTACTGCATGGATGGGTGACCGAATGAGAATCTGCATTATTTGTTGTTAAATCGAGCTACTGACAGTGCTTGAAAGTGTTGCACTCAAAGAATTTTATTTTTATTTTGGTTGAGTTGCATTCTGATATTTGTAGTCTCCCAGTCAAGATGAGATGAATAATGTCACAATTGTGCACTTTTTGTCTAACATAGTTCTATAATGATTTATATATTTGAGTGACACTGGGCACCAGGCATTCAACCACAATGGTGCTCACCATCGTGAGCAACAGGCATTCAACTACAGGTATTTATGCCAGCAAAGAGAAAACGTTTGTTGATTTAGAGGCGGCTCCAGAAAGTGTCTGCATGTGTCAGCAGGGGAAGCCAGTGAAGTCAGAGCCCAGCCGTCAACCAGCAGCAACTACCGCAGTAAGTGTGGCACGGATGGGGATTAGAGCAATCACCCTATCCCAGAAAGCCCTGCCACTCTTCATTACCTTACCTCAGAACATAACTTGCTAAGCGAATGTCACCTGTATCACTCTCCCAGGGAATATCCAACACAAGCAATTGCCCATTATAAATGCATTCTCAAATATAGGTATATCACACAATCTGGGTCCGCCATAAACTAAACCCACTGTATTATATACTGAGGCCTGTCGCATTATGAGACCTGGGCCTTTCTCCCGCTATACAGGACTCACAAAGCTGGGCGTAGCCTCCATCTTTGTGTATGGTTAATATACCACTAACCATTAGCTTGCATCACATCCAGACACATTTGTGAATGTGAGCAAGTGCAACACTCAGGCGGAATCTTGAATGTTAGCAAATGCCACACTTAGATGGGATTATGAACAATAGCCTGCGCCGCACTCGGACGGAGTTGTGAATGTTAGTAGGTGCCACACTTAGACGGAATTATGAATGTTAGCAAATGCCACACTTAGGTGAGATTGTAAATATTAGCAAATGCCACACTTGGGCGGAATAGTGAATGTTGGCAAATGCCACACTTAGATTGGATTGTCAACAATAGCCTGCGCTGCACCCAGACGGAATTATGATTGTTGGCAGGTGCCACACTTACATGGAATTGTGAATGTTGGCAATGCCACAGTTGGACAGCATTGTGAGCAAGAGCCTGCTTCGCAACAAGACAGAATGGTGGATGTTAGAAAGTGCCACATTTAGTTGGGATTGTAAATGTTAGCAAATGCCATACTTGGATGGAAATGTGAATGTTAGCAAATGCCATAATTAAATGGAATGGTGGATGTTAGCAAATGCCACACTTAGATGGAATTGTGAATGTTGGCAATGCCTCAATTGGACAGCATTGTGAGCAGGAGCCTGCGTCTCATCCAGACAGAATGGTGGATGTTAGCAAGTTCCACACTTAGCTGGGATTGTAAATGTTAGCAAATGCCATTCTTGGGTAGAACTGTGAATGTTAGCAAATGTCAGACTTAGACGGAATTGTGAATGTTAGCAAATGCCACACTTGGTTGGGATTGTAGATGTTGGCAAATGCCACACTTGGACAGAATAGTGAATGTTGGCAAATGCCATAATTAGATGGAATTGTGAATGTTAGCAAATGCTACACTTACATGGGATTGTAAATGTTAGCAGATGCCACACCTAAACGGAATTGTTAATGTTAGAAAATGCCACACTTAGATTGTATTGTGAATGTTAGCAAATGCAACACTTAGATGGATTTGTGAAGGTTGGCAATGCCTCACTTGGACAGCATTGTGAGCAAGAGCCTGCATCACATCAATACAGAATGGTGGATGTTAGCAAGTGCAGCCCTTAGTTGGGATTGTAAATGTTAGCAGATACCATACTTGGATGGAACTGTGAATGTTAGAAAATGCCAGACTCAGACTGAATTGTGAATGTTAGCAAATGCTACACTTGGTTGGGATTGTAGATGTTGGCAAATGCCACACTTGGACGGAAGAGTGAATGTTGGCAAATGCCATAATTAGATGGGATTGTGAATGTTAACAAATGCCCCACTTATATAGGATTGTGAATGTTAGCAAATGCTACACGTAGATGAGATTGTAAATGATAGCACCTGCTCCACGGAGACGGAATTGTGAATGTTAGCACATGCTCTACCGAGACGGAATTGTGAATGTTAGCAAATGCCACACTTAGATGGAATTGCAAATGTTGGCAAATGCTAACATTCACATCCCACATTCACTTTGCAGGACTCTCAAGTCTGGGTGTAGCCTCCACCTTTGTCTATGATGAAACATAGTGTACGGTGAAGCCTGGCACTAACCCCTACCTTGCAGAACTTTCAAGTCTAGGTGTAGCCCCCATCTCTGACTATTATGTGTTGAAACCCACGTATTGTGGAGCCTAGACTTTCTCTCCCGCTGTACATGTCTCTCAAGTATAGGGATAGCCTCCATCTTTGTCTCTTTGTATACCACATAGTGAGACATAATGTACTGTGAACCCTGAGCCTCTTCACCACCTTGCAGGACACTCAAATCTAGGTGTGACCTACATCTTTGTCTACTGTATGGTGAAACATAATGTAATATGGGTCCTGGCCCTCTCCCCCACCATACAGGACCCTCAAATCCAGGCATTCAGCCAAACTGCGAAAATCGGCTGTTAGGCATATAACCCACTAACCAGACAAGCTCAACATGTCTGCATACCTTAATTCATACAAAAACCCACACAACCACCTCTCGCACAGCAAGCCGCATGTACTTCACCCCACCGCGACAACAAACAAACAACACATAAACCACACCAACAGCACACAAGGACTGCAATCGATCAGATACTCACACCAAACCTCAGCCCACGGTGTATACCTAACCGAAGCTGCCAACAGGACACCACTCCTCTCACGATCCTACTCCCTCTTCACCTTACTAACCTACCGTGACTTCTCATTTACAGATCTTCCAGAGCCCTGGGGACCAGCTCCGTTGGTGATGGCGCACAGGAAAAATACTTTTAACATTCAACATTTAACTATGGTAAGTGTACTTTTCAAATTACCTTTATAACGCAGAGTAGTGTTGAAAGCCAAACATGGGGGTGAGGAGGGGAAAGTATGAGAGGGTAAGTAATTCATGAGTATTTGCCCACAATGTGGCAAGAGAGTTTCCAATCCTGGACAATGGTGCGTTTATGTTCCCCTGATTTTGGCTGATTTTCAGTGCAAGTAAAGGACAGATTTTACAGGGGGCGGATGCAACCATTTAGGTTTTTAGGTGGTTGGCAAGCTTGCTCAAGTATTTGGCTAACTATATTTGATTCAGGTTGTCATGTGCCTAGTGCAGACGCTTACTCACAAATCCACAAGTAATGGTTTCGTATTGGTATTTTGTTTTCCAAGGAAGATTTCATGACAGATTTCTGGGATTAAAAGGTGAGCACCTTTTAGACTTTGCCAGCATATTTATTAGAACATTCCTCTCTCAGGATATTTTTCTGGTGTTCATTTCTTTAAGTCCAATGCTACTTTGTCTTGCACAATTTCTTCTAAGGAGAACCTGTCATCAACTACATCTGTATTGTAGAGGAGGAGCCAAGTACCCTCACCCAAAGCTCCTCCCCCATGCTATCTATATCTTGGGAGCAAGAATGTGTGATATGTAAAGTACCAGTGAAAATACCTATACCGAAAAGAATCTTGGAAGTAAGGTTCCTATTGAGAAAGCCATACATGCATTCACGACAATATGATGGCCATTTAAATGAAATCCCAGAGGAAGTGCGAAAACTGAGCAAAAGAGAAGATTGGTGATGTCATGAAAAGCAGAGACGATGCACCTAGAAAAGAGACAAGAAGCTGAAGACCATAGACATTCTATAGGCTCTTAAGAGCAGGTTTCAAAGAAGAGCATCATTTCGGGCTTGAGATGGAGATGCTCATACTATAGAAATAATGAAGAAGATATCAAGTCATTTAAAACATGTACAGATTCAGTAATGCAAGTATTCTTAAAGGCTGGCTATGTAGTGAATAGACTGCGGCGATGCGCCAACGTATATGCATACGAATGTATGGACTATGGATGATTCCACAACGCATTTTAGTAGAGCTGTATCCCGTGAGCAGAAAGGCTTTTTAGTATGTTGCAGATGGAAAGCAATTGGTGGATAGAAGAATGGCTTGGCTGGCCCAGCACCTGGAAGTCAAGACCATTGTGAGCCGGAATGTTCATGCAGCGGTTACAGAACGTGTGAAAAGAACAAAACTCCTGTCTTAGGTGAGAAGCGAGAACATTGAAGACGTCAGAGGTTCATCATTTAATAGTATTTTAAATGCAGAAAGACTCTAAACATGGTCTGCAGTTATGTGGTCAGATGAAAATAAGACACTGGAACAAGCTGTATCGAAACCAAGAGACAGCGTATGCCTATACTTCCTCCTATTCTTAGGCACAGAGAACATTTCCATGGTCAAGTTCAAAGCCTTAATTGACTGTCAGAAGGCAATAGTGATGATACATGGCAGGCTCATTGGTGGGAAGCTATGGTCATGAACAGCCCATCAGCACCTGGATGCCAGCCTGCGTGCTGCTTGCGTGTGTGGAATATTACAGAGGGTTATGAGGGTGCCAACCAATTATAGAGGGCCATGTAGTAGAATAGCCCTATAGTTTGTATAACCAATGGGAAGTCGTATATTTGATTACGTTTGTAGAAACCTGCACTAGAGCCAGGGCTTAGTTGCCCCATCTGATGTTAGAGATCTAATCACCTTCCCTTAGAATTATGGAACATATACCTAGATGTTCCTTGTAAATCTATCAATTTCCCAAGTAGGTTTTTGAGGTTTGCCACGTAGGTTGACGTCAGTGATGATGAGTTTTTAGTATATAAGCAACATTTTTTATGAAATGTGTGGAGTGAGAAGATTGAATGAGTTCCTTGATGTACGTTTTAACTCCCTGTTTTAGATAATTGATATTAAAACAGACGTACTTTGCCAACTTCCTGAGTCAGTTTGATTATTGATGTTTGAGTATATTATGCATCCCCATCTATCTCAAAGTGTTGTTACCTCACATTAAAGGGCTTGTGTTGGACACACAAGTTCAGTATCTTTCACTTTAAGATATATGTTCACATACTGTGAGTATATTCATGGGTGTCTGCTTTTGATTTTCGCAACAGGGCAAAGGATCCTGTGCATATGTTATTCTCGCAGCTTTTCATACTTTTCCCTTACTTGCGCTGCTTGATGCAGTTGTTTCGGGTTGTGCAATGTATCACAACAGTCACCAAGAGACCAGCCATGAAACAAGAGAATTGTAGCGCGTTGCTTAACCAAAGTGTGTGATCCTCTGCACATAATGAAATCTAACTGCGCATTGACTAAAAACATTGTGAGTTCTCAAATGTTGCAACCTTTTAAACATAATTAAAAAAAAGAAATGTTTACATCTACAGTGGGTTTCCCATCCATGCAGTAACTGAGACAGACCCTCCTTACCTTCAAAGTTAGGAAGATACCAGCGCCCTCAGGTCATATTGCCTGACAAATGAGCCAACATTACAAGATCACTTAGAGCAACGTGGCCTGAGGGGGCCGGATCCTTCCTCACTTTGAAGCTAAGCAGGCTCATCTTGTTTACTGAATGGATGGGGGACAGTCCACAGTTCTGGATGCTGTGTGTTTTCATAGTTTTAAATATCTCGTAAAACACAGCAGCACATTTTTTTTAAATCGTGCTACTGTCAGTACTTGAAAGTTTTGCACTCAGAGAAATCTTTTTTTAGCTTTTGGTGAATTGCATTCTGGTATTTGTAGTCTCCCAGTTAAGATGGGAGGAATGATCCTAAAATTGAACACTTTTTGCCTAACATAGTTCTATAATGATTTATATATTTGAGTGAAACTATTGTATATGTACTTTTCAAGATATTTTTATAAAGCAGAGTATTGTTGAAAGCCAGGCATGCTGGTGAGGAGGGGAAATTATCAGAGGGTAGGTAATTTTTGCCCATGATGTGGCAAGAGAGTTTGCAATCATGAATAGTGGTGCAGTTATTTTCCCCTGATTGCCTCTGCTTTTCAGGGCACAAGTAAAGGACACATGTGGGCAGATAGCATAACTTTTCTTCAGAGGGCGGATGCAATCTGTTGTTTTTTGTGAGGGGTTGGCAAGCTTGCTCGAGTATTTGGCTACCAGGATTTTACTCAGGTTTTCATGCTCCAAGTGCAGACACTTACTCACAAGACCACAAGTACTGATTTCGTATTGGGATTTTGTTTATCAGGAACAAATTCACAAAAAAAAATGCTGTGTTTAAAAGGTGAGTACCTTTTATACTTTGTCAGTATATTTATTGTAACAGTAATTATTCTGGTGTTCATTACTTTTTTTTTAAAGTCTTATGCTATTTTGTCTTGCACACTTTCATGTAAGGGTAAGGTCAATTGAACTACATTTGTATAGTTCACTTGAAGATATAGGTTCACTAAAGGTGTGTATATTGATTGGTGTCAGTGTTAGGGAGTATTCTCCAGAATGGCTAACTTCCCTTACCTACTGAGTCCCTCAGCAGCTTTGCTGGAGTTTTAGGATTCATTTGTTTCACCTGGTAAGAGTTTGAGCCTTTTTTCCCACTCTTACATGTGTTTTGCTGTGTGTGTTTAACATTTTTGTGTTCATAGACTGTGGAGCTTCACCTACTCCACAGGCATCATCTTTTTACTGTGTGTTACACAGCACCTTTAGTGCAGTGACACAGGGTTGTCTTTTTCAGACTTCCCACTTAAACTCAATTTTTCAGGGACTGACTACTGTCTCCCAGAATATGTAAAGTTGCCATTGACTTTATTAGTCTTTTTAAATTCACAGACCCAGTACAAACTATCTTACATAGAGTTCTTGAAAGGGTTACTAGTTATCCCTTTTTGTCTGTTTCTCAAGGAACATTATTGTGTTCCCCTTTCTTTAACATTTGGCTGGTGGCAGTGGTATATACCCTATTTTTCCTACTGTGGTTTATTTAAATAGCCTTGGTACTGTTTTAGGCTAAGTTAGTAGCCTAGAAATTAAATCCGCTAGACCACATTCACTTTTATTTGGTTCCGGCTGGGTTTATTCACCATTTCTTTTTGTAAAGGTCTGTCTCGTGTTTTACTCTGCATGCCAAACCAGGTTTGGTTCCTTTGTTCACTGTCCTTTGGCAGGCTTCTACACAGAATCCTTCCTTAGGCACCTGAATACCTCAGGGGGGCAGGATGTGAGGGAGGGGTTTGAGACTCCCTGCACATGGTCTCCTTGGAGACCCATGTCGCACTCTGTATGATTGGCTGTGGTGACTGTCCCACCAGGACATTCACCCTGCTGTGTTATTGACAGCCAGGCTGTGCAAATTGGGGAAAACTGCATAAAAAGCAGGTCTCTGGAGCTAGGAAGGCAGAGTCACCACTGGATCAAGAGAACCGAAGAGAAGCTGAATGAAGAGGACCACTACCACGACTGAACCTCCTGGTGAAGTCCTGCTGCGGGTCCGAATCTCCAAACTTCGACGACAGAGAAGATCTGTCAGGAATCTTCTTCCCTTGAGCTGGTGGGACCAACCAGTTCGCCAAACACCAAGCAAGGCCTCCCTCCCCTGGTCGAATTTGCTGTGCACAGCTGCAGTGAACCGGATAGCCAGGAGAAACGGACCCTGTTTGGGTTTTAAGGAGCTTACCCTTTATTTGTTGCTTTGCTCTGCTGCTGGTTTCTTCCCTGGGCAGTGCAGGACCCTCCAGTCTTCCTACTTCATGTCAGTCCGACAGTTGCTTCAGGGACCATGAGTCTGCAGGACCTGCCAGGAACTTCTGCCTCAGCTACAGCCTTCTTCTTCATTTAAGGTACTGTTCTAACGTGGTTGTTCGTTCTGTCCGACCATGGTGAAAGGGTTTGAAATCTTTCACCAATCTGAGGGCTTGTCCTTCTCTACTCTTTTAAGTAACTTTTCTTCCGACCAACTTCGTTTCAAACTCTTGGCAAAGACTTAACCACAAACTACTCTGAACTGTGTGATCTTCTTCAAAGACTCTGTACCAGTAACATTGGCCCAGGCCAATTGATGTGAATCCTCATAGTAGCAAGCCTTTTCTAGATTGCCCTGCCTTCTTACTTGTTGGTGCTGCTTAATTTGGTATAACCTTGTCTTTACCTCCTTTTAAATTGCTGAAGTGCCATTGTGCTCACACTTCATTTTGAGCTTAACTTGTCCGGAATTCATCAGGGGTTGTGTAGTATATTAAGAGTGTGATATTTCTGCTGCTTGGCTTAGTGAATTGTTTTTATAACTGATGTGTAAATAAATGTGTATTCTTTTAATCAGAAACCTTGATTCAGTGTTTGTTTGAACCATATTAATTGCTGTCCTTTGTGTAACTTTTTATAGTGCTTACTTTACTCTTGAGATAAGTCTGGCTGCTCAGCCATCACTACCACTTTACTGTGTAGTACACACTTGTACCAAAGGTGAATTTGTACTGTCACTTGTAGTCTTAATTGTGTGTGCTGTTCCCAAAAGGTACTGCATATGATTCTGCCTAACAGTCAGCTTTTGATTGTTGCTATGGGGCAAAAATACCTCAACATTTGTTATTCTTGCAGCCGGTCATTTTTTTCCCTTTTCTGTCCTGCTTAAATGCGGTTAGTTGGGGTTCTGCAATGTATCACAACAGTCACCAAGAGATGGCCATAAAAAAGGGGCTCGTAGCACGCTGCTTAACCTAAGTGAGAGATCCTGAGGAAATAGTTTAATCTCACTGCGCATTGCCTAAAAATATTGTGAGTTCTCAAAGTCTCCTATATTTTATACACACCAATACCACTGTCAAAACAGGTAAAAATCAGTTTGTGATTGATGAACTTCTTTGAGTGATGGGTTGCTAGTCTTTTAAATATAGAGTGGCCGTGCCCACCGGACATGGACAAAGGCCATGGCTAGTGGTCTGATAGTGTTCTAAAATATACAATGGGCATGGCCTAAGGACGTGGCCACTGGCCATGTGCGGAAACAATCTATGAAATAACAAAATCCTTTAAATTCAAGGAAAATAGTTAGTTACAGGGATGGTAAGGTGAATTATACATTTTAACAAAGCCTTTGAAATTCAAGGAAACAACTTCAGTTGCAGGGATATTAAGGTGAGAACATGTTTTGGATATATTTTGCACAAACAGGAACATTCTAAGCAGTGTACTATTCATAATTCAGATATCTTTTATCATTACAGCAAGAAAGGGAAGTGGGGCTTCCAGGGGTGTCCCCTACAGCCTTGCTTCTATAATGGGATCAGTGGTTGCTGGGGTGTCCCTGCTTTCTATAAAATACAGATATTCAAATAAAATGACCCTGCGGCACCGGTTGACATCCACGGTTGTGGAAGGAATTGCTTTCGCAGGGAGACAGGGCAGTTGGCGGCACACAATGGAGTTTGCCGCCAAATGGTAAGTAGGAGGGTGGAGCGCGTTATGCAATTTATTGACAGATTTTCATTTTGCTGCCCTTACCACATTTACGCATAATGCATTTAAATGTACATTGGTTTTTCATCCCGCTGAATTTTTCCTTTCGACATTTTCACGTATAACCTAGAAATCTGAGGCACATACAGGGAAACCCAGAAAGGAAGAAGGAAACAACATCACCAGAAAATGACAATAACATCAAAGTTCATCATCATGTAAACAAATGAATTGTGTGTTTGAGGCCTTCTTATTGCCTCATGTATGTTCACCATGAGCATAAACCCTAAAGAAAGTACTTTAACAACATTCAACAAGGTTAACGTCTAGATATATAGCACCTTTTTAATTTGAAAATTCTCACTGTCAGTGAACAAAAACAAGTTTCCTAGATAGGTCAGTGAACACAAAAGTGGCATATATATGTGATGTCATCAGTGATGTCATCACTGACATTTGTGATGTTACCCTTGATGTCATGGGTGTTAGCCTTAGCAGTGCATGGTGACAGCACAAATTATGGTTGCTTAGGTTACCATAACTGGTTTATTTCTGGGGTTTATCGGTTTTACTTGTAACCATAAAATCCCTTTAACAATGGTTTTCACTGAATAACTTAACCATAATGTCACTTTAAAAAAATGTTTTCATTGAATTTCATAGGTTTTTACCAGTACACCCTAATTTGCTAAAAGTTCATAATATCCCACTTACCTCCAATGTAGCAGCTCTAGAGTCTGCAAACAGTATACAAGTCCACGGACCGCAGGTAGCATCAACAAAGCCCTAAAGCCCAGGGGACAACAGAACATGTTGTACCATTCTACTAAAAAAATCAGATACATAAACCGACATTACTAATATTTACCACACCCAAATATACATCTGGACACAATTCAACATTTAGAAATGTACACATACATTTTTCATTTAGCACACAATGTTATGGAATGTACCAAAACAAAGCATAACTGTACACCTCATATTGTCACTTCCGTACAAATCTTCATACACACCAACATACACCAGAATGACCTCTTACCAAACAGTAAGTACACATTATTTATGTTTTTATTATTACCATTCATTACATAAATATTTCTCCTAAGCAAATATTACCATTTGTTATTATGACAGCAATGGCAAACACACTTTAGTGGCTAGAAGAAAACTGCCCCAAAGAAGAAATGAGTGATGATGAAATCTGTCAAGTTAAATCAATCTTTGAATGCAAAAAAATAATATAACTTATACAGACCTTATTGAAATAATCTATGTTTTGTATAGTACAAACAACACCACACAGCAATTATGCACAACCTGAAGAACCAGAAATACTGATAGTCATACAGAAATACAATTCACAAAAAAGGGGGGACCCCAGGGGAAGGAAAGCTACCCAGTCATCCCTGGTACCATAAAACTCAAATATCACACATAGGCCAATAGCTATAGGAGACTCTCTCCAACAGAGCAGTCACCCAGAAGGGATGGTCTTCTTTAAACCATCTTCTTCTGTAAAAGGTAAAACCCATAGCCCCTCTGTCAAAGATATTAAGGGAATTACATCTACCCTAATACATAATCAAGAAGCAGAAAAAAACTAACTTTCTTAGAACAAACTACATGTCCCAGAATCCTAGAGGAACTGAGACAAGGAAGAGGGCCGAAGAGGTGTGTAGATTTAGTGGTCAGGCAATGAATACTAGTAGCCAATGCAGAAGGAGACATGCAATTTAAGCTAATGGCTCACACCTGAAGTCTATTGTCAAACCAGTGAGGCATAAAAGGTCCCAGCAGGAAAGCAGGAGAGGGAGAAGGAGCTGGAGCAGGAGTGGAAGGCTGGCAGCCGTAGTAACAGAGGAGAAGCACAAGGCTGGCAAGTCATGAGAAAGTGGCAGCACAGAAGGGACGCCAGAATGTGGAGACAGCAAATTTCACCTGCAAGTACGTTCTGAGAGGGTCCTGTGTTCCCAAAACCTGTATTGCAGAGGGTGCGCAGATGAAGACGTGCTGGAAGTGAGGTTTCCCAATGTGAACCAAGCTGCTGTGAATGCAAAGCTGTGACTATGCAGAAGCCCAAGGCCAGAAGCAGAAGGCAAGTCAAGGGTCTTGGGAGTAAGAGAAACTCCCAAATAGCGTGTCTGAACTGGAGACACCCGAGGGTGTGAGTCCCAAGTGAGCCAAAAGCAGTGCAGAGGTTGAGGAAGTTTGGGAAGCCCCGCAATCCGCAACTGCAGTGTCACTGAAGCCTGTGATTGAATCAAAGCCTTGCTGGTAATTGTAGCCAGCTCCGAAGTAACTCACATAATGTGTAAAGAGAGTAAAGTTGTTCGGCATCTGTAAACTGGTTGTTAACCATAGAATTGTAGCACTCAAGCTTATTCCGAAAGCTGTATAATTAGAGTGAAAAGTAAACAGCCATTACATCCATTGTTGAACTCATATTACTGGAGTGGTCGCGTGTCCTTAATTGTGAAGAAGGAACACTTATTGAAAACATTCCAAAAATCTAACATTTACGTTGCACAAGAGTTATAAATAATAACAAGTGAAAACTGCATCAAAGGAACGTTGCATGTGAACAATTGTGTAGCTTGCTGCTTGCAAGCAATATTCAGAAGTTAACATGTAATGCTAAAGACTGCTGAATCTGAAAGGAAGTAAGTCCTGTGAGCACACACAGGTTATTCTTGTGGTAGTTAGACAGATGGAAGAGGCAAAGAGGATCCCCTGTTTTAGGAATCAATATAAAGGAAGAGTGCCCTGCCTACATGAAGAGGTTGAAGTGTCTTGTCAATACATGCCTAATAATTCTAAAGTGCTTAACAGTTGTAATTGTATTCTGGTGGCAGTCAGACAGACGGAAGAGGCAAAGAGGCTGCCCCTTTTAAGAAAGTAATTGAAGGAAAGAGTGCCTTGCCTACCTGAATAGGTTGAAGAGTCTTGTCAGACTTTGCCTGATAATTCAGAAGTACAAAGCAGTACTAGAGGTACTTGAGCTGTGGTGATATACAAAGTTGTCAGAGTATGTCACATTGGAGTTTTGAAGTAGTCATATACTGGGGGGCACAGGTGACTGTTCTCACAGTAACAAGAGTAGAAGTGTGGTTGTTAAAAAGGAAGCAGCAACCCCAAGAGAAGCATTCTGAAAAATATACCAAATGCACTCCAGAAGTCCTAATCGAGGAGAAGTTCTAAAAGTCAATATTGCCTATTGTTTTGAACTGTGACAAACATTGTTTAAAGATAAGATAACCAGGATTACCATTGGAAGGGGATCTTTTCAACCAAAACCAGAGAATTGTTATCAGTGGATTTTGTTGGATTACCTTTTGCTTTAACTTGGAAATGATAAGAACGGGTTGAAGACTTTTCTTTTCATTTGAACATTTTGAAGTTGATGTTAACACCTGGGGAAAGGATCTTACCCAAGACAGATGAAGGTCATGCAGATATGGTTTAATCTTGTTTATTATCTTGTTTATGTTGCTTTATACCTTTCTTTGAATGTTTGTTGCTTAGAGTGAGGGCCGGTTTGCCCATGCTAGAGATTGTTCCCTTAGCCTTTACACTAGGTAGGGAATTCCTCTGTAGATTAAGGCAAGCAATGCTTTATTTGAAAACATTTACTTTAAAACAATGTCTTAATTTGAGAAACCTACAAGCAGTAGCATTATTGATCCCTGACACTACACACTGATGACATTCAAGGACATTTGTTAGCCCTGATCGAGGAAAGTCATTGGGCCTCATTAGGAGTTTGGCGGTACGGTAACAATGGTGCCGGTAAGGCATCGGCACTGCCAAACTCTGAGTTGTGCTTGCGGGTGCCTTTAATTCCACCAGGTCTCCCCTGGCTGAATGGAAGGCCCCGCGAGCATATCCCGTGGATGCACCAACACCATTGTGAATAGTTCCGGTGCATCCATGCTCCCCATTCCCATTCAGCCCTATGGGGTGGAATAGGGATGGAGTGTATTTGCACTGGCACCCGCGAATGGGCAATTACCGGTCTGCCGAACTTGGAATGAACCGGTAATTGCCCATTCGTGGGTGCCGGTGTCGGATGCGAGTTTGGCAGTAGCTGTGCCTGTATTACAGGCACGGCTACCCCAAAACTCCTAATGAGACTCATTGTACAGTAACCAAGCACATGTCAGCAGTCATAAATATTCACAGGTGTAAGACTTTATCTGCACACAAATCACAGGCAAGGAGTCACTATAGTATAAATAGGATGTCCCAGGAAGAGGAGATGTGGAAGTTTGGAGAAGGAAGTGCAACAGGAGTTTGAAGAGAGTTGGCATTTCAGAAAGGAGGCTGCAGAAAGAGTTTGATGAGAGATGTAGAACAGTGGAAAAGGCTAGAGACAAGAGGGTGGGCAGTAACATCAAGGGGCTAATAGTCCAAGGCATTTGGAGGGAGTTGTTGGGAGTCAATAAGAAGTGGTGAGGGAAAGGCATCAAGATATGATATGTGGAATACAAATGTATGTATTGGGGAAGTCATTTGGTGAGGGTTAAGAGAAGTTGTTAGGTAACGTTTGGCAGAAGTCATGATGAGCTAGTAGAAGGAAGTAATGATAATGAGGTTTGAAGGTAGGAGGAAGTACTAGCAAGGTTCTAACCAGCAAGAGTAGGAAGGAACAAGAGAATACCCTTAGGTCTAGGTAGGTGCTAGGGGTAGGATCTTGATCAGAAAGGGTAAACCCTTGAAGGGAGGAGGAACAAAACACATGGCATGCCGCTGAAGAGGATCAGGACCAAAGGAATAGTAGAGAGGTTGAGGAGAGTAGAGGAAAGGTGATTGAGCCCTCTTAAACTCTCAGATGAGATCTTGTTATGGTATGTTGTGTTATGAGAATGAATAGAGTTATAGAGTTCACAAAGACCAAGAGGCAACTTAGCAGTTAAATACAGGGGCAGCAGAAGTGCAGTCTGAACTGAAGAAATCAATCCATTCCATGAAGTGTCAGAGAAAGAGAGTTCCAGAATTGGCTTGCCACCACAGAAAAGGAGCGCCTCATCTGCAGGGTGGAACCAGCATGCACCTGGCATCAGCCGAGTGAAGGGAACATGGAGGAATGTACCAGCAGAATTGTGTTTGGAGATATTCGGCGCCTATACAATGTAAATCATGGAAAACAAGGCATAGGGCGTTGAAACAAACCTGTTTAGCAACCGGGAGACAATGGAAATGGCGGAGAACCGCAGAAATATGTACTGTCCTGGAGGATGCAGACACAAGTCTAGCCGCAGAATTCTGGAGAACCTGAAGGGTGTTAATCAGATAAAAAGGTTGGCCAAGGAACAAAGAATTACAATAATCAAGAGAAGAGAGTGCAAGAGAGGCAACCACAGATGTGGCAAACGGAGGAGGCACAACAGGAAGTACTGTATGTAGGATTTTCAGCTGAATGGGGCCCTCTGACACACAGCGGTTCCATGGAGAGGGAGGAAGAGATTTCAACTCCCACATCCCTAACCATTGGAAGCGAGGGGGGGGACCAATCTGCACTGTCCTAATTCCACCCTTTTATACCTACAGTTCATGGTGGAGGGCCTGTAGGACCTACAAGGACAAGCACTGGAAGCGGTCATATCCGAGTAAGAATATGAGAGCACAGGAAGAAATCCAGAAAAAGTAACACAGGGACTCCCAGTCTTAGGGTTTGTACTCTGGACCGTCACAAACCTTATAAGTAAGCCGATTTTTTTTTCAGCAAACCAGATCTACGTGACTGCATAGGCATGCTCTGGGGTGAGATTTATTTATTCTTCTTATATTCCATCAGAGTAATGAAGGAGAAGCTATCTTGACCATTCTAAGAATGATATTCTTGTTTTGAGACTATTAGTCATTTCTGAAGAAGCTGGTTTGCATGACTTTTGGGAATCATCAGACAATATCAGTCTAGAAGTCATTAGGAGAGGGATGTTTTGGTTGGTATTTCGTAAATAAAGCACCTTAGAACAATACTTCAAGTTTGGTCTCATCTGCTGATCTATGTCCGAGCTATGACAGCATTTATGTACATAGTGATTCCAGAAATCATTTAATAAATGAAACTATCTTTGATATAGACTTTATCATTGCTAAGTTCTGAAACTGCAAATCATATCTTTGCAAATATGCCATTCTGTGTGTAGAGTACTGAACGTTTGCACTTGGTTTTTGTGTATGCCAAATTGAATTTGCATCAGTGAAATTAACTTTGTACAACATTTGCACTATTTCTAACTTAATTCTACAAGCAAAAACTGCGTATGTGGTAGTGCAATTATTTGATAATATGGACACTGGGCCTTTATGTTCATACACCTGTCAGAACAGACATGAATATTGCATATTTGCAAATTGCATTTTCTCAAGCATAATTGTATTTGCAACAGTGCACATAAATTTGGCCTGGGACGAATGCAATTTATCAAACACCAATACAACATGTGCAAATGTATTTTGCGTAAGCTCCTCAGGCCATATTACTGAAAATGTTCAGCAGTGCAAAGACACACTGTAAATGAGCAAACAAGGTTTGTGAAGACTCAATGGGCCACATTACAAGTTTGCCGGTCCGGTAACTACGGTACCGGTAAGCTTGCTGGTACCATAGTAACCGGACCAGCAAACTACGAGTTCTGCTCACGGGTCGGACAGAACGACACCCGCAAGCAGAGCATGTCGGATTCACCGGCACCATTCTGAATGGTGCCGGTGCATCCGACCTCCCCATTCCCATTGGGACCCATCGGGCTCAATGGGAATGGGGCGTATTTAATTCCGGCGCCCGCGAATGGGCAATAACCGGGTCTGAGTGGGCCATAATGACCTGGTAATTGCCCATTCGTGGGTGCCGGAAAAAATTGCAAGTTTGGCGGCAGCCTGCCGGTTTTACCGGCAAGGCTACCGCCAAACTTGTAATAAGGCCCAATTTCTTAATGTAAATGACGTGCAGACACATTTGAGCTGGTACTCATTGTTAAAATGGCAATTTGTAAATGTGCAATATTAATTTGTGCCACCACACATTTTCAATATTGACTGCCATGGCAGCCTGCCAGATATATTTTGTGTTACGTTATGTTGGTATGCTTTTATACTGTGCCAAATGACAAACCTAGTAGTATCAGAGCACCTAGGATTGTCCGTGAAGTGGCGTACGTTGCCCTACTAAGGGTACCCAGCTCTTAGTCTACTGGAATAAAGCATATGAGAAAGGGGAAAATAATAGGATGGAAAAGCGAGGCGTAGATGCTACAAACAGGGAGAGATGCAGTGAGGGAAAAGTGCTTTGTGATTGCAAGGGTGTGAATCACTTATGTTAGGTGAGCCATGGTTTTGCAGAACAAGGACGCAGATATGTACCAAAGTGTTCTAATATTTGGGTTTTATTTCCAAGGCAGATTTGGTGAATTGTAAGTGAACAATGCAATATTGGATGCATGTGCGTGCTCAGGCAAACCTGGGTGTATGGAGGCTAATTTGGCAAAGCATCTCTATATTTTGTTCCCTAGGTCAAACTACAGAAAGTTTATTTTATGACTTCAAAGGCTGAACCAAGAGTGGCATAGACAACCATAGACTGCTTATAACGGGTGGTAACAGAAGCTAAGGGAATGGAGTGGTGAAGCTGGTTACAGTAAAATTAAAAGGGGCTGGAGTTTGTTCCATGCTGCTGTGAACCTGCTCCCAATAATCTACACCAACCAAAATAAGGGAGAAAACCACAGTGCACGAAGAAACCAGCTTTATTGATACATTAGGCTGGTAGAAGGTCCACAATCTCACTTACTTGCTGCTAGCCCTGGGGTGATAAACTAAACACATTACATTGTCATATTTCATTAAAAAAAAACAATATCTACAAACTAATATTGATTGTAAAAATAAAGTTACATCCATTTTTATATACATTTCTTCTTACATTGAACAATCATTATCTCTGAGTCCACCTAGGGCCCCTATGTGGGACATCATGTCCCAGACATCATCGGACCGTGCTCTAATATGTTGGCACAACAACATGCTGATATTGTTACAATAACAGTGCCTGTTAGTGATGTGCTCATGTGTGTTACACTTATCCGACACAGTCCAATTAACTTTGGTGGGAAAGGAGAGATAGAAATGTTGCTCACTTCAATCCCATCTTTTCCCGCCAGGCCCCAATATCCCAGAAAGTTTGCTCATCATTGGACATCTCGTCCCATACTCTCTTTGACACATACTGCTGTTTTCAGGTGCTTGATGTAATTGGGTCATGATGTACTTAGCTTGTTCATTTGTGGTGTGAGGCCATTGTATGAGACCTTTTGCTGTCAACCTGTTAATGTGTTGTTCGCATGTGAGTTGAACTGCTTTCACCATTGGCGATACTGTGGATATATCTTGCTAGTGTGCAATTGAAAACGCTATGTTAGTATGTGCACCTGGCAATGGAAACTTGTATATTTCTGTCTTCTAGCAACAAAACGTACTCAATTGTTGCTTATCTAAACTGGACGCATGGGAAAGGCCTATTGGTACAGTTTCAGCTATCCTCCCTTTTTGCTCAGTCTTGACACTTTCAGTTGTCTGGACACTATCATGAACCAGCAAAAATCCCTATTAAGCTATTTAAACTGCAATACTGTGCTTTCTAACCATGTGCTGTGCAGGGGCTTGGAAAGGGAATCAAATCGTGCTTCTCTTGCCATTTATAATGTTGCTTCATATGTATACCATACCTGATTGTGTGTACCACCATTCACTATGTTCCCTCTCTGTCTATTTAGTAACCTAAACTTCCCTATAATACAACAAAGTAGCTCCCTACAGTGTAACAAAATAACTATATCCTGTGTGTGTTACATTCTACATAGCAGCGGCATACACAAAATGGCATCTTATTCTAGTTTTCTTATTGTATATTTTCACTGTCACTTGGGAACAAGTGGCGGCATGGCCTGGCATGTCACTGGTATTATCTGCACCATCACACTTGTTTTAGTTGGCTATTGAAGCACAATAAGAATTAGCCTTCCATGGTGACAGAATATAGCCTGAGCTCTCTATGCAAAATGTGTAATTAGACTACATGAAGGGATAGATAGGGAGAGAAGAGCAAGGTATCTGATCTTCTATATGCAATTGCAGATTGACACCCTTATGTTATGTTATATTAGTATGCTTTGACAGTTATCACATGGTGAGGTTATGACATGCGTTGCTTCTCACTCGCACTGCACGTAGGTTTTACATTTGTGTTTTTTTTTTTTGGGTAACTACATTTCCTGTGTTGCTTAGGTGTTTGCTTCTGTATGAAAAAAGCCCATCAGGCGCAGCAGTGCCTGCGCACTTGTAGCTACAAGCTGGTTTGTGCTGGTTCGTTTGAGGAGTGCCTGTTACTTTGTTCCCTGTTAGGTATGTTTTTGTGAGTTTTGATTCTTAACAGTATCACATGGTTCTAATCAGAGTCTGCATCTGGGTGCAGGTGAAAAAAGGATTGACAATGTTGCAGTTTTTTCTACAAAGAGGTATGTATTCATTTTTTTTAAAAAAACAGGTAAAGCATCAATGCTGCGCAAGTCAGGTGGTAACAAATTCCAGATACGTGGTCCAAAGTTGGAGAGCCATCTGTCACCCCAGGTAACTGACCTGGATACCAGGACCACCAACAGATGTTTCCCAGATGAACGAAGGGACCGTTTAGGGCAGTAAATTACAATTCTTGAGGATAAAACGGAGGTGTCAAACTGTGGACACACTTAAAAACAAACCAATGATCTTAAAAAGAACTGTCTGCTGCACTGCAAGCCAGTGGAGATCCCTACGGAATTGTGAAATGGGGTATTTCCTAGATAGTAAAAAGATCAACCTGATAGCAGAGTTCTGGGCAACCTGGTGTCTCTGTAGTTGGTACTTTGGGATGCCCATAAAAAGTGTATTGCAATAGTCTAGTCTTGAATTAGTCTTGAATTAGCCAGCTATCCCACAACCGTTTGGTAGTTTTCCGCAAACAAAGGCAGAAGGGGCTTCAACAACTTAAGTTGGCCATATACTGATTTGACAACCTGATTAACATGTAGATTGCGGGTCAAATCTGATTGCCAAATACAATCTAGGTTTTTCACTTGTGATGCAAACTTTTATGGGTACCCCAAAAATAGCAGGGCAGGGAGTAGTATGTGCCAATTCTTTGACCAAAATATGATCACCTCAGTTTTAGAGGGATTCAGTTGCAATTTCTTCTCCAACATCCAATTATGGATTTTGCCTGCAAAAAGTAACACTCGATCCAGTGCTTCTGCTGGTTTATTTAGCCGAACATAGATCTGTGTGTCATCGGCATAGTAGTGGTATTGGTCAAATTCATCAAAGATATTTAGAAGTGGGCGGACATAAACATTAAACAGGAGTGGCGACAGGGAGGAGCCCTGGGGGACTCCACAGGTGACTGTTAGTGGATCAGACATATACACAACCAACTTGATCTGCTGAGAACGATTGGTTAAAAAGGAGAGAAACGTTTTCAATGCATTATTAGATTTGTGTGCCTCTGATGATAAACTTGAAATAAGAGTATCATAATCGACCAGTAGGTCGTCCCAAACGGACACCAATGCCGTCTCGGTACCGTGACCCAGTCTAAATCCTGACTGCAAAATATCCAGGATATGTTTTTCCGGAAATCTTTGGAGCTGTATAGTTACGACTTTCTCCAGAATGTTTGTGGGCCACAGCAAACCAGCAATCGGGTGATAATTTGACAAAAGATGCATAGTCCAGAGAAGGTTTTGAAGTGGAGTTTTTGTTAAAGTCAGGTGGTACACAGCCTTGAGTCAGTGAATCATTAACAAAAGATTGAATAATCTCCTTCAAACCTGATGCATGCTGTTTAGCCAAATATGCACAAATGGGGTTGTAGGTACATTTAGTTGGTTTAAGTTTGTAAATAAGGTTTTCAAGAGTATTCGAGTCACCAATAGTAAATGCAAAGATGAGTGGGGTTGACTCTGAGACAGCATTTTCCTCCTCAATTACAAGGGGAGCCTGTTGAAGGTTGGGGTGCATAATAATGTTAGTCCTGATCACGTGTATTCTTTCCAAAAAGTATGTATTAAATTGATCAGCCAGTATGGGTGACATGGGTAATCTGGAGGTAGTGCATTTGGGGCAAGTGAAATAGTAAATGGTAGTAAACAATGCTTTGGATTGATTTTCAGTAAACCTAAAATGCTTCCTTAGACATAGAGACTTAGCTGAAATTATTTCATTTTTATCTTCTGTAGTGCCAATTTGGCTTCCAAGTAATCCATTTTGTCCTTTGTTTTTAACCATTTCTTTTCTTTCCTTTGGTACATTTTCCAAAAGTATTTTAGTGCATTATTGTACCGTTGGCTATTGATTTTATTCTCAGAGCTTTTCTGGTGTTTAAGCGGAGCAAGTAAAGCACAATATGCTTGTAGGGAAGACACATATGATTGGTACATATCGACACATTTGGGATCAGGTTGCAGTAGAGTCAAGTCATTCACCAGTTTCTAACTGGTGACAAGGTCAAGATCTCTTTTTCAGCGTGAGAATTGTGTATTGTTATTTGGGATAGGGTCTAAGATAGCATAATCTGACGGGATAGTAAGACTCAACACAAAATGATCTGACCAAGTAACTGGGGTACCATCATCATTTCTGGGGATTAAACCTCTGAATATCACGAGATCTAAGCAGTGGCCACCTATGACAAGAGTTGAAGACCATGTGACAATAAAATGTCTTTAAGGTGAATACAATCTGTTTCTTGAGGCTTATTGCACCAGATATTAAAGTCACACAGAATTATCAGGTTTGCATAGCAAAGTGCCTCCATACGAAGATAGGCATCCAATGCCTTTAGAAAAGAGTTATGAGAACCAGGAGGTCTGTAGCACAGTACGAAATGGCATGAATTATTTAGCGATATATGATAGGGACAGGCCAATACCTGGGACATCGTGTCCCAGTTTAGTGTCTGCACGTTCAGAATGTTTAGAGAGGCTCTAGCAATAATTGCGACTCCCCCTCCTTTATGGGATTCTCTGTTGACCCATTTTATTTGAAAGTCTTCAGGTACCAATAAATGAAAGTGTACCAATGAGAATGAAGTGAACCGAGATTCCATGACCAAACAGAACATCCATTTTTAAAGTGGAAATAAGTTCATTAATTGCCACTGCATTTTTAAAAGCTGATTGTGCATTTATTAAGGCAGCTTGTAGCGATGGAATCGCGGTGTGGTTGTGACGTCAGCTTATTACCGTGAATTTGAACTTGTCTCATTTTATTCAGTGCACTTAGTGTAATAGGGCCATAATTCGTCTGATGTAGAGATAAAAGACAATGGGGGTCATTACGAGGTTGGAGGTAAGGGAAAAACGATGCTGGTAAAGGATTACCGGCATCGCTTACTGCTCCGGTCCATTACAACCCGCCAACCCGCTATCAGCGGCACGTTATTTACGGTGCCTCTAATAGCGGCATTGACGTGGGCACACGACCCTACATGCCGGCAATGGCCGCATGGCGTAAACAGGAGCTGAACACAAGTCAGGCGGACATGCAAATAACGGCCTACTGAAGGCCGAAAAGTACCTTACCAGCATGGAGGAAATACCTTTGCGAACCACCCGTAAACGGCCATGTGCAGTGTTCCGAACTGCCACAGGTGCACACAATCATCACAGGTGGAGGCAATGTAGACTGGACCAGCACACAAGGAGCACATCCCACCCCTACCCACACCCAGTCACACACCAAAATGATCCCAATACTAGTAGCAATACTGGGGCTGGAGGAAATGATTGCAGTGGAACTCCAGCAACAACAACAACAACAACAACAACAGGCAGCACGGAGGAGACATAGGAGGAGAAGGAGGGTGAGGCAGGTCCAGCATGCACCACCAGTGCAGGCAGTTGTACCACACAGGCAGCCCCCAATCCCTCGAATCAGAGCCAGTCCATTCAGCCTAACCCCTGAGAAGATCCACACCCTGTACCATCTGGACCGGGACACCATCACCACCATTGTGGACATGATACATAATGACATTGTGAGCCTCATAGACATCCGTACCGCCATCCCCCCTCTCCTGAAGGTGGTGTCTGTGCTCCACTTCCTAGCCACAGGCACCTACCAGCACACAGTAAGGCAGATGCATGGCATATCACAACCATTATTCTCACGGACGCTGAACCAAGTGCTCAATGCCCTCCTGAAGCACCCAGGCGACCACGTATTCGTACCATGGACTGCCCAGGAGATCTCCAACACCAAAATTGGCTTTCATTCACTGGCAGGCTTCCCAGGTTGCATCGGTGCCATCAACTGCACCCATGTTGAATTGGTTGTCCCACATGCCATGGAGGTAGTGTACCACAACCGTAAATTATACCACTCCATCAACGTGCAAATGGTATGTGGAACTCCACGATAGCATGCTACATGGAGCGACACGCAGGGCAACGATCCTGGCTACTCGGTGAGTTGCATGTCAAGCTCAAGGCAGTGTGATGTGGGGAGATGATTGGGGGTAGAGATACATACTTCACCTGGCTGAGATAGGGGGGATGCATGCTTCACCTGGCTGAGATGGGGGGGAGATGCATACCTCACCTGGCTGAGATGGGGGGAGATGCATACTTCACCTGGCGGAGATGGGGGTGATATATACTTCACCTGGCTGAGATGGGGGGGAGAGATGCATGCTTCACCTGGCTGAGATGGGGGGAGAGATGCATACTTCACCTGGCTGAGATGGGGGGAGATGCATGCTTCACTTGGCTGAGATGTGGGGGGGGAGATGCATACTTCACCTGGCTGAGATTAGCTGAGAGGATGGACCATGCTCATACCCCAAAGCAGGCCAGACTGGGCCTGACACCTGACACCTAAATGCAAGACCTAAGCTGCACTACTATGGAAATGAGGCAGTGCTGCAACCATTCCATAGCCATCAACATGTACACTGCACATAATCAGACCGTAGCCCCTGCAACACAATGCAGCGACATGCAGTTAGTATCGCCAATGCAAATGAACGAATAACATCACCACAATGGACATTAGTGCGTACAAAGGAGTCACATGAGGCCAAAATACAGAATCTCACTCCTACACCACCACAGAGGTCCAGCATACCAGCATGGCTATATCAGGCATGGGAAGTCAGATCATCAAGAGTCTGGCTTCAACGGTGGCAGGAAAAAAGCATACAATAAATTACACATCACCGACATCATGGGAACAACCGGCGTGGGAAACCACAGTGCATGAGCACTCATAAGGAATAGGACACCCCTGCGTCCACTAGACGATGCCACGCACACCTGTCGATCATATGAATTCACACATTGCAGTTACTTTGAGTAGCTCTATTCGTGAATGGATATGTGGATGCAAATAGGAAATGAATGCATACTAGTGTGTCATTGATACTGGTCACATTTGGTGTAATCACTTCCACATAACCATTGTTGCACACATGTAGGTGATGCTGGCTATCCCTTGAAGAGGTGGCTCCTTACCCCTGTCCGGAACCCACAGAACAGGCACAAAGAGGACTACAATTGTGCACATACACGTACCCGTATGGTGATCAAGCAGACATTTGGGATTTTGAAGGCACGGTTTCGCTGCCTTAGCATGTCTGGTGGGGCACTCCTGTATGGGCATGAGAAGGTTGGCAAGATCATCATGGCATGTGTCATGCTACACAATATGTGCATCAGACGGAATGTGCCTCTGCCCCCTGACATTGAAATGCAACCACCTGATGAGGGGGATGACGATGGAGGAGATGGGGCTAGAGGCAGCGATGCACAGGAGGGACGTGCCGTGTTCCAGACTTTGATTAACCAATGTTTCTAACACACATGGATGCGGAATGTGCCATGGAGGTGGGACTCAGGGCACTGGTAGTGTTGGGGAGATGGACACTGTACACTGTTCACCAATAAAGCACACATACACAATAATCAATGTACAGTCATGTGAATTCTCATATCACAACAGGTGTATTGAACAAATAGAACATTGGATGTGCACAAGCCCTCCACCCCACACAACCTCTCCCCCTCCCGCTCCCCGCTAAACTTCCCCACACACCCTCTCCCCCTCCCCCCTCAACTTCCCCACACACCCTCTCCCCACTTCCCTACCCCTCCCCCCTCAATTTCCCCACACACCCTCTCTCCCCTCCCCCTCCCCCCTCAACTTCCCCACACATGGTGTGCACTTGCATGCACCATCAGTCTTCAAGAGTTTGGAATGGCAGGCTGCACCTACACCCCTTGTCCACTGCCAGCATCGGGTGGACCCCTGTCCGACCTGCGCAAGTTCCGCACAGACCTACGCAGGGGGCTGCTCTGTGTGGAGCTGGCATTTGAGGAGGTGTCTGGTTGTTTAACCACCTGTGCGAGACGCAGGGCCTCCAAGGCTTCCACCATGCGGGTGAGGACCTGCCTCATGGCCGCCAATTCGTTGCATATGTTTGTAGAAGTTGACTCAATGGCAGCTTTGAGAGACGCTGCACATTCCGTGAAATCCTCCCTTGCCTGGCCACTTTCAATGATGTGCTGGGTCACCAGCCCTGTCAGCTCCTCCTGGCGCTGTTGGATTACCGTGAACCCCTCTTGCCTGTCCCGGACACTGGTGGATGTGGAAGCTGCATGCAACATGGTTTGTGCTTCATGTGTGCTCCTCGTGGGGCTGAAGCTCCCTTGCCATGACTCCACAGCGGACAGCTCATGGCTGCTGGCATTGTGTATGCTGGGTGGTGAGAGATGGGGTGACTGCAGGGGGCCTGTAGCGGTAGGTGTTCCGGGTGTCGGACTATGTGCTTCATCACCTGACACAGTTGCCGTGGCAGCTGCCTCTCCAATAGTACTGCTGGCAGTGGATACAGAGCCTTCAGCCACTGGCTTATGTGTGGTGGTGGCTGGTGTGGGTGCTGTGGTGGTGGGCATATTGCACATTGGTGCTGTAGGTTTGTGGGTTGTGTTGGGCTTGTGAGGTAGTCCTGGTTTCACTCTTCCCCTTGATGTTGAGGGCCTGTTTGCTCCCTCCATGCCCCTGGACTTCCTGACTGGTGTCGCAGGCTGCTCTGTGGGGTCCTGATCATCGCTGTCATATTGTGTGCCTGTGGGGGACCAAGACAGGGAGTGCATTAGTTATGGGTCTACGTGCATCAGGCATGCATTGGGGTAGCTGCAGTTCTATGGAATGGCAGGTATTTGCCGTTGGAGTAGTGACATACGGGTTGCTTGCCTGCTGGGTGGGTCATGCAGGGATGCGTATGGGCTGACACATGTATTGGTTGCATCATGCATGTGGAAGAGATGGTGCTGTGCACTGCCTGTAGGCAGGGTTGAGTGCATGTGTCTGGTGGCCCCTGCTTTGCATCATTTCACTGTCAGTTCGGGGGGACAGCTTCATGGTTTGCATTACAGTGGTTTATTTGGGACACCTACCTGCATCAGCCGATGACGGGTCTCCACGCTCCATATCCCCCACTCCCTCGATTGCCTCCATTCCGATGGTGCTCCCACAAGTCTCCTCCCAGTGAGTCATCTTTATGGGTGAGCCAGGGGTAGCAGAAGTGACATCACACGACCCTTGACCTCTGGTAACACCACAGGAAGTGATGTCATTTAACCCCACCTGAAGTGATATCGTGGGTAGCGATGGAACACGACATTTCACCCCTTGAAAAATTAGGAGGTAGCATCAAATAGCATTGTTCCTAAGTACACTACGAAAAATATGGTTATGATATCACTATAATGTGATATACATTTCATACAAGAATGGATTGCCATATGTATCGTTAAGAACAGTGTATATTGACCCATATTGCCAAATTACTGTGAATGCAAGAAGACGTCCATGGCCAAATGATACTGATGTGTTATTATATAGCACTTACTCTTAAGCGCGTCATATAGAAAAAATATACATACAATATCCCCCAATCTGTGTTGGTACTCCTTTATCGACCTCAGAAACATGAAAGTCTGAGTTGAAGGGTTTAAGAACAGACTCACCCCCTGAAGTGTGCCTGAAATAAACCTTTAATGAGTCTCGCAATTATTGTACAGAATTCCAGTATGACACATTATTTGGTGGTTGCTATTCTTTCTTTTTTAGGGTAGCTGCTGAAAGTGTTAGACTTGTGGAACCCCTGTTCCTTTTTTTTAAGAGGCCTGAAAAGAAAGCCAGCCACTCCAGAAGGAAAGAGCCACATGGCACTGGCCCCAGCACAGGCGCCTGCATTAAAAACAAATATACTTTTTTACAGACCACAAGGGTTGCAAGGGAGACTTCAGGGGTCACAGTTGCGACCCATGGTGACTGTTGAGTCTATGGAACGGCCATACTGTGTACTGGTCTGGCACACATGCCATTCCAGTCAAATCTCCAGAGATTGTATGCCGGCCCTTGGTTGGACAGTTTTATTATTCTGTTTAAGTTTGGGACTCTCATATTAACACCACAAGCCTACCCACAATTTGAGATTGTGGTTAAGCGTTGTTTACATAAAATTGCTCCTCTTGCTCTTAAACCATTTCCGTAGTCCCTGAGCTCCTTTCCTCTCTCTTAGTTCTTAGTCCTTACCTGAGGAACTGGCACTATGCTATAGTCACAAATTAACTTCTCTGCTTCATATCATTGCTCTGAAGAGGCTTTGTAAATCTAGCTAGGTGGAAAGAACATAGCAAACCTGGTATATGCAGGAATTGCGTAGCTTGAGGAAGCAAAAAAACAAAGCATATCGTGGCTGGCGAAAAGTCATATCTGTCACTGATAAATAATCTTACTGTGCAATTGCTAGGCAGTGTAAGAACCCTGTCATGCAAGCCAATTAGCAGCATTTGAATAAGTGTATTAATCAGGCTGCGTCTAATTCGAATGAATTATTCTTGATTCTTAGGTGCCTAGGAGGCAAGCTGATGGCACAGGACCATCAACCTCAAGTGGACCAAGGATGGGCCAAGTGGGAAGCAGGTCAACAACCGGTGCCAATACAGCCACACAGACAACCACACAGGACGAGCAGACACCTACCCCTGCACCCCTGGTCACACCATCCACACTCGCTGAGGACACAGCAGGCATGGAGGAAGTCACACAGTCTGCTGCTGCCAGCACAATTGGGGAGATGGCTGCATCGGCAGATCATAGTGTTAATGAGGGAGCTGAGCCAGACAATGAGGGTGATGGAGGACTTGTCCACTCAGAGCCTGTAGTGCACACACCAAGCCTGCAGGCCACTCCACAGGACACACCTCGGCGGGACTCATCTGACCAGGGGAGCCATGGAGAGTGGTCTCCGGCCATGCACAGCCCCATGATTCATGCTGTGCCACCCACACTGCCATACGGGACCTTGAGGGACGTCTCTCCAGGATGGAGGCCCGGCAGGAGGTGATGCAAGGCTATGTGCAGCAGTACCTTGCTGAAGGGGAGACAACACGCCGTATCATCCAGGACAGCACTGCAGCCGTAATCCAGGCCATTAACTCAAGTGCACAGCAAGTGCGTGATGGCTTCAATGCCTTGGGTCGGATCCTCACCAGGATTGCTGACAGCATGGACCAACGGCAAACCCTGCCCCTGGGAGCACAACCATCTGGGTCATCCGCATCATCCACGTCAGCGAGCTCGAGGCAGACCAGCCCTGTGTGCATGTCCCTGCGGAGTTCCCACCACTCAGAGATCCAACCCCCACCGCCAAAGGGGGCTCAACATGGGGCCACCTGCAGAATCTCTTTGGCTATACATCCAGACACATGTCCAGCCATAGTTGACTTAGGGTGTTAGGGGGTGGGTGGAGGGTGGTGGTGGGTGTAGTGTGTAGTACTGGGGTGTTTGGGGGCATGGGAGTAGGGTGGGGGGAGGTGGAGGGGTGGTGGCTGTAGTGTGTATTACTGGGGTGTTTGGGGGCATGGGAGTAGGGTGGGGGGAGGTAGAGGGGTGGTGGGGGCGTCAATTGTTGAATCATGTTGTACTAAATTCCTCACGAATACACCAGTTGTGTAGCAAACATCACATGAGTGGACACTGCTGATTTTTTGTATGTCAATTTATTGCTTCATGGTGATTCGTGCACATGTGCCCACACACCCAGTCCCACAGTTCACAACACATGGCACCCTCTGAATCAAAGTACATCACGTGTTTCGTGTCCTGGCCTATGTCCTACTTCTACTCCTTCCTCTCCTTCTACTTCACCAGGTAGTGGCAGCTCCACGTCAGGTGGCAGGGGTATGTTCCGCCGGATGCACATGTTATGCAGCATTGCACATGCCGTGATGGTCTTGCCCACCTTCTCAGGCCCGTATGTGAGTGCCCCTCCCGACCTGCTGATGCAGCGAAACCGTGCCTTCAAAAGGCCAATCGTCTGCTCAATGACCACACGTGTATGTGTATATGCACGATTGAAGTCCTCCTCGTGCCTGTTCTGCGGGTTCCTAACAGGAGTAGCCACGGCTTCAGAGGATATCCAGCATCACCTACATGGGAGCAGAAGGAGGTATGTGTGAGGATGAGGCTCAGTTGACAGGTGTGCTCAGACTGTACATCATTCAAATTCATATGCACAATCTCGTCATTGGCAGCCACATCCACATGACTGTCTGCCCTGTAGAGTGCATGCCAATCCATGGAGGGAGCCTTGTGTGACATACACGACCTAGGGTCATAGGCTTTTAAACCACCAGGCCACCCAATGTATGTCTTGGCTAGGGGCATTTTGCATGCAAATGTGAGTGCTGTGTGTCGGCGGATGACTTAAGAAACTTCCATTCCCCCCCAATCCATCTGCCCCCATGGCCTAGAGGGCATTCCCCTTGCATATGCATGTACCCCCCCAATCCATCTGCCCCCATGGTCCAGAGGGCATTCCCCTTGCATATGCATGTACCCCTCCAATCCATCTGCCCCCATGGCCCAGAGGGCATTCCCCTTGCATATGCATGTACCCCCCAATCCATCTGCCCCCATGGCCCAGAGGGCAGACTTACCCAACAGCCAGCCACTTCGTACAACATCTCCTTCCATGTAGCGGGGTAGTGAGGAGTTCCGCAGCACCATGGCATCATGCGTGGATCCTGGGTATCTGGCACAGCAATGTGTTATTATCTGGCTGGCATCACACACCATCTGAACATTGATGGAATGGTGGTATAGCTTCCGATTGCGGTACACCGCCTCCACGGCATGTGGGACTACCAACACTACATGGGTACAGTAGAGGGCACCAATTACATTGGGCATGCCTGCCAGTGCATGGAATGCTATTTTGGTGGCATTTGCCTCCTGTGGTGTCCTTGGTAAGGATATGTGGGCACTTGTGTGCTTCAGTAGTGCATCCAACACAACAGAGAAGCGTGATTGGGACATTCCATGCATTTGGCCTACTGTGTGTTGGTAAGTGCCTGTGGCCAGGAAGTGGAGTACAGATGCCACCTTCAGCAAAGGGGGGATGGCTGTGCGGATGTTGATCAGGCTGATCAAGTCATCCTCTATTAATTCCACTATTTTGGTGATGGTGTCTCTGTCCAGGCGGTAAAGGGTGTGGATCTGTGCTGGGGTTAAGTCAAATGGATTGGCCCTTATACATGGGATTGTTGGCTGTCTGTGCGGAGCGACTGCCTGCACTGGTGGGATTTGCTGGGCATGTCTCACCCTCCTTCTCCTCCTGCCTCTCCTCTGTGTTTCCTGTTGTACTGACTGCTCAAGGAGTAGCAGTGCAGGCATGTCCTCCAGGCCCAGTATGGCAAGTACAAGTGGTAGCATTTTGGCTTGGAAGAGGGTGTGGTGTGTGGGTGTGCTCCTTTTGTGCTGACCCTGACTCCATTGCCTCCACCTGTGCTGATTGTGTGAACCTGTGGCACTTGGTTACACAGCAGTTTGCAGTTTATGGGTGGTCCGCGATGCCGGTATTGCCGGCATCATGGTGGCCCTTCTTACCAGCATCTTGATACTGGTATGTACTTGTACGTGTGACTCATGGTGTCCCCTTCTTTGCGGCATGCCGGTATTAAGGCCTCCCCATCTGCGCGTGTGCCCGCATGCCGGTACGGTGGTGCACAGCCACAGCGGGTCCTTGACGATGCCGGTAGCAACGGCATCTAGGGTCATGATACACCGGCCCGGTAATGGATGCCGGTATTGCCTTACCGGTGCCGTTCTTACCGGAACACCAACCTTGTGATGAGGGCCATTGTGTTTGCTCTTACACTTACGATTACTGAATTTGTGAAAGCCTCTTTTTTGTCAACCTATGTGCCTACGTGTATTAAAAAAGCTTGAATTGCGCCTCTGATAAAAAAAAAAAATCCAAAATATTATAGACCTATTATACGTGTCCCATTCCTTGTAAATATATTATATCTACCTGCATATCTGCATTTGTTTGGCCCCAGACAATCGGGATTCAGATCCTATCACGGTATCGAATCTACACTTTTAGACTTGAAGGTGAGTATGACCCAACTCAATGGACAATGGTCCGATTTCCCTTTTTATCCTTTTATACTTATCGGCGGTGTTCGATCTTGTGGATTTTAATATTTTTCAGTTCAGTCCACCACTTTCTTATCTGGAAAATGGGTTGGATCTTATTTTTATTGGGCAGATCAGCAAGAGTTTTTCATAAAAAATGTATGGTGCCCCCTTTCGAGCTCGTCTGTGTGGTCCCTTAGGGATCTTGTCTATCACCACAACATTTTATATACAAATTACGCTTATGATACAGAAATTTGTATTCAGCATATGGGTGATTACTCTGTAGATGCTGCCTAAATTATATGTTTTCAATTTGATTCGAAGCTGGATGGCTCATAACTGGCTATCTCTAAATGATGTGAAGTCTGAGCTTCTTCGGTTGCAAGCCAGCAAAGACTCTCCAAGCTTCCTGATCAGACAAACATTTTCTCACTGTTGATTGTCCTATTTCAGTCCTTACCAAGGTTAAGACCCTTTTTTTATCTACTTTATGCGGGATCACACCAATGCTGTAATTTGTTCATCAGCTTATTATTTGAAGCCTTTTGTTGCACCAGGCCTTTTATTTCTAAAGATAATTGTGCCATTCTCGCTCAATCTATAATTGGCGCCAAAATTCAGTGCTGCAGTAGCCTTCTTGTTGACACTGTGCAGAAAAATATAGCTAATCTCCATGTTTTACAGAATAGTAAGATTAGCGTTCGACCTTATTACATCTACTCGAAAGTCATTACACGGGTTACCAGTGAAAGGGCACCTACATTTTAAAATCCTCTCCATTAAACATACATACATCTATGTCAGAAGCCCAGCCTACCTCGAAAGGAGGAGTCAGGATAAGCAACACGCATGAGTGCTTGGTACCAATCAGGGTAATCTGTTGATGGTTCCACATGTGAAATTGGAGAGGGCAGGGAATTGCTCTTTTAATTTTATAGCCCCTGCCTTGTGGAATAAGCTGCTTAGTACACTAAGATTGAACCCTTTGTTTTCTTCCTTTAAGAAAGCTCCTAAAACGTTATTTTTTTACTTGGAGTGCTTACCTTGTCCTGGTCAGTTTTTGTCCTGCTGATCTTGTTGCTATGTGTATGCTTTTTCTTATTGATTTGAGTGATTTTATTACTGTTGCTAGTTGTTTTCATGTCTTTGCTTTTTTGTATTCTGTTTGATTGTTCTTACTAGTTTTTATGGTTCTGTAGGCTTTTGTTATTTGTGCGCCCGCTTGCCTTTGGGCCTAAGGCACGTTACACATTTTTAAAGAAAAACATTTATACAGTGCTTTATAAGTGCTTTATGTCACAGTAAGCTCACCTCACTGGACCAGGGAGCAGGGGGGAAGGTTTAAGTTCTCAATCTAGCAAACAGGAACACCATTGCACCCAGTTATCAGTGCTGAGAGGTTCTCAAGCAGTCAGCCAACTGGCAACTTGGGGATTATTTTTGGCTCACATGTTAGAAATTACGTGTTTGACCCTTAATAACATCGTCCTTAATTACTGTGTCAAAAGAGACATAATTATGTCCAAATTAAAGCAGCCTGGAGCTGATGTCGTTAGTTTGAAAGACGGGCATTGCGTCAAGGAAAATTAACACATATTTCTTGATGCTTTTCCCTTTGCAACCTTTCACTGAATATACTTTCAAAACGAGAGAAGTTGTGTTTGCAATTAATCCTAACTTCTGGCATTGCTCTAGGCAACCGCCAAGACCATCGAGCTTCAGACTACCAAGCCATTAAAAAAGTGAAAAGACCATATGCAAATCAGACTTGGTCCCACCCCAAAAAAGTCCAGCCCAAACTGCTATGTCGCATACTTTCTGCACAAGAATCCCCAAAAATATTTCAGCTTCATTGGACATAATCAGTGAGGAGTACTGTGGGTCTCTAGGCCCAGCACACACGAGACCCATGTCTGGGTGTACCCTTCCCACTCTGGGTGACTTATGCAAAACAAAAGAGGTGATGGCTGGAAGGTTTGTAATTCATCCTAAGTTCTGGCATTGCACTGGGCAAACCTCCAGACCAGAGAGGGTCCTTTTGAATCATTTGTTGGTCCTGAGGAAGGCGTTCCATTGTGAGGCGCTGAAACATTATAAACATCGTCCTTGTCCGCACAGATGTATGGCCTTTCCAAATATGATATTATCTGTCAACTTGATTTGATCTTTCTCACATAAATGAACAATCAACTTTATAAACTCCCAAACTGTTCTTCGTCACCCGGAAGGTGATTTAATTTATGGACTTGAACTGAGGTTACCCACATATACTCTAATATTGAATTTACTGAGTGGGGGTAAAATAAGTGACAGTCTCTATTTTGCACTCCTATGTTTAGCTTAAATAAAGCATATGTTGGTGCATGCATTATTTTATTGCCCAAAGTATTTGAATTATGATTGTTCTTTGATGTCAACTTTGGTTCTGTTCTTGAGTGTCTATGGTGAAAATGCTACTTTGATATCTTCCTGTGCTTTACTTGTATTTGTGTTAATCTTTGTCTACGAATGTTGGTAACTTTGTTTAATAAATTGTGAACTTTGAAATGTATATGACCTTTGTCTAACTAGATATGACAAAAGGTTCCCTAATACAGACACATTGATTGTGAGGCTTGAATAATTGTCAATGCTCCCCTCTTTGTATTGCTTGTCAATCCCCAGTTCCTGGTTGTGTAGGTGTCTCTTGCCCTTCTGTAATATTATAATTCTTGTTCATCAGGAGGAGATTGTATAGAGTGGCTGTGAGTAACACCCAGTTCATGGCTAAATAAACTTTATGTTGCTAGTGTAGGAAAATTATTAGAATTCTTGGTAGGCAATAACAAGTAAGTGCTTGAGCTGTACATCAGTGTGCTATATTATTGTGGCCATACCAAATAGCTGTTGCATGCAAAGTTGTGAATAACACATCATATGATTATTCTTGGAATGAGTGCATCTAGTGGCTTTAAGTGAATGTAAGTGAATCTTAGTTAAACAAATAAAATGAATGCTTTAGCTAATTTTTCCTGTTAGTTAGCCAGTTAATAAATACATGTATAAATAAGACAATACACGTTGCCATTTTGGACAGGCTTTCATTTCAAGTATAAACCAGGATTGCGCATTAGAAAATGAACATCAACTCTTTTTTCGATATGCAAATGTCCAAAAAGCACATGTCCAAAAACCAAAATTAAAATGGTGTGAAGTGTCCAAGTGATGGCAGCATTTGTACTAATTATGCAATAATAAAAACATTTGATTAGCACATCTGCCTCTGCTGCTTTTAATATGCAATGCTATTAGTTTAGCAGGCCATTGTACGACCTTATTGAATTATACATAAATAGAATTGACATTAATATACATGTATGTTTTCTGAGATTCATATTGTATTCGCATTTTGAAAAAATTAGTACATGCTTCATGTTCAACAAGTAAGCACGTTACATTTTATTTTTGTAAATGAATAAAGCAGGTAGTACTGCTCAAAGCAAGCCCATATACAAATACATATGAAAAATAATTAGCATATTCAAAGTAGAATAAAACAAAATCACTAGTGGAGGGGCACTAGAACCTTATCTTCAACTGTGCCTAGTAGGATAATAATAATAGGATTTGGACAAGCATCATATGCATAGGTGGTGGGAGGCATGGCTCTGGCGTCCCCTAGAGTTAGGATAGTATAATAAGAGAGTTTCCTATGGCACTGTCACTCTCAGTCAATTTAATACAATATCCTAATATTGATGGAGTCCAAAGGATGTTTGCAATATATGCAAAACTTGATTTATACCAGGATACTTGTGCAGAATTTTCAATGTAATATGGTATTGCACTGTTACTATCCAAAGTGTTGTCAAACACAGCCAACACGTGTTTTGACCCACATGGGTCTTTATCAAGGTTGGTAATTGCAGCAACGGACATTGCCACAATAAGCATGTGAAGTACTTTGAAGGAAAGTTGAACGCCCAATGTGCAAACCCAGTGATAGAGGCAATGGCCCTCATCACAAATTAGTCAAAGCGGTAAAAATGTGACAGTAACGATATGACTGCTGCATTAACTCTCTGCACAACTATGAGTTAGGCAGCAAGTTGGGGATTCACCTCCAGCTCTGAGTTAGGGGTAAATCAACCACCTCTCTGTTAATTATTGGCACAATTACTGCTGTGGTATTAGAGCTGCAGTAATTACGCCGAAAATGCCCCACTGGGTCCAGTGGACCCAATATTATTGGGGACTTACCACCCACTGCAACTTGGAATCTAACGCTAATAAAGCCAGACCAAGTTGTGGTAACGCTAATTGCCTTGGGTGGTATACTGGCAGATTTATTACCGGGATACCACCCAACTTGGGATGACCCCCAATATCAAGTATTAACTATTTCAATGCGGGCATCAGTTTTGTATAATTATTGATCACAATGAGTATCACAGTAACACATTTCCAAGACAGTATCATTTCAATTGTGCACAAAAAACACGCAAAATTGTTTTAAATTTGACAGAAGCAGAAATAATTAGATCCATATGGTCCGACCGGAGAGAGGGAGATAAAAGGAAAACACATCTAAGCATTGTTGCGTTAAAAACTCAAGTTTTATAAGACATTAGTTAGGATGCATTAAGGATCACTTGTCCATGGAAGATATTTCTTACTCTATACATTAATTTCCTTTTTGGAATGTGGCATTTCACGAGGGAGCCCAAATTTGTCAATTTGTGTGGTTCCCTGTTAACAAGTCAAATAAGACAAATCAATGTATTGTCTAGATTTATTGAAATCGATCTATAACTGAGTTTTTTTCACCATGAAATATTAACACTTTACCTTGTAACAAAACATACATTTCTCAAAAGTGTGGTCTGGGTTCTTTAGATATTTGTCCTCATCACGAGTTTGCCGGTCCAGAAATAAAGGTGCTGGTAGCAACATACAGGCACCTTTTCAGGACTGGCAAACTATAAGTATGCCTTTAGGGGCACGAAACTCCCAGCAGGCATGACCTGCCTGGAGTTCAGGCCCCTACCGGCATACTTTCCACTGAAGCACCAGCACCGCTACTAATGGTGCCAGTGCTTTAGGTTTCCCATTCGCATGGAGTCGTATCGGACTTCATGGGAATGGGAAATAACCGTTCTGCTGCTGCCGCCTATGATATCCCGGTAGCACTGGGATGTGAGAGGGTGGAAATAGTGTTGCAGGGTTGGCAGCAACCCGCCGGCTACAAGTGGGTTGTACCGTCGACCTCGTAATGAGGCCCATTGTTTCTACATCAGAGTCAGCAATCTACAAAATCAATTGTATACAGAGTAACTCCCCTTGTCCGGGGTACTGTTCCCCAGATGTCTCAAAAGTTATGAAACAGTTATCCCTTACTCATTTCTATGTAGAAAAGGTTCTGATTGTCACTATGAATAGGCTCTTGTGCTAGAGTTACCAGTAGTGCGTCCTGATATTGTATTTTGTGAATGAATTAGGGCTGGCGTGGGAGGGCCAGGTAGTATATTATTTGTGATATTCCACAAGTCTTTGACCCAGCTTACCTTGTATCTGGTGATGTAAATACATCAGGCTGTATCACATTTGCCATATAGTTTTCAGTGCTTATATTTACATTGCAATGTCACACGTAATACATATGACATCATAAATGATAATACAGCTATTGTGATCTCAGTGTGTATAATTCCAATAGTTGGGTTGTTACCAACCTACCACAGGGCTGCAGACATCTGGCTCTCAGGGTTTTTTTTTCAAATGTTGGGATTTCTCTTCAATACTGGTCATGCACAGCCTTTTCAAGAAACAGTTATATCATGTCATCACTTTATGTCACCTTTCCTCGAAACAGTGGTGAAGCACCCACACCTTTTTCATCTTCTTTGTGGCCACAAGTTTGCTGTTAGGGTGGGGACAGTGGTACATAGGCAACCTTCCACGCACATAGGCATTCAAAAGCCTATCCCTCTCTGCAGCAGTGGTAGCTGTGGAATTGAAAGTGTGCATGGCATACCCATTAGAGTCTGGGGACTAGGATTTAAACCAGGTGTGAGAGTCATCCACTGGGCAAACGCCTCATCAATTGGGTTACCCCAAAATCAACGTTGCCCCAAGATTCCAAGCATTGAACCCCTTGGAGAAGGTGCTCAATGTCCTGCATTTTTTGGCCACTGGGTCATTTCAGCGGACTACTGCCATAGTGGGTGGGGGTCTCACAGGCCACGCAGTCACGCTGCCTACACCAGGTCTTGGCAATCATGACAGCGCGCCCCTCAGTCCGCAGGCACATATACATGCCCAGAACACCTGCAGAAAGGCAGGCTGTTGTGCTGGGATTTTTACAGTGTGGCACACTTCCCCAAAGTGCTCGGTGCCATAGATTGCACCCATGTGGCCATACGTCCACCTAGGGCCACTGAGCACATCTACCGAAACTGCAAGCACTGGCATTCCATCAATGTACGGGTGGTATGCGATGCAAAGGGAATCATCACCTCTGTCTATGCAAACTACCCTGGCTTCACCCATGACAGTTTCATATACAGAATGTCCGCCCTGAGCCGGGCCCTGGAAGCTGGGCAGCATAGCGACACATGGCTCCTAGGTGAGTACAAATGCCCTTGTACATGCATGCATGTCACACACACACACACACAAATACACAAACCCCAATAATCACAACCATTTTCACCTCCCTAGGGGACAGTGCCTACCCTCTGAGCAACCACATGAGGATGCCAATCCGGAACCCCACCACACCACCCCAGGTAAGATACAACGTGGCCCATATTGCAACCAGGGCCATAGTGGAGCACACATTCGGAGTGCTCAAGTCACGCTTCCACTCCCTTGACCGCTCTGGCGGGCAGCTACTCTATGCTCCCCCAGCAGTGTGTAGGATCATTGTGGCAGCATGTTTTCCTGCACAATGTTGCAACATGGCAGGGCGTACCGGTGGACATGGTGGTGCCCCCACATCCCCAACCACAGGCACAGGCGCTGCCCATGGGAGGGGATAGGGCACGTGGCGAGGAAGGCCGGACCCAGCTTGTGGCCACATTTTTCACCTAAACTCCCACCCCTGCAGAGTTCAGACAGGCCTGGCACATACCAGGTGACAATCGATGGTGACAAAGAGACAGTCAACTGTCACAACCTTACCACCCTGAGATTGTTGCCATGGAAGTGCCACATTGTGTGCATCCCTAGCTACTTAAACACAAGCTATCTTGTGTGACCAAAAGGCACACATATGATATATGATATGATATGATATGGCATTTGCAACGCGCCTGTACACAAGTGTTTCAAGGCGCGACGAGGCAGGGAGGGGGGAACAAGGGAAGACAGACAACGATGCTACTAGGCCAGGTGTCTTTAGATCGCGCAAGTGCAGGGGTAGGGGGAAGGGAAATGTGCAAGGGGAAGGGGAGAGGGGGAGTGCAGTACAGGGTAAGTAGAATAAAAAATAAAGAAATAGGCCAGCTGGTGGCAAGTGCAAAGGTAAGTGCAGACAAGTGCTGGGAAGGGGGGGCTGTAGGGATACAGAGACAGTCCCGCAGTGCAGGGGTTGCCAGGTAGGCAGTGCAAGTGGAGAGTGGCTGGGCCAGGGACCGAGGTCGGTGAGAGTGGCCCAGTTGCAGATTCATTGCAGTTTCAGTGAAGAAATTAGCAAGGGAGAGGGAGAGAGAAAGCAGAAGCAAAGAGGAAGGTTTTGAGGTGCTTCCGGAACCGGAGATGGTTCTCCTCAAGTTTCAGGGAGGCAGGAAGGCTGTTCCAGAGGGAGGCCCCTGCCGTGGAGAGAGATCTACCCCCAGCTTGTTGCTTCGAGAAGCGGCTGACCCTGACATGCAAGGTGTGAATCACACTCACCTGCAAAACAGGCCATGACCATCACTGTTATGTCACTCAAACCCTCCCAAACCACAACATGACATGGCAAGAAATAGCCATACACCAACACAGTACCAATAAGGTACACATTGCCATGTGAAAAATGTAAATTGGCATCAGACAATGATGCCTGACATGGAATCAGATGAAATGGCTGACCAACAACCTCCCACCCAAAATAAGTAATTCCCAAATGCATTACAAAAGTTGGAGCCGTAACATAACAATGAATGCCTGTCTACATGCACATTGTGCATTGCAAAATCAACACTGCAGCTTCTGTGTGCTGTGTCCAACTCCTGCAACACACTGCTCAGTGCACAGCACAGTGAACAGCCATTGTGTGTGATGCACACCCTGAGCATCACATCTAAGCGACAAACCACATCAAAAAGCAAATTAGGCATGTGCAGGATCCATAATTGGTCACAGAACATGTGCTGCAGGGACACAGCGGGCAGCAGAAGGCAAACAGAGTGTACACATGGATATCGTAGGGTGGTTGTACATGTATTGCATCATAGTGCGAGTGTGTGGGTCAGTAAGGACATGCACTCAACATATGCATGTGCAATCAAGTGACCATCAGTGTCCTCTACACATCACATGTGAACATTCACCATGTGTACACCCCAGCATGTCAAACCACAACTATCCCCTCACACCTGAAAGGTAAACACAACACATGAACAGGCATTGATCAGCAGAACACATCATGTACATAGGATACCTGTCATGATCTCTGCTTCCAAAAGGTCAGGGTTTTCCCAACTCCCTTGGAAGCAGATCCATAACCCAGGTTCCGAGTGCCAACCAGTCCCAATTGGGACCTTTTGGACCCAGTCCTGGCGCCAGTGGCACCAGGCTCATAAATATGCCCAGTCCCAGCGCTGGAAGCGCAGGGCTCATAATGCTTGGGTGGACTTACCTGCAGCAGACCATGCTGCTTACTTGCCTGCCAGTTGAGCCTCTGATCCTCTTCTGTTTGGAACTACTTTTCCTGTTGGGTGGGGCAGGAGCCACTCCCTAGATTCAGAACACTGGAACTCTTCTGGAAAGCAGGAACTCTTTTCTTACCTAGGCGTGGCTGTGGAAGGAGACACCTAAGCACTACAGGAGGCTATTTAAACCACACCCGATGGATGAATCTTGCTTTGCGTTATTCTGCATACTCTGCAGCAGAACGCTCATCGTGTCTTCTGCATCTGATCCTGGGCCTAAGGAAAAAGGCTTACCATCCTGAATCCAGTCTTCAGCAACACCTATAAAGACAAGAAAGAACAGGATAGCATTACGGTCTTCAGTGACAGCTCTTCACTTACCTGGTCCATCGGCTGTCACCAACGCCTCGCGCTGCATTCCGGCATCTGAAAGACAAAGGCTTACCTACTCTTCATGCGCTCCGGAGGTCTTCACACTGCATTCCGGCATCTGAAAGACAAAAGCTTACCAACTCTTCGCACGCTCCGGAGGCCTTCGGCGCTGCATCCCGCATCTGAAAGACAAAACAAGGTGCGTTTAAAGACATTGGGGAACTTTAATACTCACGTGCCATTACTCCTTTCCACATCTAACCCAGTGGGTATTCCGGCACCCTGCAGCCGCTCCGAACTTGTACCTGCAAAATAAAAAGACAGTTAGAGCGCATCGCGAAGCAGGCAACAAGCGGTTACTTACGTGCTTCCAGGCGCTTCTATTCATCACACGGGCTCCATCTTCAACTCACTTCAGCCCGTCATCCACCATCGCCGGAACCCTGCAAAACAAGAAACATCATTACTAAAGACTTTAAAGACATTAGAATTACTCGAAACTTACCGTTCATGCAGTAAACGACGGACAGCAGTCCTCTGAAGTCAAGAGGCCTGCTCCCCTTATCCAGTGAAGAAACTGGTTACAGCACCCTGCCCCGAGGCAGATGGAGAGCACGGCGTTCACTTACCTAAGGTGAGAGCGTTAACCTTTGGGGTTCTACAGGAGAAGAGAAAGGGAAGAAGAGAGAGACACTCAATAACCCAGTTCCTTAATCCCATATTTTCTATCTGCAGACATCTTACCCTTCAAGTCAGACATACAGTGCACAGAGGTCCAGCCCAAAGAGCCAGCCGTGTGTTACACATCACCTTTGAAGATACGGTATACGCCCAGTCAAGACCGGCGCCTCTACGGGAATCCGGTGAGCGTTACAGAACGCAAAGCCTACCACAAAACTCCCGTCCAGGCGCTATGGAAACCTCGGATACCGACCAGCTAGCCCAGTTACTTGGGGAACTAAGGGCAGGAGTGCATGCAGCCCGTCAGGAAACGAACGCTCTAAGAAGGGAACTGATTATTTCCAAGGAGCGAACAGATGATCTCGCTAGACAATTGCTACAGTCACAAGCCGGACAGACCCCGTTACCCGCATCTGGGGGAAATCTTCCTTCTACATCCTCTATGAATCCAGTGCAGATCAACCTACCTGGGAATGTACCTCTGGCTCCGCCCGAACGATTTTCTGGTGACCCAAAGAGGTTTGCAGTATTTATCAATCAGTGCCGGTTGCATTTCTTATGCCGGCCAGCAGCCTTTCCAACTGATCAAGCTAAAGTAGCTTTCGTGCTTTCATACCTTAGTGGCAATGCGGCAGACTGGTCGATCCCTCTAGTAAATCAAGATGATCCGGTCCTCCATGATTTTCAAGCTTTTCAGCTCAGTATGGAAAAACTGTTCGCAAGACATTCACAGGGGCAGGCCTTGGACAATGAGCTTCTTTCGTTGCGACAAGGTAATCAAGACCTTTTGGCTTATATTGCGTCTTTCAACAGACTGATAGTGGAAACTCAATGGCCTGAGGACAAAAGGATTACACTGTTTTATAGAGGTCTACGTGGAGAGCTCAAAGATGTGTTAGCCCAAGTAGTGAATCCCCCACAAGATTGTTCTGACTATATAGACTTAGTCGTTCAAATAGATCACAGACTGCAGGACAGGAAGGCCGATCGTTCCAAGTTTGATGCTCGAGTATTTTCCAAACCGCCAACTCCTTCCAAAGGAGTAGACTCCGGGGAACCCATGCAAATAGGGGGTCTGAAAGGTCCTCTAACACAAAAGGAGCGGGAAAGGAGAAAACAGTTGCAATTATGCCTCTATTGCGGAAACTCAGGGCACTTTCTTCGAGACTGTCCGGTGAAACCTGCCAAGAAGGCAGTAGGAGCTGCAGTTACCAAAGTTACAAACTCTGAGCAGGGAAACGACCTCGCCCGACAAGAATAGAGGTCCTCTTGCCGAGCGTGAAAACCAGTTCCGTGACCTCGCATTTCGTGATAGCTATGGTCCTCATTAGCCCTGATAATCCGGATCGATTACATGCAATTGAAGCTTACGTCGACAGCGGTGCCATCGGCAATTATGTGGATCATGAAATGGTTTTGAGGATTAATCTAACTCTTTGTCCCAAGGCTGTAAAGGACGTCATTACTACGGTGGATGGTACGGAGATAGCCTCCGGGCCAGTAACGCATACCACTCAAGAGGTGACGCTAGTAAGTCAAGATGGACACCATGAGAAGATCGTGTTCGATGTGATCAAGGCCTCTCAGTTTCAGATTATTCTAGGAATACCTTGGTTAGAGAAACACAATCCTCTGATCGATTGGCGAGCAAGAACGGTCCAGTTTCCAGAATGTGTCTCTACTTGTCACCCTCCACCTGGCGTTGCACTGGCAGCAATTTCTTCAGAGACTCCCCAGTTACCTCCCGAATACCTAGAATACCAAGATGTTTTCCGGAAGGATCAGGCTAACTCTCTACCTCCTCATAGGTCTTATGACTGCCAGATAGACCTGATACCTGGATCTACTCCTCCTTGTAGTAGAATTTATGCCCTCACCGAGCCTGAGAACCTTCACCTTCGACAATACCTGGCAAATGGGTTTATTCGTCCTTCAAAGTCCCCTGCTTCTTCAGCTTTGTTCTTCGTTCCAAAAAAGGAAGGAGACCTTAGAACTTGTATAGATTATCGCTCCCTGAACCAGATCACCGTTAAGAATAGATATCCGTTACCTTTGATCCCTGAACTCCTGGACCAAGTCAGAAAAGCATGCATATATACAAAGCTGGATCTTAGAGGAGCTTACCACTTGGTACGAGTAAAAGAGGGCGATGAATGGAAGACGGCCTTCCGCACCAAGTATGGGCTATTTGAATATCAGGTCATGCCCTTCGGACTTTGCAATGCCCCGGCCGCCTTTCAATATTTTATGAACGATGTCCTCAGAGAGCTCATAGATGTGTGTGTTGTTGTTTACATTGACGACATCCTCGTTTATTCTTCATCGGAATCTGAACATCGGAAACACGTGAAAATGGTCCTCGAAAGAATGCATCAACACAAACTTTTCGCTAAGTTGGAAAAATGTGTTTTCAACGTGACTGAAGTTGAATTCTTGGGATTCATATTATCACCTGGCGGAGTGCGTATGGATTCAAAGAAGGTCGATGCAGTTCTCAAATGGCCATCACCATCCTCCGTAAAAGGTGTGCAAAGCATGTTAGGCTTCGCTAACTTTTACCGCAGGTTTATCCCCGAATTCTCTCGAATAGTCCAGCCCATCACTGCCTTGTTAAAGAAAAACAAACGTTTTGAATGGTCTACCGAGGCGGAACAAGCTTTCCAGGATTTGAAGACTAAATTTATCTCAGCACCAATCTTAAAACACCCTCGCCCCGAACTCCCCTACATCGTGGAAACTGATGCTTCAAGCCTTGCCATGGGGGCAGTTCTATCACAAAAGGACCCGGTAACCAATCAGTTGCATCCCGTGGCATTTTGGTCCCGCGAATTCTCGCCTCCTGAAATCAATTACACGATTACTGACAAGGAACTTCTGGCTATCAAGTCTGCCTTTAAGGCTTGGCGGCATTATCTGCTGGGGGCCCGACACACCGTTACTGTGATTACGGATCACCGAAACCTGCAATATTTGAAAACCGCAAAAGCCCAATCCTCTAGACAACTCCGTTGGGCATTATTCTTTGCCGAGTTTGACTTCATAATTACCTATCGACCTGGTACAAAGAACGGTAAAGCTGATGCCCTTTCTCGGATGGGAGTGGAAGAACACTTGATCAACCCTAAACCTGTACCAATCATTCCCGAATAAAGAATTCTGGGTGTAATCGCCACAGAATCCATAGAGGAAGTTAAGGATAAAGCCAGGCAACTTGTAACTCCAGCAGAAATACAGAATTGGCATCTGCAGGGAAAGGACTTTGCAGTAAAGGACAACTTATTGTATTTCCAAGAACGATTATACCTCCCCAGCACAGATTTACAGAAAAAAGTAATCTCTTGTTATCATGATTCTTTAATGGAAGGACATCCCGGTATGGCCAAGACCTCAGAAAAGATCAAGCGCTACTTCTGGTGGCCGTCTTGGAAAAAAGATATCAGAGACTTTATAATGTCCTGTGGAGTATGCGCCCAAAACAAGAGTCAAAAGGAAAGACCAGCAGGCCTCTTACGCCCTATTGACATCCCACCTCGCCCTTGGCATACGCTTTCTATGGACTTCATCACCGATCTACCTCCATGCTCCGGATACAATACGATACTAGTAATCGTGGACTTATTCTCCAAGATGGCGCATTTCATTCCGCTCAAAGGCTTGCCAACAGCAGCAACTCTGGCCCGAGAATTTCTCGAAAACATCGTCCGACTGCACGGTTTTCCTTCGGTTCTAATTTCGGATCGAGGTAGTCAATTTATTTCTCATTTTTGGCGAAGTTGCTGTCGGTCGTCTCAAATTGATGTGAGACTATCGACCAGTCACCACCCTCAGACCGACGGACAAACTGAGAGGACCAATCAAACTCTGGAACAGTATTTACGCTGCATGCTGCAACAAACTGAAAAAACTTGGAAAGACATCCTTTGGGTAGCCGAATATGCCTACAATAACTCTGTCCATTCGGGAACTGGGAAAACCCCGTTTTTTCTTTTGTACGGCAGTCACCCTCGAACCTCGGAGTTGGATCCCCTCCAAGATCTTGAAACACCAGCAGTAGACTACCTGCATCCTACAATCACCCAAGCCTTTAAGGAAGCTGTTTCTCACCTTCAAAGGGCTAAAGAACAATACAAGAAAGGAGCAGATCAACATCGGAAGGAAGCCCCTCAATATCAAGTAGGGGATCAAGTCTGGTTATCCACCAAATATCTACCTCTAAAAGGGCCACGCACATTCAACCCAAAATACCTTGGTCCCTATTCCATCACTACCATAGTAAACCCAGTAGCGGTCAAGTTGGACTTGCCCCCGCACATGAAGATACATCCGGTCTTCCACGTCTCTCTATTAAAACCCGTGCAACCTCAAACCCGACTAACTAAATCTCCAAAACCTATCCTAGTTGATGGAGAACTCGAGTTTGAAGTCAAAAGCATTCTGGACTCCAAGATCTCCAAATCTAAACTATTTTACCTAATTGACTGGAAAGGCTACGGCCCCCAAGAGAGATCCTGGGAACCTGCTGAATATGTCCATGCTCCTCGCCTAATCAAAAGATTTCACCGAACATTTCCTGACAAGCCAAAACCCCCGGAGGAGCCCGGTTTGGGAGGGGCCTTGAGGGGGGGTACTGTCATGATCTCTGCTTCCAAAAGGTCAGGGTTTTCCCAAATCCCTTGGAAGCAGATCCATAACCCAGGAACCGAGTGCCAACCAGTCCCAATTGGGACCTTTTGGACCCACTCCTGGCGCCAGTGGCACCAGGCTCATAAATATGCCCAGTCCCAGCGCTGGAAGCGCCGGGCTCATAATGCTTGGGTGGACTTACCTGCAGCAGACCATGCTGCTTACTTGCCTGCCAGTTGAGCCTCTGATCCTCTTCTGTTTGGAACTACTTTTCCTGTTGGGTGGGGCAGGAGCCACTCCCTAGATTCAGAACACTGCAACTCTTCTGGAAAGCAGGAACTATTTTCTTACCTAGGCGTGGCTGTGGAAGGAGACACCTAAGCACTACAGGAGGCTATTTAAACCACACCCGATGGATGAATCTTGCTTTGCGTTATTCTGCATCCTCTGCAGCAGAACGCTCATCGTGTCTTCTGCATCTGATCCTGGGCCTAAGGAAAAAGGCTTACCATCCTGAATCCAGTCTTCAGCAACACCTATAAAGACAAGAAAGAACAGGATAGCATTACGGTCTTCAGTGACAGCTCTTCACTTACCTGGTCCATCGGCTGTCACCAACGCCTCGCGCTGCATTCCGGCATCTGAAAGACAAAGGCTTACCTACTCTTCATGCGCTCCGGAGGTCTTCACACTGCATTCCGGCATCTGAAAGACAAAAGCTTACCAACTCTTCGCACGCTCCGGAGGCCTTCGGCGCTGCATCCCGCATCTGAAAGACAAAACAAGGTGCGTTTAAAGACATTGGGGAACTTTAATACTCACGTGCCATTACTCCTTTCCACATCTAACCCAGTGGGTATTCCGGCACCCTGCAGCCGCTCCGAACTTGTACCTGCAAAATAAAAAGACAGTTAGAGCGCATCGTGAAGCAGGCAACAAGCGGTTACTTACGTGCTTCCAGGCGCTTCTATTCATCACACGGGCTCCATCTTCAACTCACTTCAGCCCGTCATCCACCATCGCCGGAACCCTGCAAAACAAGAAACATCATTACTAAAGACTTTAAAGACATTAGAATTACTCGAAACTTACCGTTCGTGCAGTAAACGACGGACAGCAGTCCTCTGAAGTCAAGAGGCCTGCTCCCCTTATCCAGTGAAGAAACTGGTTACAGCACCCTGCCCCGAGGCAGATGGAGAGCACGGCGTTCACTTACCTAAGGTGAGAGTGTTAACCTTTGGGGTTCTACAGGAGAAGAGAAAGGGAAGAAGAGAGAGACATTCAATAACCCAGTTCCTTAATCCCATATTTTCTATCTGCAGACATCTTACCCTTCAAGTCAGACATACAGTGCACAGAGGTCCAGCCCAAAGAGCCAGCCGTGTGTTACACATCACCTTTGAAGATACGGTATACGCCCAGTCAAGACCGGCGCCTCTACGGGAATCAGGTGAGCGTTAAAATACCACAATTACAATGTCAGGGTTCCCATCACACGGCAGGGCAAGGTAACTATCAACAACAAAACAACCCCCCTCCCTCACAAATGACCATGACCCACTGAACAACTGCACCTGGGTCATGGAGCCTTCAACCCTCAATTTCACCTGGCCACAGGATCACCCTTCCCCTTCGTCACCATCTCCCACCTTGTGTGTAAAAAGTTGCCTGCACCCTCAGAGTCAACCTTCATTTGCAAAAACACAAAATCCAATGCAGAAAAACGAACCAGAACAGCCTCCAGTAGATGACTTGAAGTAGCAGTACCTCACAAAGGACAAGTACTACCACAATGCTGTAACAACCAAGGTAGCACAGTAAAACAATGTCACAACAGGATGTGAACCATGTGTGGTACATAACATAGAATGATGCACCACGAACGGATGTGTACTGTCACAGATCCCGTGTACAGGTGCAGGAGTGGCACGAACCAACCACGCCCACCGTGGCCTGGGTGCCTGCAAGGTCAAACTCACACAGGCCTCTGAGACCCTGGTGGGAAAGGAGGGTCAGGGATATGCAGTCAGGACAGGTGTTGGCATACTGGATAACTGGAATGAGGGGCAGGAGAGGGGAGTAGGAATGACACGTGAAAGTAGGGAATGCACTAAAATGTAGTACTTGCATTAACACATAGACAATCATAACAAACTTGTACATCATTGTCAGGGCCTTCCGGAGTCCAGGCGCAGGAGTGGCACGAACCAACCACCCCCTCTAGGGTTTTGGCGCCTGCAAGCTTGGGGCTTACACAGGCATCCGCAACCCCAGCGGGGAAAGAGGGTTAGGGAACGTTGGTTGGATAGGTACGGGAAGCAGGAACACCGGGTAGAGGGTACAGGGTTTAGAATTGGATAGGACGGGGTGATTAGGGAAAAGAAAACATACCAAATTGAATTACACATTCATCCATGCATTAGTGCACCCCCCAGCAAGCCTATGCAGAGCAGTTTGAAAGTAAAAAAACAAGACACTTAGCTCTGGTTTTGAGTGCTGGCTTTCTGCCTGCGCACTCTCAGGTCCGGTTACAGGAGCACTTCAATGCTGCAAAAAGAGCCACAGTTAATATTCTGTGTGTGCCCATAAGACACAAACACACCACCAAATATGCCCCATAGCAACAAACTACTCTACAAACAGACAATCTGGTGTGGATGCTTCGTACCCATACGTAACATTACCCCTGTAATGGTTCATACACAGTCAATGCAGTAAGTCAGGCGCCGGTGGGTGCGTGGCAAATGGAACACCAATGTGTCACGATTCACACAACATGCAATGTTCCCTGGGTAAGCAGACAGACGCATATAGCAAGGTATGACTTCAGAAAAAGTCGTGTTCCACCATGACCGAAACAAAGTCGGCAGTGCTTGTTTCAAAATGTACATGGAAATGAAATGCACTGCACCCGAGTCTGTCCCTTACTGTATGTCCCTGTGAGCTGCTCCTTTCCATGTCTCGGAAGGCTACATGGGTGGTACAAGTGCCTCAATGGCCCATGGTGGACCGGAGGGTATGTGACACTGCCCCTGCAGGTGCCCCAGACAACCTTACAATCAACTAGCCATCAGTCCACCAACACATCTGAGCTGTATTGTGCGCTTCAACACCAATATTCGTCCAAGCTCACCATCAGTGCTGCTACTAAGCATGCATGTGCAACTGGCCTGGTGGAAGCTTTGCTGTGTTGTGGCCCCCCTGTGCTGCTCACCTTGCCTGGAGTCCCTTGAAACACGTCAGCAGTTCTAGAATGTATGTCTGCAATCCCTGTGCCTCTGCTTGTGCACACATGTGCATGTGGGCACCACCAAAGGTGTCCAGAATCCAGATGTCCAATGGGCCATGTCTGCTGGCAAAGGTGGTCTGGAGGCTTATCCACCTGCAGAAAGGGCATGAAACACATGATTAATGCTTTAGAGTCATCTATGTGTGTCTCTTCAGGCATCTCATTACTGGACCATGTCAGAGACGTACATCAGAAATCACACCATCAGTCCGTCTTTCACATCCAAAGTGTGTAACACAATATCTACGGCATGAATTGCAACAAGCACGTGTACAGTAAAGATAAGAAACATACTACACAATGCATAGCAATGAATGTACACATTAATCATGAAACACCCCATCTAGCAGAAGCAGAACAGTGGTCAATAACACCCCAATCATCCCCACTAGGGTTGTTAACACAAGTTACACAGCACCAGACATGCCACAGATATGACAGTCCAAAGCCCTTGTGTAATAGGCTGTTACACCGAACCATCCTTGCGAGCCCATGGATAAGGGAAGCAGGAGTGGCATATGTGAGTCAAGGACCCCAAGCAGCAAACACATACACAAGACAAGCCTGAAGGGCCCAGCTGGAACAGACAGTGGATGCTTTCAAAAGCCACAAAGCACTGCACCGTCGCATGAAAGCACAATAGACAAGCAATTTTAAACTATATCAACTAATTACACTAACCATGAAAAACCTACATTACCTAATTAAACTAACTATCAAACAGAAACTTAACTAACTAAACTAAAAGAAAAATCAAAAATGGCCACATACGACCCAGGGGGGGCACCCAGGAGGGGGGAGGTACAGGGTGCTGCTCAACACCCACATGCGATGATGCTGAGCCAAAAAAAAAACCTCCATGGGCTCAACGTCTGCACAGCCCGACCTATGTGGGAGATAGATGGTCGTCCGAGTCTGGCTCATCCTGGAAAGGAGGACGTGGCACAGTAGCCTGGCCACGCCTAGCCGCAGCTTTCCCCTCAACGACAGCAAGTCTGCCGGACGGGTGAGCCTGGTTCTATGTGGCGATGTGACGTAGGTCTGCATGCAGAACCTTGCGTGATACACGTGCTTCCCCTTGCAAGGTAGCACATGTAACACAGAGTTCCTCCTGCAAGGCCTGGCTGGACAACCGCTGCACCTCCCGGCAAGCCTGTAGCTCAGCCGAGATGGTACGCTCAAGCTGTGCAAACCTCTCCTCTGCCCGCTCCCTCTGGGACATCAGAAGGACACCTAGAGCGTATTTTTGGCAAGCATAGTCCTCCCTCAGGGCCTCCATGTTCGCCTCTGAATGAGCCTCAATTGCTTTACGCATAGACTACAATATCAGCCTGGCGTGCCTTGTCTGAGGCCGCCATGCCCAGCCTGAGTGAGCGGGCCGTGGACCGTGCTGCCTGCTGCTGGAAAAGCACCTGCCTAGCAGGGGGGAGCACAGATCGGGCCACACGCTCCATGCTCTCAGCAATGTTCTCCATTGCTGCCCCCTGCCGTTCAGAATTGTCATGTCTTGCTTCCACTCAGTATACTGCGGTTGTGCGCGGCGACCGCGTTGCTGGGCTTGACCCCTGCGGGACCCAAGGACCGGGTGTCCTCGCTGTGTTGGCACCGCCCGCGGCTGCACGACTACATGCCCCCGTCAACGTGATGTCCCAGGCTCATCAGTGACTGGTGTAGAGGGTGACCCTGCGTCCCGATCCACCACGGGCGGAGGTACCAAGACTGTCTGACCCCTCAGTGCAGGTGTCGCGGGCAGAGGAGTTTCCCCATCAGAATCACTCACCCCTGACACATGGACTTGATGCTCATCCAACTCGACATGGACGTCAGAGTCGTCATCAGAGCTGGACTCATAGGCAGCCAGAGACAAGATGGACTGTAGCACTTGGGGGTTTCGTGGCCTACCACCCCACGACCCCCACTTGTGCCGGATTGATGTAGTGGTAACAACCCTGTGTCTGGCATGACAACACCATCCTCTGGCTCCATTGCGTCATCATCTGAAAAATATAGAGAAAAAAGGTCACTACACATGTCAGAAGCACACAACACACACACACACCGACAACGAACACATCAGGCAGACATGTGACACACAAAATAGAACCTGGCATGCATGCTGGGTCAACTGTGAATTGCTTCTGTGATCAGACCTGTTGAAAGGTGGCAGTTTCCATGGAAGTGGGTCTATGCAGTGCAGCAAATGTGTATGTTACTCACTACCTACATGTACAAGGACTTCATGGTGTGTGTCAGGAAATGTGAAGGCAGTGCAAGGTCAACTTCAGGCATCACGTGCAATGTGCATTCAATGGGTAGCATATCTACAAGCAAAGCACCCCTCCACCCAAGTGCAAAAGCAGGGATATCTAGCATGGTATCAAAAGGCTGAAAATAGACCTGTGTATTGACAGGCAGTGTTGACTGGCATCAACAGCTTAATATGATTCAAGTGACAACACTGCAAATGATGATGGGACAGTAAGCAGGACACACGATGAAACCTCGGGAGGCCGCCCACGTGTGAAGAAGACACTACAACAGTCGGACAGAGTCATTGGCCATTAAACAGGCTGAGGCCTGTGACCCACACAGATTGTCAGACCCTAAACATGTGTGCAATGCAGTACTGAGCCACAGTTGACATGAGAAGGCTGATGAGATGCCATGCAATGTATGTCACCCAGGACTTGTATTACAGTGATCATCCAGTCAAGGACATATAGGGGCATGCGTGCAATGCACATGGAGCATGAATGGGCACTCATGTCCTTGCGGGGCATCTGACCTCTGCACAGTACAAGTGAAATACCCTGCATCAAGTACTAAGGCTGTACCACACAGCATATGTCTGGCAGATTGTCCGCTGGAAGTTAGCATGTACACAGGACGCATGAACAGGAAAGTACCCAATGGCAAGATTGAAGCAGACCAATGCAAAGGTGGAACTGGGGTGCAGAGTGGCAGAGGAGGGGCAAGGGAACATGCCTACATGGAGTACCTGCATGCAGGCAGAGGACACATGCACGTCAGTCATGCTATGACATTGTGCCTGGGCTGAGAGGAAGGTCACCCCACGCTACATGCAGAAGGGCCAGTGAGCTGGAACATGGACCGGAGGAGTATACTGGTAACCAGCATGTGAGTAGGGTGCAATAGCGGTGATGCGGGCACTCCCCGTCTGCTTCACATGTCCACCATCCAGCACAGCAGACATGCATCATGGAAGCATTGTATTACTTGCACATCAGAACCATGTACACATCACATGTAGTGGCAATCATGCACCACACATCCCACAAGTAAAACACACACGTCCTCAACAAACACGCATCAACACTCACTGGACTGGGCATTAAAGTCCATCATCTCTCCCACTCCTTCGACCGATTCAGATTGTATGAACTCGGCAACGAGTGACTCATGCGGAGTTAGCTCTTCCTCCTCTGTTGCAGGCCCACCGCCAGTCACCAGAGTCAAGTTGTAATTTGAGGCATGCTTAGCCTTAGCGCTGCGTTTGAGGTCATTCCAACGCTTTTTGCACTCTTGCGCCGTGCGCACCTCATGGCCGAATGAACTGACATGTTCCGCAACTTGCTTCCAGTGGGTGTCATGGTGGGCAGCCGTAGTCTGACTATTGGCACCCACTACCATGTCACGGCTGTGGCCCCGCACGTAGTCCACGAGGAAGTCCAGTTCCTGCTTGCAGAAAGGCTTCTTCCTCGACGTGCAGGAGGTCATGGCTGTGTGTGGGGTCCCAGCCTGTGCTGCAGGTGCAACCTTCCTCATCTTGGACTGTGGCGCAGACCCTGGCTGGCTAATGCCGCCCTGACCAGTATGGTCAGTGGGTTCGGTGGATTGAGCCAAGGGAGTGGCAGGTGGAGGGACGACCAAAGGCCTGACTTGTGTCAGTGGTAGCTGGGTGCCCTCTAATGGACCCTACGCCGCAACATCCGCTGTGGCAGGGTCATTGACCGCAACAGTCCTGGTTGGCACACTCACAACCGGGGTGTTGTTGGGTGCATCTGCCCCTGCACTTGCCAACACCCGGCTGTTCGGGGCAGCTGATGACATAACTACCCCAGGGACACGTGTCTTGGTCAGAGAAGCCCCGCGTGCCCCTACGGTTTCCCTCCTGGCCTGTTGGAAATCTTCCAAGGGCTCCTCAAGTGCCAACGCAGCCTGCGCTGGCAGACCCTGAGCCTGGGTGGTGGTGTCCACAGCTGCACCTGCAGCTACCACTACCCTTGGGCCCATGGCAGTCGATGGAACGGACTGCCGGGTCACACAGGCGCCAGTGCCAGATGCAGAAGCTGCATCTCCCAGAACCACAGGGGGTGGTGGCATGACTGCACCGACACATGGCACAACATTGTGCTCAAGTGGCGCACCCCTGCCTCTTCCCCCTCTGTGGCTTCCCTGGACACCCTGGAGTCCCCCTACTCCCTGGTCACCACGGCCACGTCCCCGACCACGCTCGCCACGAGGAGTACGCCCAGCTGAGGCGCCCCTCACCTTTGGTGGCCTCCCAACCATGGCATAGGTGTTGTAGTGCCAGCACAGACACAGATGTTAACAGCCCCCCTGCACCTGCAAGGCTGTATGTGACCCCGGTGATGTAGTGACGGGTCATGCAAAGCTCAGGCACCCCAAAACTGCAGTAAAACCGTGCACGCAACCCTGCAGCCTACGTGCGTGGAATCAACCTGCCGCAGTACGCGGTGGCACCCAGTAACACGAATAACGCGTACGCATGGGACACACAGGCTACTATGACCTCGAAAATGGTTGCGATACACAGGGGCACCCGCAATGGGAAAAATAGCATGTGCGACTCACCGTCTGACTAGCGCGATGCAGAAAAACACACGTAGCCAATACCCCCGCCAAAAGAAGAGATACGTCCTTGATAGCTGTGAAGTTGTGATGACGCGCAAAACAACAGGAAGCAGCAACACACGTCGGTCTCCATGAAAGGCACGTACAGCGAACTTCTGCCCCCGCTCACCTTTAACCTGTGCTGAGGGAAACGCCCACCCGCGTCACGTCACTTACGCGCATAGGCCCTTTCCTCGGATTGCATGCATTCACACGCGGACGTGCAGTTTTTTCACGCGCGCTGAACCACTATGCTAACGTCACGAGGGAAACGCTCGGGCGTCATGTCACAGAGGCGCTTACGCTTGAAGGGCCTTTGGTCCAATGAAAGCGCGTAGGAGTGCTGAGGCACTTACGCGCTAGGAGCCTTTCCTCGAATTACACGCTGACGTGCACATTTTTCACGTGCCAAATCACTCCGTATCAAGCTGGCCATGCGAAAACACACGGAAGACCACGCTCCTGCCCAAAAGTCCGAATCACTGCCCCCCAGAGCCCCGAGCACGCTCCCACCTGCCATCTGCTGTTGCCTGACTGCCTGCTGCCCACGTGCCCTGCTATTTGCTGCCTGCACATCAGCCAGGGGTGCAGTTGCTGTGACCACCCCTGCTGGAACTGAAGACTCCCGACTGGGATACCATCGCTCCACAGCCCAGGACCCAGTTGCCCACCCACACCTGCCTCTGGGGTTGCCATGTCGGGCACTACACCATCTGGCACCACTGGCAACCCCCAGCCAGAGAGGCAGAGGGGCACCAGCTTCACTGCCACCAAAGTTGGTGTCCTGGTGGAGCAAGTCCTGGGGTATGATGCCCTCTTCGGAACAAGATGCGCCAACAAGGAAGGACGGACTCGGATCTGGACGGACATCGTGACTGCCATCAACGCGGAGGGGGTGGCAGTCCGCGACTTCCAACATGTCGAGAAGCGCTGGGAGGACTTCAGGTCCAGGACCCTCAACAAGGCCCGGCGCCTCTTGAAAGCAGCGGATGCTAAGGGGCGCCGGGGCCACCTGTCGGAACATCAGATGAGGGTCCTGGAACGCATATGCCCAGCGCTCCACGTCCAGGTCCTTGAGAGGCAGACCAGTCTAGAGTTGAGCGGTAAGTGTACATGCATACTGATTGGAAGCTGTGCATGTGGTGGTGTGCCAGTAGTGTGCAGGTTGTACATGTGGTTTTCTAGGGCCATGTATGCTGTGTATGTACAGGACTGTGAGGCTGACACATGCAAGTCCTTTCATGTGTGAGACAAATGGATGGTGTATGTGTGGGTAAGCAGGCAAGCCAAATGCAGATGTGTGAGCACACATGTTTGGATTACTGTGTATGTCAGTTGGCATGGTTGTGGTGTCACACATGGATGTTGGTTCCAGCTGCATGTATCTGCACCGTGTACATGTGCATGTGTGTGTATTAGACAAGGGTGCAACAGTGATGCAACATGGATGCATGTGACACTGATATGTGGAAGACTGATTGGCAGATGTGACATGGATGCCGATCTCAACACTGCGACAGTTGGCAGAGGTGTACACATGCATGTAAGTGTGGTGGAGTGTGTGCATGTGTAGTGCACTCCCTGTGTTTCATGTGATGTCTGGCTCACCTTTGGCTGCTCATGCTGTTGTATGTGTATGGATGGTGCTGGCTGTTGCGATATGGCCGTGGAATAGCTCATGTGTGTGAGTCAAAATGACATGTGTGTTGGGGATTGTGATGGATGTCTGAAGTTTGACAATGCCACTCATGTACAACTGTCATGTGTGTATGAGTCCATTGTACAGTGTCCTGATGCCTGTGTTTTATTTTTCCCTGTCTGCAGCGTCAACTGATGAAGAGGGCGGAGAAGGTGCTGTGGAGCACAGCGGCAGGGATAGCACCGCCAGCCGGAGACGCAAGGCCCGGCTCCCCTCCCAGGTTGTCATCTAGTCGGGGAGTGAGGAGTCTGGTGCTGCGTCACAGGCCGCAGCTGCCGAAGGGAGGTCCAAGAGGCGGAGGTCGGAGTTGGACTCCTCGGCAGCAGAAGGGGCAGCTGAGACCCCACAGGGCCCAACGGAGGAAGATGGCATGGAGTCATCCAGGTTGGTGGGGGGTTTGGTGGAGGAGGAGGCCGTGCAAGGGACAGAGACGGGGTCTGGAGGTGGGGATTCCACTGGTGCTAGTGGTACAGTGAAGGACCAGGGACAGGAGGCAGCACAGGCCGCCGCGGAGGTGCCTGTGTGCAATCCTGTCCCTGATCCTGTCACTGCATCATCTCGCACCAGCAGGGATGCCTACGTCCAGACCCGTTCTCAGAGAGGGGATTGGCTTGCACCTATTGGCCTTCCTCTCCCTGCAGATGTGGCTATCCGGCACCGGGTTGAGCCTGTCCTGGGTGGGGTGGCATTGCATCAACCGACCATGCGAGCTGACCTGCAGTCTTTTCATGAGGAGACTGCACGTCTTCTCGCATGGCTCATTGACCACGGTGACCCACTGGGACAGCTCACCAGGGCCGGATTCCTCCGTTTCCTGGACCTTGTTCCGACCCCCTCCTCAACTGAACCCCCTATGCCCCAGTCGTCCTCCATGCCATCTTCCCACCCATGTATCACCTGGGTGCCCTGTGGAGCTGCCTCTGACCCTGCGGCCAGGCTGGTGGACAACAGATTCCTGCCACAGTCGGGAGTCGGACGTCCAGCAGGGGTGGCCACCTCAACAACTGCACCCCAGCTGGAGGAGGATGTGCAGGCAGCAGGAGCCAGGGCACAGGCAGCGGCACAGCAGCAGCAGCAACAAGGTGGGATCCATGATGGCTCGGGGCCTTCATCATCGGAGGGGCAGGCATCGGCCACAGGGCAGGAGGACCCTGGATGGGAAGTGTCTTCCGTGTGGCAGCGGTTGGGCCATGCGATAGATGCGGAGCGGGCGGAAGAGGCACTGCTCACAATGGTCGGGGCCGAGAACTCCATGCGTAGGGCCCTGAGGCGGGCCGAGTGCCTCGAGGCAATTCGCAGGGACCTGGAGATCCAGATATCATCGTCCCTGCGAACCCTCGGGGCCATGGAAGAGGACCGCCTCCGGGACATTGAGCAGGAGTTCCATGATGCCCTGACCCGGGACATCAACATGTGAGCCGTTTGACTTGCCCGCTGCCCTTGTAAATATTTAGATAGTGTTAGGTTTCCTTTGTTTTTTTTCTTTATTTTGGTTGCGCTTGGACAATGCACCACGTTTCTTTATATAGTTTTTTTTTAGGTAGTTTTTGGTAGGTTTAATTTCTTCAGTTGGGATCATGGACCCTGGATTGCTCATCTGTATATAGTTCACTATTGGATTCATCTTTTTTTTTTCATGTTACCCCATGGAGCAATGGTTTTCACTTTTGTTTTTCCCTTGGATTTGCTTTGTTGGACTGTGACTTTGGACACCTTTCCTTTGGATTATGATTTTTTGTTTTTCATTATTTTACGGACATGCAGCTTTTCTTTTTTTTATTCACATTGTTGTTTGTTTGATTTTAATTACATTCATGTTGCTTTTAATACATTCTTTTCTTCATACTTCGATGTGTGGTATTATCTCATTGTTTTCATGCATGTCATGATATGGGTTTTGAAATTCACTTGAACCCATTGTGTGTGTGTGACGGACATGTGTTCATTTACATACTTGCCATTGGGGTTGTATCATGTAATTTGCATTTCTATGTGGGTGGATGCAATACTTGGGTGGGTCTTTGGCATGTGGAGGCTGCCCATAAGGGCCAGGGATCTAGATTGTGATGGCGTGTTAGCTGGGGGACATGTGTCGGGTCCTGCAGGCAGGTGCCCCGCACTACTGAGGGGTGGGGGTGCAAGGGGACATGAGTGGGGGCCTGCTGGCAGGTGCCTCGCACTGCTGGGAGCTGGGGGTGCAAGGGGACATGAGTGGGAAAGAGTGGGGGCCTGCTGGCAGGTGCCCTGCACTGCTGGGGTGTGGGGGTGCAAGGGGACATGAGTGGGACATGAGTGGGGGCCTGCTGGCAGGTGCCCTGCACTGCTTGGGCGGTGGGGGTGCAAGGGGACAAGAGTGGGGGCCTGTTGGCAGGTACCCTGCACTGCTGGGGGGTGGGGGTGCAAGGGTACATGAGTGGGGGCCTGCTGGCAGGTACCCTGCACTGCTAGGGCGTGGGGGTGCAAGGGGACATGAGTGGGGGCCTGCTGGCAGGTGCCCTGCACAGCTGGGGGGTGGAGGTGCAAGGGGACATGAGTGGGGGCCTGCTGGTAGGTGCCCCACACTGCTGGGGGGGTGCAAGGGGACATGATTGGAACATGAGTGGGGGCCTGCTGGCAGGTGCCCTGCACTGCTTGGGGGTGGGGGTGCAAGGGAACATGAGTGGGGGCCTGCTGGCAGGTACCCTGCACTGCTGGGGGGTTGGGGTGCAAGGGGACATGAGTGGGGGCCTACTGGCAGGTACCCTGCACTGCTGGGGGGTGGGGGTGCAAGGGGACATGAGTGGGGGCCTGCTGGCAGGTGTCCTGCACAGCTGGGGGGTGGGGGTGCAAGGGGACATGAGTGGGGGCCTGCTGGCAGGTGCCCCCCACTGCTGGGGGGTGGGGGTGCAAAGGGACATGAGTGGAACATGAGTGGGGCCTGCTGGCAGGTGCCCTGCACTGCTGGGGGGTGGGGGTGCAAGGGGACATGAGTGGGACATGAGTGGGGGCCTGCTGGCAGGTACCCTGCACTGCTGGGGGGTGGGGGTGTGTTAGGGAGAATTCTCTGTTTAGGCTGAATTTCCTAACCTAGTGAGTCCCCCAGCAGCTTTGCTGGATTTCTGGAGTTTGTTTTTTTCATCCTGCCAAGAGTGAGACTCATTTCCCCCCACTCTTGGACATGATTTGTGGTATTTCTTTGAATGTTAATGTGTTCTATGGGCTATGGGGTCTTTTACTCCATAGGGTCTCATGTGTTTTGCTATGTGTATTACACCGCACCCTCCGTGCCGTAACACTGGGGTGTCCTAGGTGACCCCCACCATAGACTCCATACCCTGGGACTGACTACTGTCTCCCAGGGCATGTAAAGTCACCATTGGCTTTACTAGACCTGAATTTACTAACAGAACTAGTACAAACCATCCTATCTTGGACGTACTGGTAGGGGTAATTCGATTACCCCCGGGTCTGTTGTTCGAGGGGGCACTGTCCCATCCCCCCTCGTCGAGTTTTGGCTGGTGGCAGTGGATACTACTTTTTATATTCGACCGCGAATATATTCCTATGGGATTCTTCCCATTGTTCGAGGCTAATACTTTTTTCCCATTAGTCTCTAACATACCGCCGGTTTATTTGTTTTAAATAAATCCACCGGTTGGTATTTTCTGCCAGAACTCGGTTTTTAAAATGGCGTATTTGTTCGCTTCTGTAACTCCAAACCAAAGGTTGAGCCCTTTGTTCCACTTTTGGCGGGCTTCTGCACAGAAGCCCTCTAGAGTGGTGCCATTCTGTCTGGGTACCACAGGGGGTGTGGGAGGGGGTTTAGGCACCCTGGACTGAGTTGCCTTGCCAACTCAAGTCACACTCTGGTGTGATAGGCCCAAGTGGTGAGCCACCCCGCTCACCACTTAGCCTGTTTGATTGACAGCTAGGCTGAATGAAAGGGGGTTTTCTGCATAAAAGCAGGGCTTTAGGGACTGGAACTTCAGAAGTCGCCACAGGACCTAAGAATCCGACGAGGGTAAAGCTGAGCCGATCTGCAACGACAACACCTCCGGTGGAGCCCTGCTGAACCGATTTACCACTTCCCGACGACAGAGGAGATCTCCCTGCTGGTGAGTCTTCTTCCCTTGACTGGTGGGAACAAACGGTCCCTTGCTTTTTCTTCGCTTCCAGGACGTCTAGTGGTCGAATTGCCCGTGCTGAGCACCCCGGCAACCGGATAGCCACTAACCACTGTACCGCGACCAAATGGTGGTGCCTTGTGACGGAGCACTCAGCGGCTGGTCTCTTCCCTGGTGGTGCAACGATCTTCAACTTTTCCTCGACAACGAGATCCTCTCATCTTCTGGCAAAGCCCCGACTTGCATCCACCACCAGGAACAACTGCCCCCGCCGGAGCTGTCTCTTCATTTCATGGTGCTGCGTCTACCTGGCTTCCCTTGAAACGGTTAGCGTGAGGTGTCTTAAATCCTTACCTTTCAACTGGGTTGCCTCCAGACCTTCTTAACTTTTTGTTCTAAAACTGGTCCAACCTTTCTGTGACATTTTGCTACAAAGACTTGAAGTGCATTTCCACTGTGATACTTTTGGGACATACTGCCTTGCCTCTCTCCGAGTGGGCCTGGCCTCTGAACTTTGTGATCTACAGTAGACCCTGCCTTGCTTGCCTTGCATTTGCTTCGTAAAAGTGTTGGTACTGAGTTGGTTTCAAACCCTGCCGTTTTCTCTCCCTTTCTAACGAATATTAGAGTGTCATCTAGGTGAAAGCACTCACCTCTGTCTGCAAATAAGTGGTGCCGTTGAACCTAGACTTGTCGAAATATTGTTAGGGGATTGATATATACTTATAGGGATTGTGATTGAAGTTGTTTGCCATATTAGTGCCAGAGTGTTTTTCATCGATGTGTTTTTAAATAAATAATTATATATCTTTACACCCAAGCTCTGATCAGTGTCTGCTTGTTCTACTGTGTAAATGGCCCTATCTTGTATACTCTAAATACTGCCTAACTCGTCTTGAGAGAAGTCTGACTTCTCAGCCACAGCTACCAAGTAAATCTTGGTGGTACAGACTGCTACCAATTGGGTTTACTGCTAACTCCTGTAGTCTTAAACTTTTTGCAGTGGTCCCAGAGGGAACTGCACAGGTTTCTGCCTAACAGGGTGCAAGGGGACATGAGTAGGGGCCTGCAGGCAGGTGCCCCTGACTGCTGGGGGGTGGGGGTGCAGGGGGACATGAGTTGGTGATCAGTGGTGCAAGCGGACAGGTGGCTTGTCTGGGGTGCATGGCCATGGTGGATGGGCTGCCTACCGGACATGACCAGGGGTGCAGGGTAGTCCTCTGTGGTGTGGTCTGCCTGCAGGGGCTGTGGAGGGTGTAGAGGGAACACCTGGGAGGACCCACACTGCCAATTTACGTGTAGGACTCCCCGCGCTCCCCCGAAATTCACGTATCCCGTTCTGACAGCTAAATCGCGTGTGAAACTTCCCGCGAACCCCTGAAATACACGTACCCCACTCGCACAAGGCCTATCGCGGGTGAAACTTCCCGCGAACACCAGTAATACACGTACCCCACTTGCACATGGCGTATCGCGTGTGAAACTTCACACGAACCCCAGGAATATTGGCCCAATGCGTGCAAGCAGGGTACGTGTAGTTCAAGGGTACAGCGTGAAGTTTTACACGTGAAAGGGCCCTGTTGAGTGGAGTACGTGTATTCCTGGGGTTCGCGTGCAGTTTCACCTGCGATTTGAGCAGGGTACGTGTATTATGGGGTTCGCGTGAAGTTTCACCCGCGATTTCATCAGGGTACGTGTATTCCTGGGTTTGCGTGAAGTTTCACCCGCGATTTCAGCAGGGTACGTGTATTACGGGGTTTGCGTGAAGTTTCACCAGCTATTTCAACAGGGTACTTGTATTCCTGGGGTTCGCGTGAAGTTTCACCCGCGATTTCAGCAGGGTACGTGTATTACGTGGTTCGCGTGAAGTTTCACATGCAAAAGGGCCCTGGTCGAGGGAGTACGTGAATTTCAGGGGTGCGCGCCAAGTTTTACACGCGAAAGGGCAACGCCCCTGCACAATACATCACAGACGCGCTTACGTGCTAAGGGCCTTTGGTCCAATGATATCGCGTACTTGTGCTGACGCGCTTACAAGCTAAGGGCCGTTCCTCGAATTACACGTTGACATGCAAGATTTTCACGTGCCAAATCACTCCGTATCAAGCTGGCCACGCGTTCACACACGGAAGACCACGCTCCTGCCCAGAAGGCTGAATTACTGCCCCCCAGATCCCTGAGCACGCTACCACCTGCCATCTGCTGCTGCCTGATTGCCTGCCTACCACATGCCCTGCTATTTGGTGCCTGCACGCCATCTATCTGCAGGGGTCCAGTTGCTGTGTCCACCCCTGCTGGAACAGAAGACTCCCGACTGGGATTCCATCGCTCCACAGCCCAGCCCCAGGACCCAGTTGCCCACCCACTCCTGCCTCTGGGGTTGCCATGTCGGGCACATCTCCATCTGGCACCACTGGCAACCCCCAGCCAGAGAGGCAGAGGGCCACCTGCTTCACTGCCACCGAAGTTGGTGTCCTGGTGGAGCATGTCCTGGGGCATTATGATGCCCTCTTCGGAACAAGACGCGCCAACAAGGAAGGATGGACCAGGAGCTGGACGGACATCGTGACTGCCATCAACGCAGAGGGGGTGGCAGTCGGCACATTCCATCATGTCAAGAAGCGCTGGGAGGACTTCAGGTCCAGGACCCTCAACAAGGCCCGGCACCTCGCGGAGGGGGGCCGGTTCAGCCTGAGCAACATCCAGATGAGGGTCCTGGAACGCGTACGCCCAGTTCTCCACAACCAGATCTTTCGGAGACATACCCGTCTGGAGTTGAGCGGTAAGTGGCCAAGCATTGCTGTATGGGACAGGGCATGTTGCAATGTGCTGGTAGTCTGATGTGTGTGCAGGGACATCATGGTCATGCATGTGGGACCAGTTATGTGTGAAGCACATGGTAGGTGCCTGTGTTTTCATGCAACAATGGGACCTCTATGCAGAATGCACACCTGAAAACATGCCAGTCTCTGTTCCTGGACATGGAGGGGGGATGAGGAATGGGTGCTGATGTCATATACATGTATGGTGCACGTGGGTGTGTTTATGTGTGTGTGCGCCAGAGAAGTGTGTGTTTCACTTTGAAACGCCATGGATGCATGGGACTTTGAAGGCAACATCTTGTTTTACAGGGGCACTTGTACATGGGTGTTGATGTTGATTGCAGGCGCCGGGAGTGTTTCTGCATGTGTGTTGCATGCATTGACCCATGTGTTGTGGAAGGACAGGATGGAAGTGACATTTGACAGTGCCACTCATGTGTTATTGCTTCCTGTCTAGGGTATTTTGTGCTGTACCCTGATGCTTGTGTTCTATGTCTCCCTCTATGCAGCGTCAAGTGAAGAAGAGGGCGGAGACTGCACTGCGGAGCCAAGCGGCGGGGATGCCTTCACCGGGCGGCGACGCATGGCCCAGCCACCCTCCCAGGAATTACCATCATCCAGGAGCGAGGGAGCTGGTGCCGCGTCTGCCACAACGGCTGTGGCGGAAGGGCCGGGTGAGCCCTCACAGGGGCTTCCAATTGCAGGAGACGGTATGGAGACATCCAGGTTGGTGGTCTCCACAGAGGAGGAGCCCGCTACTGAGCTGCACATTGAGCCTGGTGGGGGTAGTACCAATGGTGCAAATGGTGCAGTCCAGGGCCAGGGTCAGGAGGCAGCACAGGTCACCGCGGAGGGGCATGTGCATGTCGCTGTCCTTGACCCTGTGACTGCACCAGCAGGGAGGCCCTGTCCCAGGCCCGTCCGCAGGAAGGGGAGAGTGCCATATCACATGCCTCTCCACTACCTGCGGACGAGGGGTCCCGTGACCGTATGGGATCCATCCTGGTGGGTGTCGCGTTGCGCACGCGTGTCATTTGTGATGACGTGCATTCTTCCTGGGCGGAGAACGCATGCCATCACGAAGAGCAGCGTCGTGACGTGGCACTGCTGGGAGGGGCCATGGTTGGGGGGTTCCTACATGTGACGCGCACTCTGGCGGACCTCTCCTCCTCTGTGGAGGCTATGCGCTGGTCGTTCTCCACATCGCCTTCCGGCCCAGATTCCACCAGGGCCCCCTGTGGACCTGGCCTGACCAACACAGCCAGCTTGGTGGAGATCCCATCCTTGCCACAGTCGGGAGTTGGCGGTCCAGCAGGGGTGGATACCACAACTGGAGAGCAGCAGATGGAGGATGTGCAGGCACCATCGGACAGGGCACATGGACAGCAGCAGCAGGAGCAGGCTGTAGGTGGGAGCAATGATGACTCAGGGCCATCAACATCGGAGGGTCAGGCATCGGCCTGAGGGCAGGAGGACCCTGGAAGGGAAGTGTCTTCCGTGTGGCAGCGGTTGGGCCATGCGATAGATGCGGGCGGCAGCGGGCGGAAGAGGCACAGCACACGATGGTCAGGGCAGAGAACTCCATGCGCAGGGCCCTGAGGCGGGCCGAGTGCCTCGAGGCCATTCGCAGGGACCTGGAGTTCCAGATGTCATCGTCCCTGCGAACCCTCGGGGCCATGGAAGAGGACCGCCTCCGGGACATCGAGCAGGAGTTCGATGATGCCCTGGCCCGGGACATCAACATGTGAGCCGTTAGACTTGCCCGCTGCCCTTGTAAATAGTTAGTTAGTTACTATTAGGTTTCCTTTCGTTTTTTCTTTATTTTGGACCGCTTGGACAATGGACCACATTTTTGTATATAGTTTTTTTATTAGGTAGTTTTTGGTAGGTTTCATTTCTTAAATTGGGTTCATGGACCCTGGATTCTTCTATTGTACATAGTTCACTATTGGATTCATCTTTTTTTTTTTTCGGATTACCCCATGGAGCAATGGTTTTCACTTTTGTTTTTCCCTTGGATTTGGTTTGTTGGACTGTGACTTTGGACACCTTTCCTTCGGATTATGATTTCTTGTTTTTCATTATTTTACGGACATGCAGCTTTTCTTTTTTTATTCACATTGTTGTTTGTTTGATTTTAATTACATTCATGTTGCTTTTAATACATTCTTTTCTTCATACTTCGATGTGTGGTATTATCTGATTGTTTTCATGAATGTCATGATATGGGTTTTGACATTCACTTGCACCCATTGTGTGTGTGTGACGGACATGTGTTCGTTTACATACTTGCCATTGGGGTTGTATCATGTAATTGGCATTTCTATGTGGGTGGATGTAATACTTTGGTGGGTTTGGCATGTGGAGGCTGCCCATAAGGGCCAGGGATCTAGATTGTGATGACGTGTTGGCTGGGGGACATGTGTCGGGGCCTGCTGGCAGGTGCCCCGCACTGCTGGGGTGTGGGGGTGCAGGCGTCTTGTGTGGGGGCCTGCTGGCAGGTACCCCACACTGCTGGGGGGTGGGGGTGCAGGGGACATGTGTGGGTCCCTGCTGGCAGGTGCCCCTCAGTGCTGGGGGGTGGGGTACAAGGGGACATGAGTGGGACATGACTGGGGGCCTGCTGGCAGGTGCCCTGCACTGCTGGGGGGTGGGGGTGCAAGGGGAGATGAGTGGGGGCCTGCTGGCAGGTGCCCCACACTGCTGGGGGGTGGGGTGCAAGGGGACATGAGTGGGACATGAGTGGGGGCCTGCTGGCAGGTACCCCTGACTGCTGGGGGGTGGGGGTGCAAGGGGACATGAGTGGGGGCCTGCTGGCAGGTGCCCCTGATTGCTGGGGGGTGGGGGTGCAAGGGGACATGAGTGGGGGCCTGCTGGCAGGTGCCCCGCGCTGCTGGGGGGTGGGGGTGCAAGGGGACATGAGTGGGACATGAGTGGGGGCCTGCTGGCAGGTGCCCCTGACTGCTGGGGGTGGGGGTGCAAGGGGACATGAGTGGAACATGAGTGGGGGCCTGCTGGCAGGTGCCCCTGACTACTGGGGGGTGGGGGTGCTGGGGAACATGAGTGGGGGCCTGCAGGCAGGTGCCCCTGACTGCTGGGGGGTGGGGGTGCTGGGGAACATGAGTGGGGGCCTGCAGGCAGGTGCCCTGCACAGCTCAGCTGGGGGGTGGGGGTGCAAGGGGGTAATGTGTTGGTGATCACTAGTGCAAGGTGACATGTGGCTTTGCTGGGGGGGCTGCCTGTGGGACATGACCAGGGGTGCAGGGTAGTCCCCTGTGGAGTGGGCTGCCTGCCGGGGCCGTGGAGGGTGTAGAGGGAACACCTGGGAGGACCCACACTGCCAATTCACATGTAGGAATCCCCTGTACCCCGAAATACACGTACCCCACTCGCACAGGACCTATCGTATGTGGAACTTCCCGCGCACCCCAGTAATACACGTACCCTGCTGAAATTGCGTGTAAAACTTCCCCGCATCCCCGAAATACACGTACCCTGCTGAAATTGCCTGTGGAACTTCCCACGCACCCCAGTAATACACGTACTCTGCTGGAATCACGTGTAAAACTTCCCTGCACCCCCAAAATACACGTACCCTATTGAAATTGCGTGTGGAACTTCCCGCGCACCCCAGAAATACACGTACCCTGCTGAAATCACGTGTGGAACTTCCCGCGCACCCCAGTAATACACGTACCCTGCTGAAATTGCATGTTAAACTTCTCTGCACCCCAGAAATACATAAACCCTGCTGAAATCGTGTGTGGAACTTCCCGCGCACCCCAGAAATACACGTACCCTGCTGAAATCGCGTGTTAAACTTCCCCGCACCCCAGTAATAAACGTACCCTGCTGAAATCGCATGTGGAACTTCCCCGCACCCCAGAAATACACCTACCCTGCTGAAATTGCGTGTGGAACTTCCCCGCACCCCAGTAATACACGTACCCTGCTGAAATCGCGTGTTAAACTTCCCCGCACTCCAGAAATACACGTACCCTGCTGAAATCACGTGTGGAACTTCCCGCGCACCCCAGAAATACACGTACCCTGCTGAAATCGCGTGTTAAACTTCCCCGCACCCCAGAAATACACGTACCCTGCTTAAATCGCGTGTTAAACTTCCCCGCACCCCAGAAATACACATACCCTGCTGAAATCGCAGGTGAAACTTCCCGCAAACCCCAGTAATACATGTTCCCCGCTTGCCGTGTGCTGTGTGGCGGCCCTGTATACTGGTCCAGGGTTAGCGCACCCCTTTGCACTGGATTGGGGATTTTGATGGCTTTTCCTTGCGCGAGGGGCGTTCTTGGGGGCGTTACTGGCACTGCTGCAGGGTCGTTGCGCCACTCTGCGCCGCGGCTGCTTTTGGTGGCTAAAATCCATGAATATGCTGTGCGCCGAAACGGATTTTAGCGCATGCGGCTGGCGCAGACTATCGCACGCGCACACTGTGCGCCAGCCGCGCACGCCGCTTGTGCGCTAAATTCTATGAATTACCCCCTAAATCTAAATGTCTCCCCCAATATACACAGTGATCATGATCTAATTTTCCTAAGCAGAATGGCTCGTAGAAATAATAAAACAACATCCTGGTTGCAAATGTGGAAGTGGAGGAAGGGCATCACAGATTGAGATTGAAACCTGAGATTCCACGCTTGTCAGAACACCTTCTTGCGTGGCAGAGAAGACACATGGTGGGGGTTGACTACAACTCTGTTCTAGCAATGTTCAGAGAAAAATCCACTAAGAACAGTAGGCCGCTTTTCAAACACCTACATTCCTACCATAAAGAGGTGGTCATGCAGAAGAGACTATTACAGAAAGAAATAAGGAAGTCTCGAAAATGTAGTCAGGCACAATCTGATTAAAAAAAGGAAACAAAAATACAAACATTGGCCTAGTTCACACAAAGCCATAATGTACCAAAATAACGCTGAAAAAATGTTCAGGGCCTTGATCAAGACCTACACTAGTACCTTGTGACAAATCATTAATGACGAAGAACTAGCTAACACTTCTCTTCAGTTAAACCCGATATCAGAAAATAGCTGGGTGATTGAAACTATATGCACTGTCTGACCCTTTACACTGAGGCAGAAATGGAACATTGTGCTTGACAGAGAGGACATTTTAACCCAAATAAAGAAGGTGAGCAGATCACATGCCCCTGGCCCCGACAGTTGACTAATGAGATGCAGAGATCTGCTCTGGAGGCCTAGGCAGATTTCTGCGTGGCAATGTTCCTGAGAATCTTGTCAAGAGGCCACGTTCTAGAACCATGGAAAACTGCTGTGGTGGTTATGATATTCAAACAGGGAGACAGAAGTGACCCCAAAAACTATCGGCCTATTGCACTAATAGATGTTTTAGGGAAACTATTCACCTCCCTCTAACTCAAATGTCTTAACGATTGGACTACACGATTGGACTACAGGATGGTACGACTGCCGTCAGATAGGTTTTGTTAAAAAAGTAGGCTACAACCTAAACCTCTTATTAACCAACCTGCTGAAGATGAGAGCAATCAAGAGGTCCTGCAATATATACTTAGCCTGCATTGACCTGGATCATGTTTTCAAAAGCATAAACGGGGAAAACTTGTCTTCTAAACTGGAAACAAGAGGATGCCCAAAGGACCTGCAGTTGGCAATAAAAGATCTATACACCAATACATCCATGCTAATCAGGCTCGACCAAGTTGGCACATTAACTAAAATGATATTTACATTCAAAGTCTTGAAGCAGGCTGCTGATGGAGCCAGTCTTATTTAAGTTCTTCATCGAAGATCTGAAAGAAGTTTTATGCCATGGCTGTTCGGAAATCATAATTCTAGAAAATATAAAAGGGAGAAAAAGAAAATTGCAAAGCTGGTGGTTGAATGATAACCGGATTAGACCTGTCGATCACATAAAATATCTGGGTGTAGCAATACGCGCTAGTACCTGCGATGCCCCATGGGCAAAATGCTTAAGGGAAAAAACTAAAAACGTAACTGCGCAGGCCCTTGTGATTGGGCGCAAGTACTTTAAGTTCTCACTCATCCCAATCATAAGGTTTTACAATTAAAAGGTAGCACCATCACTTACCTGTGAAGAGGAGGCCTATCTGGGGCTCCCCCAGGAAGCCTGGGAAGCCCTGGAGGGCTATTTCTGGAAAAAGGTTTTGAGTCTTCCATCGTGCGTGCCTATGACAATAATTAGGCACGAAGTGGGCCTCCTTTCACTCTATGCAAGAGTGGTTTGGAACTCGCTCCTATTAATCAGAAAGCTAAATCTCCCTACTTGCCCACTGCAATAGGAGTATTGATGGTAAAACAATCTGGAACGTACGACCCAATACTGAATGCATGGTTGACCCAATGCCAAAAAAACCCATCAAATGTGGGCGTGTCTATGGAAACGCTTTGTAAAAACCCTATATTGGCAAGAAAGATTCTGTGGGGGGATGACTAGTGTGAAACAGAACAAAAAAGATCAAATTCAAAAGTGCATAGCTGCATAGTGAAGTAACTCCTCAAACTGGCCCACATTGGCCAAAAAAGTGGCCCATTTTTACTGGGTGGGGGTGCAGGGGGACATGAGTCGGGGCCTGCTGGCAGGTGCCTGTCACTGCTGGGTGGGTGGGGGTGCAGGGGGCATGAGTCGGGGCCTGCTGGCATGTGCCTGTCACTGCTGGGTGGGTGGGGGTGCAGGGGGCATGAGTCGGGGCCTGCTGGCAGGTGCCCGTCACTGCTGGGTGGGTGGGAGTGCAGGGGGACATGAGTCGGGGCCTGCTGGCAGGTGCCCGACACTGCTGGGTGGGTGGGGGTGTGGGAGACATGTGTCAGGGCCTGCAGGCAGGTGCCCATAAATTGTGGGTGGGACATGTGTTGGGCTCACAAGTGCATGGTGCCATATGGGCTGCCTGCGGGGCATGCCCGGGGTGGATGGGCTACCTGTAGGGCATGGCCAGGGGTGTAGGGTAGTCCCCTGTGGTGTGGGCTGCCTGCAGGGCCTGGGAAGGGGGGAGGGGGCACACCCGAGAGGACCCACATTGCCTAATCGCGTGTAAAACTCCCAGTGAACCCCTCAGAATACACGTACCCCTCTCCCGCTAGTGAAATTGCGTGTAAAACTCCCTGCGCACCCCTCAGAATACACGTACCCCTCTCGCGCTAGCAAAAACGCATGTAAAACCCCCCGTTGGAGCATGCAAAGGAAGCCTTTCTGGCTGTTTATACTTTGCGTGTGAGCGTGTCAGGGGCTTTTCGGGCATGACCTGCGATTACTGTTACTTTGTGCTGTAAATTCCAAGAATATGCGGGATGCGCATTTTCCTTCCTGGGCCACATTGCCTTTGTGGGATTTTTGCGCACATTTCCATGAATCGGGCCCTTAATGTTCCAGCACAGAGTGGACGGTGCAGGATGATTGGACCAACTTCCGCAGCTGAGAATAAAGGGAATCAGCCTCTAATTCTCTGCTTGCTAATCCAAGTTGCCACTAGCTGCACTTACAGCACCCACAACTCAAGAAGAGAGACTTGACGACAATCTCCATGTAGGCTTCTGGTGCTCTTACATTCTGACACGCTTTTGCCTTCTCAGAGCACACACACTCTGGATGCAGTCGATGGTGCTGTTGACAATGGTTGACAGGCAGCACTGTTCAGATATCTGTAGTGATCAAATCTCGGTATTCAACTTGTAGCTTACCCTGGCCCCACCTCTACCATCTCCCCATGTCTCGCCTCAGGAAATGAAATAATATCATGCCGAGTTAGCTGGGAGAGCCTGGAGCCCCATGATTTTAAGCAGCATGAGTGATATCAGTAGTACTGCTCAACATACTGTGCTGGTATATTTTCTGGTAAATCATGTTTTTTTTAAGTTGTTTAGATAGAAACATGAACATAATATCACCAGGCTCATTATTTTACTTGGTGATATTATTCCTCCACCCACTTTATTTTAAACTGTGCCGTTTCTATATTAAAATAAATTTAGGATTGAAACCAGTGGCATATGATAACATGCACTGTTCAGTAATCTGGAGCAATGATCATTACGCTAAAAACTATTTCCACTATCATCCTATGTTGGGCTTCCACACTTAATCCCTTTAATTATGACTGGTTATTTACGTATCACTTGTTTATTTAATTAATGTCTGCTTGTTAGGTAAGATTTTTTTTTTTTTAGGCAGTTGTTAAATCAAACATAACACCTAGCTCCATGCCCTGATCAACCAATTAATACAAATAGGTGTTGAAGGCAAGTTCTTGTTAATGCTCAGGCCAGAGTAAATACAACCATCTAGGGAAATAGATAGCTTGCGAGGATAGCAAGTTTTAATTGTACATAATACAAAATATCAGCAAAGGACTCTGCTGCTAGAGAACGCCCTGACTGAAGAAGGATTGTTAGTGCTTTTCGAGAGGCCACAGCGTCACTGAGGATGTCACATATAGGGTCTAAACCCACACAGTTCATTGCTAAGAGAGTATACATGGTCCTGCTCCGTAGGGGATGCCAGGCTACAATTGGTTGGTTTTCTCCGCCGTTGGTCAGTTCCTCCCTGTGTCAGCTGGTCTCATCTCACTGCAGGGTGAAGGTCAGGTCTCTCATGAGTTACATTGTTAAAACAGTGATTATATGTGTCACAAACACTGGGGGTGGGCAGGAGAGACTGGCGAGAGCAACATGGGTTAGGGCCTGGCGGGTTAGACACTCGCTGCAGGTAGCCACAACTCCCACCTCTGCAACCGCATGAGGAGCACTGTACAACAGGCACTTTTATTGTATAGGAACCAGATTGAGGCAATCTCACTTCCTGTTATTTCAACATGGGCTCTGAAAGCCCTTCACTGAACATTGAGGCCTGTTCTAGTCTACGGGCGTGGATGGATATATAAGCCATGCCCAGAAGCTGTTCCATGCTTCGTGTTGCTTCTGTGGCCTTAGCAACACGCTCACCCCGTTCCTGCTCAGATCGCCGTCGAAGGGAATCTTGGAGGAAAGTTGAGTCTGCAGCCGTCCTCAGTGATCTAATCCAGCCGCACATACTCTTCTGGAAATCTGCACCTGCAAGGGAAGCAAAAGATAGAGAAGGCAGTTAGTGCTTGTGCTACTCAGTCCTCCCAGACCCGCCTTCGCGAGCGGCGACAGCAAGTTGCAGCGCTCACCTACCTTGAACTCACAGGCGAATCAGGACATCAACTGGTGCCGGTTCGCACCTACGGACTCTCCAGGCTCACCTGTGAAGAAAAGACAAACAGGTTAGCCAAACTTCTCCATTTCCCAAAACACGTCCCTTACAAGCTTGGCTCGCAGTAATGCGCTGCCCCCCACAAATACTTGGCGGCCGCGCATTTAGCATTCATAAACATTCTGCATCCATGAACACTTACCTGCAAAGCCAGGCAGCATAGGAGACCCAGTGAGGCAACTGGATCTTTCAACTTACCAGCAGCAGCACGACAGGAGTCTACACCTGTTGACAGTCTACGTAGACCCAGTGAGACAACTGAATCTCCCCACTTACTTGCAGCAACACAACAGAAGTTGTTTCACCCGCTGAGTGCACAAGGACAGCAGAACCAGCAGCAACCAGAACTAAACTTTAGCACAGCTCCATCCCGACGGCCACGTGAAGCAACTGGTTCACGAGATATCCAAGGCATTGCAACCCTCCGTCTGGCAGGATGTATAGCTCGCCAACTAACTCAAAAGGTGAAGCCCCAATTGAACCATCCCCCACTAATCACTAAGGGGACAGGAGGGAGGGAGGTTCAGGGTAGTTCCCCAGGATTCTTAGTACGTTCTGCTCTCATTTGGCAGGTTGGCTTCCCACACAACTAGAAGGGGTTCCAAGAAAGCAGGGAATGGGATAGAAGACTACATCGCTCCCGCAGAGACCCTGGTGAGTGTGACAGAACACAAAGCCTTCCAAAAAATACTGTGCCTGAGCAATGGAGACCTCAGAAGTAGACTAGTTGTTGCAGTTGTTGGGGGAATTGCGGGCCGAGGTACATGCAGCCCCCTCAGAGACTAACGCCTTAAGGCGAAAGTGGTTGGTGAAAAGGAACAAGACCTATGAGCTAGCCAGGCAGCTTCTGCAAACGCAAGCAGGTTTGGCCCTTTTTCTAAGTGGGGCTACCTCATGCCTGATGCTGATAGCTCAACCTGTGACTCCCGTACAGGTGGTCATGCCAGGGAACATCCTATTAGCTCCCCCAGAGAGGTTCACTGGAGACCCCAAAAGATTTGGGACTTTTATGAATCAATGCCGCTTACACTTCCTATGGAAACCTGGACTATTCCCGACGGATCAGTCGAGGGTAGCATTTGTGCTCCCGTACTTTGGGGGTCATGCAGCAGATTGGTCAATTCCATTGGTAAACAGGGACAACCCCTTGCTACGCAATTACACAGTTTTCCAGCGTGAACTGGAGAAGCGTTTTGCCCATCATGCACAGGGCCAAGCTCTGGATGATGAGCTACTATCCCTCCGGCAGGGCAGTCAGGATCTCAAAGCATATGTTGCAACGTTCAACCATCTGATTGCCAAATCCAACTGGCCAGAAGAAAAATGCACCATGTTGTTCTACTGAGGGTTACGTGGGGAGTTAAAGGACGTCTGAGCACAGGTGGTCAACCCACCGGAAGGTTGTGCCGAGTACATTGATTCAGCCATGCAACTAAACCATTGACTCCAGAATCACAGGTCTGATTGCGCTCACTCAGAAAACAGAACAATTTACTTGCAACCCAAAGAAACCTCAGTCTGACAGCCCACATAAGTACATTCAGAGCCCATGCAGTTGGGGTTGCTGCATGGCCCTCTAACAAAGGAGGAACACGATCGTAGACACCAGGAAATATGATGCTTATATTGTGGTCAGTCCGGTCACTTCCTCCGAACTTGCCTGGCTAAGCCCCCTTGAAAAGTGGTAGGTGCAATGGACAGCAGCAAAGAGAAGGATGAGGTGGAAAACTCCAATGCCCGGCAAACTTAGAGGTTGGTTTGTCGAGTGCAGAGAAGATTCACTTGATCTCACACTTTGCTATCCCGGGGCTGTTAGGAATTACATGGACCTCGACACTGCAGGCAGGAGAGGCTTACTGGTACACTCAAAGGCCATCGTGGAAAACGTAACAGCGGTTGACGAGACTCAACTGCTTTCAGGCCCAGTAACGCAATGCACCTCCGAAGTCGCATTGCTCTCTCAAGACAGTCACAGGGAAAGCATCTTGTTTGACCTCATCTCAGCACCACAGTTCCAGGTGATTCTGGGCATACCGTGGTTGGACCTGCATAATCCACGCATAGACTGGCGTGAAAGAACCCTAACCTTTCCCAGGGAGTGCAGTCATTGTTACAGTAAGGACCGGGTACCAGAACATCTGTTACCGGCATCACTGAAGACTACACCGGTGATAGGAATAATAGGAGTTCTGCCTGCTGAGTACCATGAGTTTCAGGACGTTTTGCCAAGGAACAGGCTAATACATTTCCCCACACCAAGTGCCCTGTAGCTGTATCTACGCCTTGACCGAAGAAGAGAATGCCCACTTGAAGAGTTATCTGGACCAATACCTGGCAAACGGTTTCATCAGACCTTCAAAGTCTCCTGCAGCCTCTCCCCTTTTCTTTGTACCGAAAAAGGAGGGTGATTTAAGAACATGCATTGACTACCGGGCACTGCACCAGGTTATGGTAAAAAACAGGTACCCGCTACTGTTGATTCCGGTACTGCTCAACCAAGTAAGACAAGCGCAGATATTTCCAAAACTAGACCTCCGGGTGCTTATCACCTCGTGTGCGTAAAAGAGGGCGATGAATGGAAGACTGCGTTCCGCACCCGGTTCGGCCTGTACGAGTACCAGGTAATGCCGTTCGGGCTCTGTAATGCCCCTGCAGTGTTCCAACACTTTATGAACAATGTACTATGGGAGTTACTGGACATGTGTGCAGTAGTGTACATCGACGATATCCTCATCTACTCGTCTAGTTTGCAAGAACACGTGTCGCATGCATGGCCAGTACTTCGCAAGTTGCGAGAAAACCACCTACACACCAAACTAGAAAAATGCTCCTTCCATGTCACTGAAGTAGAGTTTCTGGGGTTTGTGCTATCACTGCGAGGAATCAAGATGGACAACAGGAAGATGGAGGCAAGCCTCACTTGGCCTTAACCCACATCCCTAAAGGGAGTACAGAGCTTCCTCGTTTTTTCAAATTTGTACCAACGATGTACACCCGGCTTCTCACACCTGGTGCATCTCATCACGTCCCTCTTGCGCAAGCACCGAAAGTTCAGCTGGACCCCAGCGGCAGAAGAGGCATTTCGAGCCCTGAAGAACACATTTATTTCAGCCCTGGTACTACAACATCCACAGCCGGATCTCCCTTATATCATAGAAACCGATGTCTCAAGCGTTGCCATGGGAGCGGTTCTGTCTCAACAAAATCCAGAAAAAGTTTGCTTACACCCTGTTGACTTTTGGTCCAAAAAGCTCTCCCTGGCAGAACTGAATCACACAGTCACAGATAAAGAACTACTCGCAATCAGAGACGCCCTCAAGGAATGGAGGCATTATCTGCTAGGTGCCAAACACACCATAACCATAATAACTGACTATTGGAACTTACAGTACTTGCGTTCTGCTAAAGCTCAGTCATCCTGACAGCTTCGCTGGGCTTTGTTTCTAACAGAATATGATTTTGTGATCACTTACCGACCAGAGGTCAAGAATGTCAAGGTGTCTTGCATTGGAAAGGTTGAGGATTCTTACATCACCCTGACCCGGTAGACATATCCCTGGTCACAAGATCCTAGGACTCTGTGGGGGCACTCCCTCTCCGCTGGATATACTAAAGGAGACGGTAAAGAGCAGTCTATCGAAGGATGAGGTGCAAACTTGGGACAAGAAGGGGGATCTGTTTTCCATCCAGGACAGCCTAACGTACTTTCGGGGATGCCTTTACCTCCCAACACATGCCTTCCATTGGTAAGTGGTTGCTAGCTACCATAGTTCGCCCCTGGAAGCACACCCCGGAGTGACTAAGACCCTCAAGAAAGTAAAGAGAGGTTCTGTTGGCCGACTTGGCGAGAACACATTACCGAATTCATCAACTCCTGTGGGGTCTGCGCTCAATACAAAACATCACGAGAGAAACAAGCTGGTCTACTCAAAACACTGGCTGTTCCTCCAACACCTTGGCATACCATCTCAATGGATTTTGTTACAGATCTGCCTCCCAGTGCAGAGTACAACACCATCCTAGTGGTGTCGACCTCTTCTCAAAGATGGCTATTTATAGCACTGAAGGGAATTCCGTCGGTCCAGACACTAGCCCAGGTCTTCTTCGATCGCAAAGTGAGACTACACGGATTCCCTTCCATAATCATTTCCGACAAAGGCAGTCAGTTTGTGTCTCAATTCTGGAGGAAATGTTGTGTTTCGGCAGGAGTTGAAATCCGTTTGTCTACTAGTCACCATCTTCAAACCGACAGGCAGACAGAACGCACAAACCAAACGATGGAGCAGTACCTTCGCTGCCTCTTACACCAAACAGACCAGGCTTGGCTGGAGGTCCTTTGGATGGCGGAGTACGCCTACAACAACTCTATGCACGCCTCTACACAGCTAACCCCTTTTATACTCTATAAGGCCAAAATCCACGCACTTCAACGTATGACCCGCCAGAAGCAATTGAGATACCAGCAGTCAAGACCTTACACCAACGCATCACCCAAGCAGTAAGAGACGCAAAAATGCATTTACAGACGACTAAAGAGACACAGAAAAAGTATTCTGACCATCATCGAAAGGAAGCCCGAACTATGAAGTAGGGGACTCAGTATGGTTGGCGTCAAGGCGTATAGCATTGAGAGGACCCAGGAAATTCCAGCCCAAGTATCTAGGCCCATACACAATCAAAGCTGTGATCAACCCTATGGCCATGAAACTGACACTGCCACCTCATATGCAAACACACCCGGTGTTAAGATAGATTTCCGAATTCTGACCTGGTGGCCAGATGTTCAGACGGCCAGCCTAGTTTCTTAGAACAGAGTAACCTCTGGACAAGCCAGACCAATGAAGGTAGCTCATGGCAGGCGGTCAAGACTAACGGCCTCATCACGAGTTTGGCTGTAACCCTTAAATCCGGTGGTAGCGCTGTTGCCGCTGGATTTTAGGGTCCGCCAAATCAGGGCTTTGGCGGATTTCTCCCCAGCTCTGAGCTGCGGGGAAATCCGCTGAATATATGCGCTCATACCGCCGGCAGGAAATCCGCCGGCGGTATGAGCGCGAAATTTCCCCATTGAGCCCAATGGGGAATGGGGCATTCCCGAATGGGTTTAATGGGAAATGGGGAATTCCAAATCTGCCAAACCCGTGATCCGGCGCTAATAGCGCCGGTGGGTTTGGCGGTTGGGCAGATAGCGCCAGCGCTATTAGTGCCGGCGTTACCGCCTAACTCGAGATAAAGCCCTAGGTCTTAGGAGGAGTGAGGGTGACTGAAGGACCTCAATGAGCACACAGAGCAAGGACACTTACAAATTACTCCCAGACCGGTGTATATATCAAAAATATAAACAAATGCATTACAAGGCCTTTGTAACTCAACACACAGTAAAAAAATCACAGCAATCCTACTAAACCAACACAACACAATCAGTACAAAATATATACAAGACCATTGGGGTCAAAAATGTTAAAGGCACTAAATATGTGCACAACCGAGGGGGGAAGGCAATAAGGCAGTGCAGATAGTCTTTCGTTCCCTTCAACATCAAACACAAGAGAGGAGCCTTATGCTCAATAGTACATGTAGTGCAGGCAAACACGGTTGTTCCAATGGCCAAAAGGGGGTCTCAGTAAGGTGGGTGAGGCGATGAAGAATAGATTCCCACTATTCGAGGAGGGCCTCCACTTGAAGGTTGAGGTGATTCCAAGGTTCGGGAATAGGTTGCTAGTTCGCACTAGCTGTGGAAAGGAGAGGGACCCCCAGGGGCTACTCGTGCATAAAAACAGATGGAGGAGCTAGGGGCCAACAGTTAGGGTTAGGGTTTCTCACCGGCCCCTGGTGCACTCCGGACCAAACTTCACCCGTTGAGTCCTCTGCGGCTGCAGGTTCAAATGCAACAAAAAGTACATCTCTGTGGCTTTCAGTTCCAGCGATACAGCAATGATTCCCAAAGGGACTGTGGCAATTGTTCCGCTCCTGATCGATGGATCTGGCTAGTTTCACTGCAGCAGGCTTCAGGGGCAAGAGGGTCACAAATGCAGTGCACCTGCAAAGATCTGTGCCGTGGCTGGGCAATACGGTAACTGCGTTTACTCCAGTCCTGTCGCACTGGTCTCATTTCAGACCTGGGAATGCCAAGTGTTCAAAATTCAGTGTGAGTGTGCCGGGGACAGAGAGGTAGTAGTGGTATACCAAGTTTCGAGGGCCTCCTCTAAACGATGTCCGAAACAGACCAAAGATCCTGCGTAAGCTGGTCAGCCCACTTGTTGGCCCAGGGTCACTTCTGAAAAGGCTTACTTGCAGGTTTTGGTGAAGGTGCCGAGAATAGTTGGTCCCTGATTCTAATGGGTTGAAGTGTCTTCGCAGACCTTTTAGGATGACCAGATGCAGAGAGGTCCTACGGGACAACAGCGGGCTCAGGCTGCCAAACCTTCCAGTGGTTCACCAGCGGATACTCGACTCGGCTTCTTAGTTTCAGGATACTTGGATCCTATCCTTCGTTCAGTGAGAACGCCAGAGATCGACCTGGCATGGGTGTTTTCAGCCTCCTCTTATCCAAAAATCCCTTTGTGCCAAAACGGAGAGGACCCAATGGAAGATCTGCTCACAAACACACACTCCATATGTGGACCAATCACAGACCACGGTGGTCCCAGGCATTCACAATACTCCAGACTCTCTGGAACCCAGGATGTGTAATAGGGACAGACACCCCAGCCCACATCCTGGATGCACACCCACAAGGCATGCAGAAGCCCGCAAAAGCTTGGCGTTTCACGGGATACTGCATGACAAAATAAGGACTGACCCGGGTCGGCTCGACCTGGGGAAGGCAAAAGGGAAAGATGGCCAAAGGACAGGACAAAGAACCTCGTGGCATGGCCATTTTGGAGCCAGGCCACCTATTTGTGCCAAACGCGGTTAACACAGTTTAAATGGCAGACAGGGTTAAAATTATATGAAAAGATAAGCTGCCACCAGCCCTGTCCATGACACATCTGCACATCACCCAAAAAGTCCTACGAGAGTATCTAGGGTTTGTGGAAATATCTATGAGACCCAAGTGCACTGTACTGTAAGATACATTGTGCACTTGTTACGTGTTGCAGAAAAGTTGCAACATTGGAAAAGGACTAAGGGAAAAAAAAAGTTTCCCAGCACTGATTGTCTTAAGAGCATGCCAGTTTCCCCATAAAAAGTGAGCAAAAGCCCAGAGGAGTGCAGCAAAGTCAGACTGCAGTGTTTAAACAGCAGCAAAATGTTTGGGGGTGTACAACTAGAGGGAAAATTACATATAAAATGAAATCTTTCCTAACACCCGGTATTTCACATGTCTTTACGCAAACCAGTACACCCTGGGACTCAAGTACAAACACCCACAACACCAGTAGTGGTAAAGGGAGAAGAGCCTGAATACAAGGTGAAAGGTATCCTAGGCTCCAAGATTGTGCGGAATAAACTGCACTACCTGGTAGACTGGAAAGGGTACAGACCACAGGATAGGTCATGGGAGCCCATTGAAAAGATTCACGCTCCTCGATTGCTATGCAAATTCCACGGTGACAATCCTACCAAACCTGGGAATGGGATCATACCGTTAGAAGGGGCCTTGAGGAGGAGGGCTGTCACGAACTCTGGAGGTGGGCAGGAGAGACTGGCGAGAGCAACATGGGTTAGGGCCTGGCAGGCTAGACACTCACTGCAGGTAGCCACAACTCCCTCCTCTCCACCCCATGAGGAACACTGTACAACAGGTACTTTTATTGTGTAGGAACCAGATTGAGGCAATCTCACTTCCTATTATTTCAACATGGGCTCTGAAAGCCCGTCACTGAACATTGAGGCACGTTCTAATCTCTGGGCATAGTTGGCTATATAAGCCACGCCCAGAGGCCAGACAATGCTTTGTGTTGCTTCTGTGGTGTTAGCAACATGCTCACCGCATTCCTGCTCAGATCGGTGTTGAAGGGAATCTTGGAGGAAACTTCAGTCTGCAGTCGTCCTCAGTGATCTAATCCAGCCGCACACACTCTTCTGGAAATCTGCACTTGCAAGGGAAGCAAAAGACAGAGAAGGCAGTTAGTGTTCGCGCAACTCAGTCCTCCCGGCCCGTCCTCACGAACGGCGCTGGCAAGTTGCAGAGCTCACTTACCTTGAACTCACAGGTGAATCAGGACATCAACTGGTGCTGGTTCGCACCTACAGACTCTCCAGGCTCACCTGTAAAGAAAAGACAAACAAGTTAGCCAAACTTCTCCATCTCACGACACACTTCCCTAACAAGCTCTTTCCACAAGTTATCATTCCCAGACAGACAGTCAGACTGAAAGAGTGAACCAGACACTTGAGTAGTATCTACGAGGTTACTTGGGTGATGGCAGGGACTCGTGGGTCCAAGCTTTATGGTTGGCAGAATTTACCTACAACAACACTTACCATATGTCTTTGGGGATGGCCCCTAATGAATGTATGTATGGTCATGTACAGAATATGATACCGGAACATCTGTCAGAAATGGAAAGTATGCCAGAGTTGCAGGAGCATAAACAATTGCTTCTTGAGATTAGGCAAAAGGCACGAGAAAATCTGGAGAGAGCCAAGATCAGTACAAGAACCAAGCTGATAAGCAGCGGCAAGAAGGTTACATATAAAATGGGGGACAGAGTTTGGTTGTCTATTCGGGATCTGTCGTTGATTGGGGCACAAAAATGTACACCTCAATTCATTGGGCCTTATGAGATTAGTAAATGCATCTCTACAACTGCTATGAAATTGTGTTTACCTAAATCTTTACCTATACATCCGGTGTTCCATGTATCTTTACATAATCCCGCAGCTCCGGGAACGACTACGAAGTGGCCTCCAGCGATCATGAAGGAAGGTCAAGAAGAATATGAAGTACAACGCATTCTGGACGCAAAGAAAAGAAATCATCAATTATGGTATTTGATTCAATGGAAGGGTTATGCGCCGGAGGATTGTTTTTGGGAGCCCGGCAAATGCAGTACATGCTCCGAGGTTGGTCACACAGTTTCATCGACAACATCCAGATAAATCAGGTCCTGGGAAGGGCCCTGGGAGAGGAGGTAATGTTAGGAATTAGGGGTTGGGGAAGGTGGACGAAGGGGCAGGGGCTCAGGAAACGTCATATTAGACAATGAACTACATTAACCAGCAGCCCTGGGAACTTTTTGTAGTTTTTGCCGTGCGCACGTGTGGCAAGCTGTCAATAAATAGTACAGCTTATCAAGGGCCAACGGCGCACGGCAGGTGTGGCTTCTTTTGTGCACGGGGCGAAGCCATGCCGGAGAGTTTGGAGAGCGTCGGCTCCATGATTCATTTTGTTTCCTGCCCTCAGAATTCTTCAGCGACTGACAAAATACACGGGGGAATGCCAGGTCGTGTGCTCGGTTCTTTCTGAGTGGACACGTTTCTTGGTGCAGCGGACGAGGGAGAACTCGAGCTGTAGCTACGGGCGATGAAAGACTACGTCCGGGAAGGCTTGTGAGATTCCCGGACCAAAGATAAGTGTTGCATTCTATGTTATTTGAACGCTTAGTCCGAGTCTTATTTTTTGTTATGCCAAAGTCATCATATGGTCTGGCTTTTCAGGCGCACGCTGAATTAAGTTATGCTCATGCCGCTTAGAAAGCGGATAGTACTCTTACTAATCAGGTGCTTAAAGTGTAGATGCTCCAGTATATGAAGCACTCTTGTGGGGCGCATTGTATTACTGAAACCACAGTGAAGTAACTGTGAAAAGCAGAGTGAGGCAACTAACGACAGTCCAAGGGCTGTGTCTGTACCATGTTTAAACTTGTTCATGTTGCATGTTTTGTAAGTGTGCAAAAGCTTGCCCAGTGGGCCATGTGTAATGTTTTTTCATGTTGGGAACACATCCCTTATATATGTTTCATCCCACTTGCTTCTATGTAATCCAAACCCATGGTTTGTTCATGAGTGCTTGTATCAAGGGTACTAGAAATGACCCAGTGCATCAAGGTCTGTACTAAGTGGATTCTTGTTGTGCTGGAACTAGGTTTATGATATATGTTACCTTGTCAAGATATTAGACAGTGTAGGTTTTCTCCTGTTACTTCCCCGGTCCTATCCACATTAGATATTTCCCTAACCCTCTTTCCGGTGTTCCTACTTCCCCCTTCCCGTCCACAACCTCTCCCTAACCCTCTTCCCCCCATTGGCTGCCACGTGGTATCCTGTTGGTGTATATCAGTTACCTGTGCAAACCACGGGTGGACGGTCGACTTCATTCGGCTTCTGAGGTTCGGGGGAGAGTGTTGACACTTCTCACCCCCATATTTGTGTACAGGATTTTGACAATTGCGCCCCTGCGTCTCGCAGAATGAAGAGCTCCCCAACTAACTCAAAAAGTGAGCCAAGCCCTGATTGAACCAACACCCACTAAGCACTAAGGGGCCAGGAGGGAGGGAGGTTCGGGGTAGTTCCCCAGGATTCTAAGTACTTTCTGCTCTCATTTGGCAGGTCAGCTTCCCACACAACTAGAAGGGGTTCCAAGGAAGCAGAAAATCTTTTTTTTATTTTGATAATACCTTCCCATCCTAAGGAGTAGCACATAGATGTGTTATGTTTTCAACATATTGGTTAAAGGTGGAAAACCTGTTAAATTTACCCAAGTCCGGGACTTGTTTTACCGGCCCACCTGAGTACTTGAGTGTAAAATGTCTAGACAGTTCTGATAGGCATGTTAGTTTTATTATATGTATGCACACAAACATAAGGTGGAATACTTGTTAATTGATGTAAAGTCTGGTATCTGTTTAAACCGGCCCATCTAGCTTTACACTCATGAGTACCAGCACACGAGATGATCCATCCGTGATGCCAGCACATAATGAGGATTGATTTTTGTGATGACCAACACTTGTACGAGGAATATGAGGGACTACATTATTGAAATAACTTAACGAGTGCTGTAAACTAGTGACTCGTGTACTTCTCATGGTCCGCAATTACATTTTGATTTTTCCATATAATCGACATGCTCAATTAGAATATTTGTTTTCTACCTCCTTCGTTTGGAGAAGGACCATTATATTATATTATTCACTTAATTTTGTCCAGAACAGTATGGATTAAATTAAGAAACCTACATCTCGTCTATCTCTATATCAGGTTCCTGATCATGTCAAAATGGCACCTCGTTTTTCTTTTAGTTTTCCTATATTACCAATAACCGCCTCTTCGTGAGTCTGCTTTCTATTTTTATTTCTTTGAAACATAAGGAGGCCTTTTCAGACAGGCCCTGCACTAGTTTGGACGGCTGCCTAGAAGACCACCAGAACTGCCGGCACTGCGCTCGTCTGACTGGCAGATCACAGACCCATTTTTGTCATCTGGACAAGCAACATAGCAATGGACAGAACTGCGCACATTGTAGCGCATACAGAAGCCACAGCGATCACACCGGTGCTTAATTATCCACAGATACAGCTGACTATGCATCAACACTATATGTCCGTGGCTTCACTTCCTAACATATTGCACCCCTTCTATTTATTGTTGGACAGAATTTTGGCATCCTTTACACATTACGGACGCCACCAGAAAAGGGAGTCCATGTGAAAACTACGTGGATTGAACACTAGCCATGAGTAACAGGAACACTTCCATTGTAGGGTGAGTCTTATGTATTTAATCTTTTGTTATAGACCCTATCCATTACTGACATCCTTGTTCGCATATTGAATGTCCCACTTTGGATATTTCATTTTTCTACAGTTTGCACGAAGACGATCCGGGCTATACATTAGTGTTTTTGATTACCAAGCTACACACCATAGAATCAACGCATTGCTCTGAAGCAGCGTCTTCTGACACAGGATAAGATTAGAGGCTGCAATAGGTAAGGTTTAATTAGCCACACACCTTAATATATATACTCACATAGTACCTTCAGGGCTATTCCCGGGTAGATGTGCATGCTCACACATATACGTATTCCTTTGAACTCTACAGACACCCACATTGCGAGGACAAGGGGTACCGTCAGCCATCTATCCTGTCTGATATCACACTGATATCTCTTTGAAACAGGAAGAAACGACAATCACTAAATACTATTAATATAAAGGTACTTTATTTCTATCTTTTTGTGACAGTATATATTTTTTTTTCTATCCAGATGAGTTATTAGTCAACAGCGGCATTATTAATGGTGATTCATTAGTCACTTTTCAACATTTTTGCCATTAAGATACTTTGAGTGTTAGGCGGTCCGGGCCTTTAGTGAATCTTTTTTTAGTTTCCTCTCCTCTTCATGTGCTGGTCCTCGCAAGCTATGATTCCTCTGATTTGGTTAAATAGAACATGTGCTTTGTTGATCTTTGCTTTTGATGAACACCTGCTTCAATATATGTATATACAATGGTAAACATTTTTCAAGTCATTGGATGTCTTTCTTAGTCACCAACAATATATTGAAACTACGATATAACCATCTTTGTGCATATCTCTAAAATATTATTTATCATTGCTTTTCAGTTCAAACCTTGGCTCTTGAAGAAGATATTTAATTCTCGAAACGCGTCATCCATTTTAATTGCTGTAATGCCTACACATTCCGTTATCTCTTTGTGTTTGTTTTTCTGCATTCAAGATATCAATGTCAGAGAGAATTTTGACCAAATAAATGATTGCCCCTTTTTTTTAATCAAAACAATTTCTTTAATATCACATGTACAGAATATGTTTATCTAATGTTAATAACTGTAGATGAATATATGTTGAACCATTTTCATAACGGATTAGTAATAGTGTGCAGTGGACGGGAGGGTTCCAGAGTCTTGGATCCTCTTTCTTTTCTTTACTTATCTGTAGTAGTAGACCTGTGCCAGATCTACTTTTTCTCCCCCGCACCTTATATTCTTTAATATATTGGGATTAATCACTACTCCTTATTTAAAGTTTTGGAGTGCTTCCACATATCTTGCATTTTGATCAAAGGGACAGAAGGCTACATCGCTCCCGCAGAGACCCAGGTGAGTGAGACAATATGCTATGCCTGCTAGTACATCACTATGGCATGCACCTAAAAGGCTCGAGGCTGGTGCCAGGGGGAATGGGAGGAAGAAATACAGTCACACTGAACCACACATTCTGTGCTTTGTTGAAACTGCTCCTCTCACACCCAAGGCTTCAACCCTCTTTTTGATCTATAATGTATCCCTCCCTGTACCATGAATTACAAAGGATGTATTTATGTGACAAGGTGAATCAGTCGCTCATGTTTGATCTTTTATGGCCAGTAGGTTTACGATTTGAGCTGGGTTAGTTTACTATCTTAGAATGCAGGGTTGCGGGGATTAGGTAAGTGGTGTGGGCCATGGCTCTGGGTAGTCTGGGTGAGGGTTAGAGCCGTGTTGGCAGTTTGGTTTTGATGAATGGGACCTGTGAGGAGCCTGGTGTTGTCTCACGGCCTTGCAGGGCACATTCCTCCCAGTTATACTATGTAATTACACACATGGAAGGACAAGAGGCTGCTTCCATGAGAACTGGTAATGTGGATCCAGCCTATCTTAATGATCTGGGCCTCGTTGAGCCCTTCCATCGAGGTAAGAGCTATGTAGTGCAGCCATGCAAGACTGCGCCTCTGCCATAATTACAAAATGGTGTTTCTTTCTATGTGCATTCTAGGGTTATATATCTATTGTTCGCACTATATTATATCCGTGCTGAGTTTCATAGCACAGTCCTCTCCCCCCTTGCACACTACACAATTTCATATGGCATTTGCCTCACCTTAAAGAGACTAGAGGGTGGGATAATCTCATTCCCATCCCAACATTCCCCCTTTTGTTAATTCTACAGTAACAAATTGTTCCCCATGTTTGCACTAATTTTCTTGTCTCACTGCTTCCTCATAGGGGGGTGTTCCCTTTATTGGCATCCAGGCCCTACACACATGTCTCAAGCTTTCTCCTGCTTGTGCATACTCCTCAGGTATACATGTCATGTAAATGCAACCCCCATCCCCGGCCAGGGTCTTTGTAATTCTTGGGGTCAAGGGGGGACAATGCTTGTGTGATACAATCGGTCAACTATATTTCCCACGGAATAGGGACCATGTGTGTCATGGCCACTGGGCAAGGACCACTAATTCCATCGTACAAATGGTCCAGGTGGACCCAGTCCTGGCGCCTTTGGTGCCAGGCACATGAGAAAATGTGCTCTGCACACTTTATTTCTGGTGCATGTGTTATTTCCTCTTCTGCAGGGCACCCACGTGCATCCAGGTCGGGTGTGGCCCTAGGAAAACATTGGGCTGCATGTGCAGCATCTTCTGGGAGTGGCAAGGTGGGGTCACAAGGCGGAGCCAAGGGGGCGTGGCTGGGCCTGGCTATTTAAGCCTGCCCCACTTGCATGCAAGCACTTTGTGTTAGTCTGCTTATAGCAGTGTAACGCTCACTGCCGCCTGAAGCGCTCTTACCTGATTTCAGCAAAACCATCGCTTGAAGTGCAGCTTACCTGACTCCAGCAACATCATCTCCAGCACGCATCTTACCTGATTCCAGCAATGCCATTGCCTGAGCACATCTTACCTGACTCCCGCAATCCCATCGCCTGCAGCGGTCCATCGCCTGATTCCAGCAGTCATCGCAGTTGGAGCGCCTCCTCACCTGTTCCGGGTGACTAAGCTACGCGGGAGCTCTTCTTGGCCAGCATCATTGCGAATCCATCCGTCCAACAACCGCCGGCAGGCATTCGGATAGCTGCCCCTCGTCAGACGTCGCCAGGCCATCCCTGCAGGAGAAAAGGACAAACAAGGTTAGAAACAACATAAAGACTTTACGCTAAGGTCGCGCGCAGCACATTTCTCGCGCTTGACCTTAGAACCAAACTTACCTTCTACTTGAGACATTGTACACTCCTCTGGCCCCCATTTGGACTCGCTTCCAATACCGTGACTCTGCTGGGCCCTTCATCACCTATTGGGGAGAAGGAAAGACATTACCAGGGTTACAGACAATAATCAAAGAAAAAAGACATTGCAAAAGGATGCGGACAGTAATCATTGTCGAGAAACACTTACCTTAGAATTGGATCAGCCACAGCTGGTCTGGGCTACCAAGCACATGGACCAGTGAAGAAACTAGGTCCATTAAAGGCACACCTGCAGATGAGAAGCAGGATGGAAAGCTCATCCTCATAAATAAACAGGGTCAGTGCCAGCAACCAGCGCAGCCCACACTACAGGAGCATGGGAAGAAGCCTGATCCAAGGGAGCCAAGTCTAGGGAGGGCTCCAACCGTGCCCCAACATCCCCGCAGAGACCAGCTGAGTGTAACAATGTGATGAATGGGGTGTTGAGTATGCACTTCCACTTCCTTTGTATTACAAGGTACTTTAGGGCCACCAATAGAAACCATCATCCTTGTGCTATTAGGCACTGCTTTGGCACAATACCGGAGATCAAACTGGGTTCTGCATTGTCATCAGTCTGAGGGCACGCATCGCCACTCTTATGACTTTGAACCCTTGTTTGGTATCATTGGCCAGTTGGATCAGCTCCCAACAAACGATTTAGAGCCACTTGGCGCTTGCACGTGTCTTTATACTGAAAATTAGGGATTCAAAACATGTTCTGTAGAGCTTGTATTCATCAGGTATTTGTGCAAGCAGTTCAGACGAGTCTGTTAATTTGTAATTTGATGCTCTTTTTCTTCTTCGTAGTTAATCAAAAGGTTCTTTATCAGGAAGCATACGAAAGTCTGGTGGTGGCAATGTGTGCTGCGCTTCGATGTGTGGGGGCACTGTGGGTGCTTAGTCAGGCAGTGGCCCTCCTTTTAGATGTTCTTCTGGGACTACTAACAGTGCTGAGCGCAGCATGGCTTGCAAACAATAGCCCCTCCAGGAGGGCAGGAGGTGCAAGTACGCCTGCTTGCCACACACCCAGCAGTAGTACATCAGCGGTGTGGTTCCCTTCCTGAGATCTGGAATCAGCACAGACCTGTTACACTGTTTGTTTGAGCTGACAGAAATAATACCTTCACAGTTCATACACCTATTCTTGGTGCACTTTTACTGGCTTCTCTATGGCTTTTGTTCCAGATCCCTATGGTCCCCCACTTCATTTAGATGGCCATCCCAGATAAATTATATCTCCTATATATCCCAAATAAAAACTTTAAAACTGTGAACAAAATGGCTGTGAAATGTAGGCCACCATTATACAAATAAATTCTCGTACTATTATCAATATTTCTATCACTAGACAAATAACAGTATGACGTTGAAGTCTTCATCGTTGTGGTACCTGTAGTAGGAAAAATCGGGTCAAATAAAGTGATGGGAGGGTGTGGGAAGTTAGGGTAAGCGTGCGTAATTGGGTAGGGGTAGGAAAGAAAGGGGGAGAGAGAGAGGGTGATGGATAGAGAGAGAGACATAGAGAGAGAGTTTTAATTCTTCAGTAGCTGATGCTTTTTAGCAGCAATACATGTTTGCTTATCTCTTATACATTCACTTATATAGTCAGAATTGAGCTACACAAACAGAGGTGGACTTGTTGCTTAGTCTTGTGTGGTGGGTGAGGAGTTGGATGGGGCCTTGCGAACGTCTGAAAGATATATCCAATATGAGAGCCCCTTTACCTTAACTGTGAGAGGGGTGGAAAACACTATCTCATAGGGCCCATGGAACCTGTGATTGTTCCATTTCTTATCAAAACTTCTGACACACACCAGCTCCCCTGGATACAATGGGTGGGTGGGTGCTGTGTCAGTTTAAAAATCTGCCACATTTTGAGCATCCTCTGTGTGCGGCGGTGCCATGTGTCGTGACACACATCTGATTGCTGCTGTTAGGTGTGTCAAGAACTGCTGGAATTCTTCTCCCAGAACTGCTGCTGCTCTATGGGCATCTGATGACCTCCTCAAAGGTGAGATGAGTGTTTTCATGTGTCTGCCTGTCACTATCTCATGAGGGGACAGGTGGTGGTCTTTACTGGGCTGTGTGCACAAATGGAACAGGACTAGGGGTAGGCAATACTCCCAGTTTTTTCAGGGTGTTGCACAATTTGCAGAATCTCCTTTTAGGTAGGCTGTTGATCCGTATCACCACTTCATTTTCTTGTGGGTGGTAAATCGAGCACATGCAATGTTTTATCCCTAAAAGTGCTGTGATCTCTTTGAATTTTCTTTTGAAAAATGGGGTGCAATTGTTTGATCTCACAACGTCACAAACCCCCCATCAGGGAAAACATCTCATACGTAAATGTTGCGGCACACTTGGCATCTGGGTGGGCATATGGGCCAGCCTCAACCCATCTCGAGAATGGGCAAACCACCACAATAAGATATCGTGCTCCATTGCATCTTTCCCTATATCTGCATAGTCAATATGCAGCTCACAAAATGGTCCGATGAGGAGGGGCAATGTTCTCAGGGTCATTCCTGTACTAAACACATTTGCAGGTGGTGCATTGAATGACAATAGTTGAAAGGTGATCTTGGAGATTGGGAATAAACCAATCTTCTTGGATATCTGCTGCAATGTGCTGCTTGGAGCTGTAAAATGGGTAATGTAATTGCTCAAATGCTGTGCCGAGTAATTCTATGGGCATTAGTACTTTTCCTGTACTTTGCTGTCACCATAAGAGGCTAGTTGGAGATTACACGCACCCTCATTTTAGCTATATATCTTGCTCTTCCGGGGGTGCCCTATGCTGTAGTTCAATTATTTGAGTCATAGGGAGGACTGTGTATGCATCTGTTTCTGGCCTTGTTGTCAGTGCTGCAACAACATATTCAGCTGTGGTGGGCACTGGGAGGTATGCTGCAGCTTTTGCTGCTGCATCAGTGCCCGCATTCCCCAACAAGATTTTGTCAGTGTTGTTGGTGTGTGCTGCACATTTAACAACTGCCACTACAGAAGGTTCTGCAAGGGCGGAAATCAGTGTGTTGAGCAGGCTGGCATGCTGCACTGGTGAGCTGTGTGCCCGCTTGAAGCCCCTCCTTCTCCACAAAAGACCTGCATGCACTGTTGTGGTGACATAAGCAGAATCTGAAATGATGGTGACAGAACACCCCTTGGATGCCCAAAGGACCTCAAAAAGAGAAACAAGCTCTGCTGCTTTGGCCGAGTAATGCATGGGCAATCTTTTCATTATAAGTGTCTCATTTTCATTTTCTTCTAGACGCACCACTGCGTCCCCAACATGTCTCTGCCCCGTATCCTGGTCAATTGACACTGAACACGTAAACAAAAACTATCTCCCCCTCTTCCACAGGGCTGTCTTAGCTGTGGGAATATCGTCTTCCTCTGCCTCATAAATTGCACAGTCATGCTGTTGCAAGTCTTCGGTGGTGCATGGTTGTGTGAGGAATGTGACTGGGTTCACTGTTTCACACCTTACAATGTGGATGTGTGGGCTTGATAGTATAATCTCATAGGCAGATACCTGCTGGGTGGTGAGAGTGGACTTTGAGTGATCCAAGATCGCAAATAATGAGTGTTCTATATATAGTGTTACTGAGCACCCATTTACAATTGTGGAACTTTTATCGATCCCAAAGGCTGCAGCTGCAAGAGCCTGTTCACATGCGAACAGCCCCTGCATCACAGAGTCGAGAGTGCCACTTTAATAGGCCAGAGGCGTGTGGCCCATTGTGCTCTTTTGTGTGAGTACTGCTGTCATGAGTGTGCCATTTGAGTGTGAGAAAATGTAAAACTCCAGCCAGGACGGGTGCTATTGATATTACTTCCTTTAGATCTTTGAAACTCCAGATCATGTTTGCAGTACAATCTATTGTGTCATGTTCTTTCTGTGCTTCCTTGAGGTCCTGTAAGAGTGGCCTTGTGTATGCTGCATAGTCAAGAATCCATGTCCAGCTTTAATTGCACAATCCTAAGAATTTCTGCAAGTCTTTCACTGTGAGTGGCATGGGAGCCTCATGCACTGATGCTGCCCTGTCAGGGATTATCCTTTTATCATCTTCAGAGATAGATTGCCCTGGGTAGAGTACTTTCAGTTGACAGTATTGGAGCTTTGCCTTCTCTACCTTGTACCCCTCTGGGCTAGCAGTTACAATAGTGAAATTGAGTCCCTTTGACAGTTTGGTTTACTTTCACTGCAGACTAGTAAATTAACTACATATTGAATTATCATGCTGGGTAACTGAATGTTACCTAAGTCTTTGTGCAGTATTCTATTGGATATACTGGGGCTTTCACAGTACCCATGAGGCAAACGAGTATGTCCCTAGTGCTTTCAGCCCAGGGTAAATGCTGCGAGGTACTGCAAGTCTGGGTGCAAGGCTACTGAGAAGAAGGTGTTTTTCAAGTCTATAACAGTGAAATGGGTTGCTTCTTTGGGGATGCTCCACAAAATGGATGCCGGGTTAGGAACAAGTGAAAACTCCTTCTGTACTACGTCATTAAGGGGGTGGAGATCCTGGATTATCCTCCAACTGTCCCCTGTTGCCTTTTTGATAGGGTATATCGCAGTGTTGCATGGTGAGATATAAGGTACTATGAACCCTTGTTGTAGCAAAGCCTGCATTGATTCCGTGATCTCCTCCTCTGCTTCTCTGGCCAATGGGTATTTTTTCACCCGGGGGAGTACTGCCCCACCCTTAAGTGTGCTTCTTACAAGGGTCACTTCTTTCAGCATCCCTCCATCATGTGGGTGTCATGACCGCAGCCTCCAAGGAGTCAGGTTTAGCCCAACTGCCTCGGAAGCTGGGTCACAACTTCATTTCCAGGCACCCATCGGCTCCCATAGGGGCCTTATGGACCTTGTCCTGGCGCCAGTGGTGCCAGGCTCATAAGGGTACCCAGTCCCGGCACTCATGATGTAAGGAATGGTGCTTGGGTGGACCTACCTGCTGCAGACCATGCTGCTCATGATGTAAGGAATGGTGCTTGGGTGGACCTACCTGCTGCAGACCATGCTGCTCACTCACCTGCAGGATGAAATCCTCATCCATCCATGGCTGGAACTACTTTACCTTCTAGGTATGGCCAGCACCACTCCCTGGGACTGGATACTGGAACTATTCTGGAAGCTGGGACTTCTTACCTGGGCGAGGCTGCTGTGGAAGGAGACACCTAAGCACTCCAGTAAGCTATTTAAACCACGCCCGATCAGAGCAACGTGCTTCGCGTTATTCTGCAATAGCAGCAGGACGCTCACCGTGTCAGCTCCAGAGAATCTTCAACTTCTGCATCTGGGGAAGAGAAATCCGCAATCTTACCTTCCAAAATACCATCTTCATCTCCAGCAGCATCTGAAAAGGGAAAAGAACACCAGGTTAGCACGAGATAAAAACCAGCGCAGCACTTACCCAGTCCATCGGTGCATCTCAAGCCACGGGCTGCAGCTTTCCATTGTTCCGGCACCCTGTGGAAGCAAAGACATTGGTTAGTAAACCTCCGTGAAACTTTCCTTGCCTGCGCTGCATTCTTCTCGCCTCCGCCGACGCTGCTACTCGCATCTGCAAAACAAAAGGACATCATTAAGAAATACAAAACTCCATCTATACGCACATGTTTTGGGCAGAGCTCATCTTTCTCACTCCTCGGTGCATTCCTCGACATCCATTTTCTACCCAGCTGCTTCTGCGACCTGAAAAAGGAAAAGAGACATTAAGAAGTGCTTTTAACTTCGAATTGACATTTTCTACTTACTTGCCTGCAATACCTTCGCCATTCCATCGCTCTCCGGATCTCCATATTCAAGCAACCGCCGTTCGTGCTGCTAACAACGGCCTAGCTCCAAATCTTCATCCTCTGCAACCAAGAGGCTGGACAATTAACCAGTGAAGTAACTGGCTTCGGCGCCCCTGCACAGACGCAGGATGGAGAGCTCCGCTTTCACCTACATAAGGTGAGCACATTTAGCCTACGAACTACTTGGGAGTACCAGGAAGGGGAGGCAGCTTACCCAGTCAGGCTTATATATCCATATTAACCCCTTGCTCTCATAATTGCAGACACCTCACCCTTCAGATCAAGATCTCAGTGAGGAAAGGGCCTTTCCAGGGTGGCATTCGAGGCCTGCGCGTGACCCTAGAAGACTCCGAGAACCCCCAGCCCAGACCTGCGCCTCCGAGGGATTCAGGTGAGCGTTACAGAACGCGAAGCCTACCGCAATTTTCCCACCCAGACGCAATGGAAACCTCGGACACAGATCAACTGGCTCAATTGCTTGGGGAACTAAGGGCAGAAGTACACGCATCTCGCCAAGAAACAAACGCTTTACGAAGGGAGTTGATCATTGCCAAGGAACGGACGGATGATCTGGCCAGACAGTTGCTACAGGCTCAAGCGGGACAGACGCCACTGCCTCCCTATGGAGGGGGCGGCACTTCTACAACCTCAAGTAATCCGGTGCAAATTAATCTGCCAGGGAATGTGCCTTTGGCCCCACCCGAACGTTTTTCCGGTGATCCAAAGCGATATGCAGTATTCATCAATCAATGCCGTTTGCACTTTCTGTGTAGACCCGCCGCATTCCCAACGGACCAAGCCAAGGTAGTGTTTGTACTTTCCTATCTTAGCGGTAGTGCTGCAGATTGGTCCATTCCTCTCGTGACACAGGATGACCCGCTCCTCTATAACTTTCAAGACTTTCAGACCAGTATGGAAAAGTTGTTCGCAAGACATTCACAGAGGCAGGCCTTGGACAATTAACTCCTGTCACTCAGACAAGGTAATCAGGATCTCCTGGCTTACATAGCGTCCTTCAATAGACTGGTGGTTGAGACCAGGTGGCCTGAAGATAAGAGAATCACGCTCTTCTACAGAGGTCTACGTGGGGAATTTAAAGACGTTTTAGCACAGGTGGTTAATCCGCCGCAAGACTGTTCAGATTATATCGACCTAGTAGTCCAATTAGATCATTGGCTACAGAACAGGAAGACCGATCGATCCAGATTTGTAACCCGGGTACTTTCAAGACCTCAGAGCTTCGCTAAAGGGAATGACTCCGTGGAACCAATGCAAATAGGAGTAGTAAAAGGACCATTAACTCAGAAAGAACGGGAAAGAAGAAGGCAATTACAGCTGTGCCTATACTGTGGGAATTCTGGACATTTCCTTCGTGATTGCTCAGTGAAACCGGTCAAGAAGACCGTAGGAGTTTCTAATAAAAATGCTGAGAAACTGGAATCGGGAAACGACCTCGCCCGACAAGAGTAGAGGTCCGCTTGCCGAGCGTTAAAACCAGTTCCTTGACCTCGCATTTGGTAATGCCTATGGTCCTCATAAGTCCCAACAGACCAGATTGCATGCATGCTATCAAGGTATACATTGATAGCAGAGCAATTGGTAATTATGTGGACCAAGACTTGGCTATCAGGATGGATCTTCCCCTACGTCCCAAGATGGTAAAGGACGTAATCACTACAGTGGATGGTACTGAAATAGCTTCCGGACCAGTTTCTCATACCACCATGGAGGTAACATTGTTATGTCAAGACGGACATCGGGAGAAGATCGTGTTTGATGTAATCAAGGCCCCGCAGTTTCAGGTGATTCTGGGAATGCCTTGGTTGGAAAAGCACAATCCTCAGATAGACTGGCGAGCCAAGGTGATTCGGTTTCCAGAATGCGCTTCAACCTGTTATCCTCAGCCCGAAATCAAGCTAGCAGCCATCACTTCCGAGGACCCCCGATTACCTCTGGAATACCAAGAGTTCAGCGACGTCTTTCAGAAAGATCAAGCCAACACCCTGCCTCCGCATCGGTCATACGACTGCCAGATAGACCTAATACCTGGGTCCACCCCTCCGTGCAGTAGAATATATGCCCTCACTGAACCAGAAAACCTCCATCTCAGGCAATACTTGGACCAGTACTTGGCTAACGGATTCATCCGCCCCTCGAAATCCCCGGCTTCCTCAGCTTTGTTCTTCGTCCCGAAAAAGGAAGGTGACCTAAGAACTTGTATCGATTATCGCGCCCTGAACCAGATTACAGTCAAAAACCGATACCCGTTGCCCTTGATTCCTGAATTATTGGACCAGGTAAAAGGCGCCTGCATATACAAAAAGTTAGACCTCAGAGGAGCTTACCATTTGGTACGCATTAAGGAGGGCGACGAATGGAAGACGGCTTTTCGCACTAAATATGGATTATTTGAGTATCAAGTAATGCCCTTCGGACTATGTAACGCACCGGCCGCTTTCCAGTTTTTCATGAATGATGTCCTCAGAGAACTTATTGATGTGTGCATAGTCGTTTATATTGACGACATCCTGGTATACTCAGCCTCAGAAACTGATCATCGTAGACACGTCACAGCGGTTTTACAGAGACTTCGCCAACACCGCTTGTTTGCTAAACTGGAGAAGTGCACCTTTCACGCAAAGGAAGTGGAATTTTTAGGGTTCATCTTATCACCCAACGGAGTTCACATGGACTCAAGAAAAGTGGATGCTATCACCAAATGGCCTTCCCCAACTTCCGTGAAAGGTGTACAGAGCATGCTGGGCTTCGCTAATTTTTACCGAAGGTTCATTCCTGAATTCTCTCGGGTAGTCCAACCTATCACGGCTCTTCTGAAAAAGAATAAAAAATTCGAGTGGACTCCAGAAGCCGAACAAGCCTTCCAAGAATTAAAAGCCAAATTTATCTCTGCTCCAGTCTTAAGGCATCCCCGTCCAGAACTTCCCTACATCGTCGAGACAGACGCTTCCAGTCTTGCAATGGGGGCGGTGCTGTCACAAAGAGACCCCGAAACGCACCAGTTACACCCTGTAGCCTTTTGGTCTCGCAAATTTTTCGGCTCCTGAAATCAACTACACAATTACGGACAAAGAACTCTTGGCAATTAAGTCCGCCTGTAAGGCCTGGCGGCATTATCTTTTGGGAGCCCGGCACACAGTAACTGTAATCACGGATCACCGTAACCTCCAGTACCTGAAGTCAGCTAAAGCTCAATCTTCGAGGCAACTACGCTGGGCTTTATTCTTCGCAGATTTCGATTTTGTAATCACATACCGACCAGGCGTTAGGAACGGAAAAGCAGACGCCCTTTCCCGGATAGGGGTAGACGAACTTACAGCTAATCCGGAGCCGGTGCCAATAATTCCTGAACAAAAGATACTAGGAGCAATCAACACACTATCCCTCGAAGAGATTAAAGCAAGGGTCAATCAACTCATAACTCCCGAAGATTCATCGAATTGGCAATTGAAAGGAAAGGATTTTACAATAGATCAGAACCTATTGTATTTCCAAGGAAGACTATTCTTACCCTGCGTTGACTTACAAAAACAGGTCATCACCTGCTACCATGATTCTCTAATGGAAGGACATCCTGGAGTTGCCAAAACCTCAGAGAAAATTAAAAGGCATTTTTGGTGGCCATCTTGGAGGAAAGATGTTAAAAAGTTTGTGGCTTCTTGTGGTATCTGCGCACAAAACAAGAGTCAGAAGGAAAAACCAGCAGGATTACTACGTCCAATAGACATTCCACCAGGCCCTTGGCACACGCTCTCGATGGATTTTATCACGGATTTACCCCCTTGCTCCTGATACAACACAATTCTAGTGATCGTGGACCTTTTTTCAAAAATGCCTCATTTTATCCCACTGAAGGGTTTACCTACAGCTTCCATTCTAGCCCGAGAATTTCTTGAAAACATTGTCCGGTTGCACGGTTTCCCTTCAGTACTAATCTCTGACCGAGGGAGCCAATTTATTTCCCATTTTTGGCGGAGTTGTTGTCGTTTAGCACAGATTGATGTACGACTTTCCACCAGCCATCACCCTCAAAATCGACGGGCAGACTGAGAGAACTAACCAAACTTTAGAACAATATCTGCGCTGCATGTTGCATCAATCCGAGGGTACTTGGAAGGATGTCCTTTGGATTGCTGAATACGCTTACAATAATTCAATCCATTCTGGGACGGTAAAAACCCCTTTTTTCCTGCTGTATGGAAGTCATCCTCGAACCTCAAATCTGGACCCACCTCAAGCTCTCGGAACACCTGCTGTTGACCATCTGCATTCGACGATAACTCAAGCATTTAAAGAAGCCACAGCTCATCTTCAACGAGCTAAAGAATCATACAAAAAAGGAGCAGACCAACATCGAAAAGAGGCTCCTCAATATCAAAAAGGAGATCAAGTCTGGCTGTCCACTAAACATTTATCTTTAAAAGGGCCACGCACCTTCAACCCAAGATATTTAGGACCCTACTCGATCACGGCCGTGATTAACCCAGTGGCTGTCAAACTAGAATTACCTACTCGAATGAAGATACATCCTGTCTTCCATGTTTCTCTCCTGAAACCTGTGCAACCCGGAACCCGTTTGACTAAACCTCCTGAGCCAATCCAAGTTGACGGAGAATCCGAATTTGAAATTTGAGACATCTTGGACTCCAAAATTTCCAAATCAAAACTATACTACTTGATTGATTGGAAGGGGTATGGACCCCAGGAGAGATCTTGGGAACCCTCAGAATATGTACATGCACCTCGTCTAGTCCGAAGATTTCATCGGGCTTTTCCCAACAAGCCAAAACCTCCGGAAAAGACAAGCTTGGGAGGGGCCTTGAGGGGGGGTGCTGTCATGAACGCAGCCTCCAAGGAGTCAGGTTTAGCCCAACTGCCTCGGAAGCTGGGTCACAACTTCATTTCCAGGCACCCATCAGCTCCCATAGGGGCCTTATGGACCTTGTCCTGGCGCCAGTGGCGCCAGGCTCATAAGGGGACCCAGTCCCGGCACAGGACGTGCCGGGCTCATGATGTAAGGAATGGTGCTTGGGTGGACCTACCTGCTGCAGACCATGCTGCTCACTCACCTGCAGGATGAAATCCTCATCCATCCATGGCTGGAACTACTTTACCTTCTGGGTGTGGCCAGCACCACTCCCTGGGACTGGATACTGGAACTATTCTGGAAGCTGGGACTTCTTACCTGGGCGAGGCTGCTGTGGAAGGAGACACCTAAGCACTCCAGTAAGCTATTTAATCCACGCCCGATCAGAGCAACGTGCTTCGCGTTATTCTGCAATAGCAGCAGGACGCTTACCGTGTCAGCTCCAGAGAATCTTCAACTTCTGCATCTGGGGAAGAGAAATCCGCAATCTTACCTTCCGAAATACCATCTTCGTCTCCAGCAGCATCTGAAAAGGGAAAAGAACACCAGGTTAGCACGAGATAAAAACCAGCGCAGCACTTACCCAGTCCATCGGTGCATCTCAAGCCACGGGCTGCAGCTTTCCATTGTTCCGGCACCCTGTGGAAGCAAAGACATTGGTTAGTAAACCTCCGTGAAACTTTCCTTGCCTGCGCTGCATTCTTCTCGCCTCCGCCGACGCTGCTACTCGCATCTGCAAAACAAAAGGACATCATTAAGAAATACAAAACTCCATCTATACGCACGTGTTTTGGGCAGAGCTCACTCCTCGGTGCATTCCTCGACATCCATTTTCTACCCAGCTGCTTCTGCGACCTGAAAAAGGAAAAGAGACATTAAGAAGTGCTTTTAACTTCGAATTGACATTTTCTACTTACTTGCCTGCAATACCTTCGCCATTCCATCGCTCTCCGGATCTCCATATTCAAGCAACCGCCGTTCGTGCTGCTAACAACGGCCTAGCTCCAAATCTTCATCCTCTGCAACCAAGAGGCTGGACAATTAACCAGTGAAGTAACTGGCTTCGGGGCCCCTGCACAGACGCAGGATGGAGAGCTCCGCTTTCACCTACATAAGGTGAGCACATTTAGCCTACGAACTACTTGGGAGTACCAGGAAGGGGAGGCAGCTTACCCAGTCAGGCTTATTTATCCATATTAACCCCTTGCTCTCATAATTGCAGACACCTCACCCTTCAGATCAAGATCTCAGTGAGGAAAGGGCCTTTCCAGGGTGGCATTCGAGGCCTGCGCGTGACCCTAGAAATCTCCGAGAACCCCCAGCCCAGACCTGCGCCTCCGAGGGATTCAGGTGAGCGTTACAGTGGGTTGGTTGTCCATAAATGTGTGGAAATGTGTTGTAACTTTGCCTGGCTGAATGGGTGTGGGGCGACCACAGCCATGAGGGGGCTCTGAACTCTTTGGTATTGCACCATCATCTCACAGGGTAGGCACATTTCAAGGATGATCTCCCAGTCATGGTTGTCATCTTCAAAAAGCTCTGCATCTGTTAATTTTTTGAGGTGCACAGTGGAATATGTACATAACACGGTGTGCCACTGGCATCCGTGAGTGTCAGTCCCTAACACCACAATTCGTTTTGCTGACTAGGCCCACTAAATCTAGAGAGAGTATCATTCCTGCAACTAGCTCTGGGGACACCACGAGTCTAAAGAGTAAATCAGGGGGTACTCTCCAGCAAGTTTTGGTCATCTTGGGCACTGCTCATGCTAGCACTGTAATGCCATAAAAGAACATGTCAGGATTTACTGAATGCCTCTTACCGATACATCACATGCCATGGAGTGTATAATGAGAATTGGCCTCATCGAACACATGCCAGGCATGGTGCAGATAATACTATGGTCAGTGAATGAGATTGTCATGTTCAATTTACGTAGCAGATCCCTACTGAGCAAGTTGACAGGAGAACTCTAAGAGTATAAAAGCGGGGCCCTTACAACCTTACCTCCCACTTTTACATCTAAATATTTTGAGTAAGGAACCATTCAAACAGCCCTGAGAATCCATGTATGTTGAGTGTATTTCCTGATAACGGGAATTCACATTCACTGATTTATAAATTTTCCGCTCCTGGGTCACCTTAAAGATTAATTGTTTGTTCCCTATCTCTGCCCCCACTAACGGTTCGTCTTCTGGATTTAGGGTCATTGACAGAACTAGACACTCAAGTGCTCTCTGTGGGCTGTCATAGTCAGGGTATGTGTCTGTCCCAGGGAACGAGAACTTGTTTCCCCCTACCACTGTAGCTCCTTAGAACGGTGCTAAAGTGCCATTAGGCACGCTGCTGAAAGCATTCCTATTCTCTGCTTGCTTTAGTTATAGTTAGGGCGGGGCTTGTAAAATTGAACTGCCTGCTGCAGGTGTTGTGGGTGGCAGGGGCTGGGAATCTGGGGTGGTAGCTGTGTGTAAGCCTGGTGAATTTCGTATGGTATCTAACTCATTATGGGAGGCATCCCTTGGGGGTTCCGTTGGTGTGGACCATAGTACTGCTGTTGGTTGTAGTTGTAACTCCTTCCCTGCCTATTCTGGCACTCTATACATGCCCCCATCTCTTGCATGTCCAACATTGCCATGGACCCCCTCCACTCGGTCCCAAACCCCCAAATCCGCCCCCCCAAACCCACCTTGTCCTCGCTGTTGTCCTCCCTGCAACTGGGCCATGAGAGTTGTGGGTTGTCTTCCCACTGTCCTTGTCCTGCTTCAGCCCACACTCCCGCTATTCTTGCCTGTGCCACGTTAGAGGCGTACCCTCCCTCTTCCGTCTGTTCTGTCATTGACCCTGTTGATACCGCAACTTTCAGCAGTTTATTTTTAGCTAGTTTTGCTTCCTCAACCTGTCACCTCTGAATCGTTTTCTTTGCATGTTCTTTTATTCTTCTACAAGGGTGAACTATGAGGGTTTGAATTTCAGTCCATCCTTTGTCTTCTACCCCACTATTTTGTCATGCACTTTCTGTACTTCTTTAGGTAAGTGCATCTTCACTATAGCATAGAAAAGTGATGTTGATTGGTCCCAGGCGCAGCCCGTTTCTGCTCTCCTCATCTCTTGGACCCTGAAAATGTACTGGGCTGCGTCCTTATCATCCATTGTACACTGCATGGTCAATTGTGAATTTGGGTGTCGGGTAATGTTCAACGCGATGCATCCCAAACCCTAACTCTAATCTTGGTAAATGACGGTCCATCATGGGCATCATTGCTCAATGTTACTCCTGGGTACCCTTCTTTGACCCATACCAATTCTTCCTGGTCCCCATCTGCAGCCAGTAACAGGCTCCTAATATCCCCTATCGCTAAGGGCACCACTGCTGTGTTCTTTTCAAATGAATAAATCCATTTTCCGGCCCCCGCCTTGAGTCGTGGGAGTGCATTAAGGAAGTTATTTTTGTCCATTTGTGCCCTGGGTACATAAACGGGTCTTCCTGCTCCCCCCTTGTGTATCAACAGTGTTTCTATTTTCATCTGCCCTTTTCAGCCTTTAACTACAATTCCCTTTTTGCCTTGCTAACGCTATTCTGTCAAATATCTCCCTCAGTTTTCCGTCCCACATACTTTCTAATCTTGCGGTGGGCTAGGGTTCTTGTTCTGCATCCCCCTCCCCATCGTCCTATGTCTCATCAAAGTCACTCCAGTATTCTTTGTCTCCTCTTCGGGACCCCACATTCTCATTCCCCAAACTATCTGTTTCCCCGTCAAGCTCTTCATGAACAGTTATTATGGGTGCGCTGTCTATTCTGAATATGAAATCAACTGACTCATCTCCTGCTTGTTGTGCTGGAGCCCTTATAGGCGGCACCGGTGTATCTTCTTTGGTTACATTGCATGCTGCCCTTAGTCTGGCTAGTTCCGTCTGTCTTGATGCCAGTGCTACTTCCTGGTCTTGGGCACTCACCCCAATATGGGCAGTTACTTCAGGGGGCCAGATATATGGGGGGTGAGGCTGTGCTTGGTGTAGCTATCATCGTGCCTGCCAATACTTATGTTGGATGTGTATACCGTTCCGCTGGGAGAGCTTATAGGGGATATATCCCTTTTTCCCTTCTACCTTCTTCTCATTTTCCCCTTTGTCTGTATCCTTGCTATTGTCATGTGTTGCCTTCTCCCCTCTAGGATCCTCTGTGTCCTCAACATTTTCAAGAGGTTTAATACTTCCCTTCTGTTCTGGAACAGTCTCCCCTTGTATTTCGAGGTCAGATATGTGGACACATGCTCCAACATGCTTCTGTCAAAAGAACCCTGCTCTGACCAGGAGTGGGGCATTCCCCCGCCTTTAGTGTCAGTCACCCATTGGTTATGATGTTTCTAAATCTTCTCACAATATAGGAGCAGGGACTTGAATATGTGGTCTAAGGGCATTTCTAACCCCATTGTCATGCCTCCCATGTGTTTTTACTGTGGGACTGCACCTAAACTACTGCACCAGATTTGTTAAACAGTAATTCGTCAGTTCAATAGATATACAGTTCAGTCTCTTTTGTAATATATCTTAATACCGTCAACAGATTACACAAAAGCAAAAACCATCACTTTTCCTCCACTCCCCCACTATCACCTAGCAGAGCTTTGTACACACTCACCTCACGTTCTCCTGATGCACTCACACACACCCCACACCCACCCCCCTTCTGGGCCCCCTCTTTATACTTTTTCTAAAGTACACCAACAAAACAAACTAAAATAACAAGATAAAACAACAACCACTACTGTTCCCAAACTCACTAATTATGTGGAGCTCTATATTTTATCCTCACATTATTTCTGCACTGGTCAAGACAGTGCCAGTGGCATCACCTTACCCCTTTACTCGGGGGGGCTCCCTTTATTCCGTTTTCCTTTACCTTAAAATCCTTCAAAGTTAATAATAATAAACAACCAAAACATCAACACACTACACAAACATACCACATTCTTAATTTCCATCACCATGTGTTCACACTATACACACTGCTCCATATATCCCACCCTACTTTATTACCCCATGCCAGGTGTGGTGCAGACAATATCATGGTCTGTCAATGAGATTGTCATATTCAACTTACTTAGCAGATCCTTGCTGAGCAAGTTGACAGGAGAACTCTCAGTTCTCTTCTCTGCTGTAATCATGTGTGTGTGTTCTCCTGAAGACCTTAGTTCAAAGGGTTCCACAACTGCCCTGCATTTCTCCTTGGGGCCGCACCCTGCTCCAAAGAGCTGGTGGGAATCTGCAAAGATGGCTCCCACAAGGCTACTCAGCATACGCATTTTGGGGCTGGTCACTGTAGGTGGGCGCAGCCCTTCCGGGGAGGCCACCTGGATACATTTGCATGTACGGGTGATGGGATCATGTCGGCAAGGTCATCAAATGAAGGCAAATCCTGGTTTACTCTCACGCCAGAGTAAATACAACTCTGTAGGGAAAAAGGCCAAGAGATAGCTTGCAAGCATAACAAGGTTTAATTGTACAGAAAACAAAATATCAGCAAAGGACTATGCTGCTCGAGAATGTTCTGACTTCAGAAAGATTGTTAGTACTTTTTGAGAGGCCGCAGCATCACTGAGGATGTCACATATAGAGTCTAAACCCACACAGTTAATTGGTAAAACAGTATGCATGGTCCTGCTCCATAAGAGATGCCAGGCTACAATTGGTTGGCTTTTTCGACTGTCGGTCAGTTCCCCTGTGGGTCAGCTGGGCTCATCTCTTCGCGGAATGAAGGTCAGGTCTCTCATGAGTTACATTGTAAAAACAGTGATTATTTGCTCAGCCTACTACTACATCACTATGGCATGGACCTGGGAGGCTCGGGCTGGTGCCAGGGGGAATGGAGGAAGAAATAGAGTCACACTGATCCACACATTCTGTGCTTTGTTGATACCGCTCCTCTGGCACCCAAGGCTTCCACCCTCATTTTAATCTATAATGTATCCCTCCATGTACCTTGCATTACAAAGGATATAATTATGTGACAAGGTAAATCAGTCGCTCATGCTTAGATCTTTTATTGCCCGTAGGTTTACGATTTGAGCTTGTGTTGTTCACTATCTTAGAATGTAGGGGTGTCGGGATTAGGTAAGTGGTGTGGGCCATTGCTCTGTGTATTCTGGGTGGGGGTTAGAGGCCTGTTGGCAGTGTTGTCTCACAGCCTTGCAGGGCGCATTCCTCCCAGTGATACTAAGTACTTGCGTCAATGGAAGGTCAAAAGGCTTCTTCTGTGAGAACCGTTTATGTGGACCCATCCTGTCTTAATGATCTGGGCCTCTTGAGCCCTTCCATGGAGCTAAGAGCTGTATAGCGCGGCCATGCCAGACTGTGCCTCTGCCATAATTACAAAATGGTGTTTCTTTCTGTGCGCATTCTAGGGTTACATATGTATTGTTCGCGATATATTATATCCACGCTGAGTTTCATGGCACGGTCCTCTCCGCCCCTTTGGACACTGCACGATTTCATATGGGATTTACCCCAATTTAAAGTGCCTAGGGAGTGAGATAAACTAATTTCCATCACAACAGTGTCCCACTAAAAAAAAAAACGTTTTCTTTGTTGTGTGTGTTGAAAGTTAAGCAATACAATTCAGAGGCTATACTTTGCACTCAAATCAGTTTGCGTTCTTAGTTAATAGAGGGGGCAGCGGGTTGAATGATGTCTGGAGGTTTTTAGTCAAAAAAATATACAATATCGTGCAACAGTCCAAAGACCGGCCTGTTTCACAAGAGGTTGTGAAAGAGCTTGACCCAATGAAATAGATGCATATTATTTTAGTTTCATGGACACCTGATCTAATCCCACATATATTGTATGCAGGGACTCCCAGTTAGCAAAATTATGGCTCGTGATTGGGAAAAAAGAACATCAAGTTTTTCAATGTATTGTCGCTATGCATACTGTTTTTTTTTTGGCACACAATCCACCGAGCGGCTTCTTTTTCAAAGCATTCAACATCATTATCTTATTTTCCAAATTAGTAAACTCCTGTTGCAAATGTCGCACACATACAATACAAATTCCATCACAACAGTGTCCCTATAAAAACGTTTTCTTAGTTGTGTGTGTTGAAAGTTTAGCATACAATTCAGAGGCTATACTTTGCACTCAAATCATTTTGCGTTCTGAGTTAATAGAGGGGGCAGCTGGTTGAATGATGTCTGGAGGTTTTTAGTCAAAAAAATATACAATATCGTGCAACAGTCCAAAGACTGGCCTGTTTCACAAGAGTTTGTGAAAGAGCTTGATCCAATGAAATAGATATATATTTTTTTAGTTTCATGGACACCTGACCTAATCCCCACATATATTGTATGCAGGGCCGCCCAGTTAGCAAAATTCTGGTTCATGATTGGGAAAAAAGAACATCCAGTTTTTCAATATAGTGTCGCTATGCATACTGTTTTTTTTGGCACACGGTCCACCGAGCAGCTTCTTTTTCAAAGCATTCAACATCATTATTTTATTTTCCAGATTAGTAAACTCCTGTTGCAAATGTCGCACAAATTGCCTTACTTTGCAGGGCAGAGTTTAAAATCAATTTGCATCTGAAGGATAACATGGACATTTTTCTACAAGCTAATCAGTCCTAGCAATAGCGTGGTACATATTCTCATCAATACGAATCCTCTGCCAAGGCGCATTTTTCTCGATCCAGCCTTGTGTCAATAATTAATGAATGTGGGATTCAATAACGGTTGCGAATGGGTGCTTAACGATGAATAATACCTTTGTTTCGTTTTAGAAATGCACTGTTTTAATTGCTCCAATACAAACAGAAAGGCTGACACAAGGTTTTATTTTTAGATTTTAATAAGCAGCCTCTAACAAGCAAATGTTAATAGCATGGCACTATTATGTGCTGATGTACCCCTTTGAAACACAGCATAACCAAAGCATTTGATGTAAATGCAAAGGATATTCGCAAATTCAGCACCATGGAATGTTGTTTCACGTACAAACTGAAATGTAAGGTGAGAAGAAAACCTGTCAGTGCAGTACTATGGGGTAGCAATTTTTGAGAAATGCATAATTAAACATCCCAGACCCATTAAAGAGCAAACTGTACTTTTGATATGTCTGCAAATGTTAGAATGTTTATGATGATCTTTCATCTATATTGCCTTATACTCCAAATAAGCACATATTTAAATAACGAAAATTGGTACCATCTGCTAAGGTAGGAGAGAATGAACTTTGTGATTTTGATCCTAAAATAATGCTGGAAATTCTGTTTCTGAAAGTAAGATCTCTTAATCAGACGCCAATTTTACAATGCTCTATTCCAAAAAGCAAAATGCACCATGTACCTTGCTGTGAGGGCCACCTGGCAGTTAGAAAGGTCACATGTGGATTCTTAAACAAAGTTCCTCGGAACCACATTCCCAACGGATTGAGGTGAAGTTTTAAAGTATATGTACCTGTGGTTCAAAATATCATAACAGTGTACCTCCGCAATCTGGTGGCAGTTAATCAAAGCAAAATGTAAGAGTTGTCTATTTTTTTAAATGGTGGCTACTGAGAGTGCACAATTATTCAGTCACAGGGATTTGATGCCATTTTATTGTCAGCTTGGTGAACAGTTAGTCACTCCTGACTGGACCAGTTATGCATTATGCTCTGTGGGCTGATTAAACCCACAACGCTCACCTGGATCCAACTCAGGAACCCTTTCCTTTGATCCCCCTGTGAAAGCTTGTCACAGCCTCGAGGGAACAGAAACCATCTCTGTGGGTTTAGCAATGAATCAAAATTTTAAAGGCAGTCTTATCATAACAATGGCCACATCTCACAAGGATTTTAATTACTGATGTCCTTTTGATATAGGCTGGCAGAGGAAGGAGGTAGATTTAAAGCAGCCAAGGAGAGTTTTCTATTCCACATAGGAGCATCACCATCTTGGATTTTACTAGGGCTAATACACTTAATATCCCTCTCAACACTTCCTCCAATCAAACAATCAAAGAACTCTGGGTCATCAAAAGACAATGGACATGTGTTACAACAGCCTGGATTGAACATTTAACAGAACGCTTGCTGTGCACAAATGCACTGAAACACTTGTCAAAAGAAGGGTGGGTAACCATCTTGTTAGTTAATTCATCTTTGGACAATGCTTGAAGAAGGATTCAATGGAAACTGATTGGGACTACACTCCTCTGTCAGAGAGATGAAGACCAGAGCCTCCAAGGAAGAGGAAAACTTTTCTCCTAACCATCCCAAGGGCCTCCTTCAGGTGATCAGCAGGCAAGACAAGGCCTACTGCAACTGCGACACTGGTACCTAGGGCCGTGCTCACTGGAAGTGACAGAACAATGGTAATGCTCACTGCCAACCGTCCAGTTTGGGTTACATGTATGCTGTACAAGCTACTCCAAGGGAACGTTTGGGTAACATCTGTGATGTTCAAGCTACTCCAAGGGAACTGCTGAAGTCATCTTCAATCTTGATGTTTGACATCCTGCTCATCTCTGGGTTCTGCTTGATGCCAATGCCGAAGCCTCTGCTATGTGCACCAAGTCTTCTTGGCTTCTTGACTCAGCACTGCTTGCCTGGTTATTAGCTTCTTCATGTCCTAATCTATCGCCACTGCAGTAACATACACTGTGATGAGCGAGTCTCTGCTTCTCCACACTCAAGGACACAGAGACTTCCAGCGGCGCTGACCCACTACTGTCTGACATTTTTCAGCATCTACGATCAGCAAGTCATTGGTACCTGTCACCACCACTCTTTTACTTGTCCTTGTGTCAGCACCAAAAAGCGCCCAAACTCCTGGAAGAGCCACAAGACCAGGGAATAAAGGTATTTGAAGAGACTGTACCACCTGGACCGGCTTAATGCAAGCCGCCCTCTCTACCTTTAACAGACATATCCACTAACTTGGACATTTTCCTGCTTAAGGCATGGCTTGAGCAGTCCTGTCTACAAACTCATAGCCCCTCAGCCGGTAAAATTCCAGTTATTCTGTTGTGCCAGTAGTATTGTTACTAGCAAACCGACCACCAGAATTAGCGGCATATTCCTGGTCTGCGGGTTTGTACTTGCCCTCTCGGCAGAAACGGTACTACCATTATTCTGGAATTACCGGCAACAACTACAAAATCTCAGTGATTTTGGCAAACATCTGCTGGAAACACTGATAGTGGCACCCATACTGCCGGAATCACAGTTTCCGGTAATTCCAAAGCTGGAATCACTGGTGCTGGAATTACGGGCACCGGAAACAGTGTCATATCCGGAACGGGAAGCTCATTGGTGGCCATACTGAAAAAAAGAATCCATTTAAAATCAGTTACTTCCTGCTGCCATCCACTCCAAACAACACTGCAGATGTGCTAGGGAGCACAAAATCCAGGCTGCCAGAGGCCTGGCTCTGCAATCCATGCTTCATGGATCCAAAACCCACTGCCGTGACTGATCATGTAGTACAACATGCTGATGCAGTATTTGGGGCTGGAAACCATCGCACCAGCCAAAGGGGGAAGGCAGCCATATGGCAGGAGGTGGTGGATAAGGTCACTGCAGTGGGGCCAATCCCACACACGCACCGTCACTGCTGCAAGCAGTGGGACGACCAGGTGAGAAACATCCTGGCCACCCATTGCAGCAAATCTTCAGCCACAGGAGGAGGGATTGTGGCACCCCCGACCCTGATGCCATGCAAGGAGACGTCCGGCTCCATATTGCACATGGAGGACATTGAGGGAATTGGGACAGCAGAGGCCAAAGTATGGCCAGAGTATGGCTATAAGGCAATGATGGTGAGTACAACAAACCCCATGTGAATGCCAATCATGTGTCCAAATAAATGAATCCCCAGGCATAAAAACACAACTCCCGTGGCCCAGCCTACTCCTGTCGCCTAGCCAACTCACGTGCCTACTCCTGTGACCAAGTCAACTCTGTGGCTTAGCCTACTCCTGTGGCCAAGCAAACTCCCACACCCCAGCACACTCCTGTGGCCCAGCCAACTCCTGTGGTGCAGCCAACTCTCGCGGCCCAGCCACTCCCCTCTGTGATGATGGCTGTACAGCCACAACCACCACTGCCAGCTGCCAAATAGATGACAAACATCTCCAGTGGCCCCACCATACCTCCAGTGTACTACATACCTCTGATGCCACACCAGCCACTTTCTTATCCCAGTAGGTACGGTGAGGTGGAGGAAGAAGATGAGGATGAATCGGAGAAGCACACCCCCTGCCCAACACCATTGTTCAGCCGGCCCATCCTGCACATCCCCCCTCCACCACTCATGCCCAACATCTGGGACATGGATGAACAGATCTGTGGCATGGAAGAACGGCAAGGGTCAATGTCTGAGATGGTCTAGCAACAGCTGAACAAGTCTCGCCTCATGATGGAGTGCATTCAAGCCAGCAGCCACAGGCGTTCACAGGCCCTGGGACACACCACTGCTGCACTTGTCGTCCTGATCCAAAGGGTCCAGGATGGGAATGAGGGGGTGTTGGCAATGGCAGAGTCCTTCTCCCACACCCTGGAGATCAGCCTGGAGCACTTGGGGATCCTGGGGCCTGACCTGACCTCATCTGTGACCACCCCAGTGAGCTTGCAGCAGGGCAGCCCGAGGCGCCACTCACAGTGGCTAACACCCACACCTCAGCCTTCTGATGGCCCCGTAGCCAAGAAGCCTTAGAAGTGCAACTTATATGATTGATACTGGGACATTTGGTTCTTTGGGGTGTGTGGAGCCGGGGTGTGTGGAGCCAGGGTGTGTGGGAAGGGGAGAGGACATGTGTGGGCCAGAGTGTGTAGCATGGGGGAGTGGGTTTATGGGGCCATGGTGTGTGGGGAGGGCGGACAGGGGTTGAGGGGCCAGGGAGTATGGGGAGGGGTGTGTGTGTGTGGCCAGAGTGTGTGGGGAGTGGGAGGGGGTATGTGGGGCAGGGTGTGTGTGGAGGGGGTGAGAGAGTGTGGGGCCAGGGTGTATGGAGAGGGCCAGGGTTGTGTGTGGGTCCAGGGTGTGTGGGGATAGGGAGGGTGTGCGTGGGGCCAGGGTGTGTGAAGCCAGGGGTTGTGTCGAGGGGAAGGGGGGCACTTTATTATTGCAGTTTGAAAGTTTGATTAATACAGACTTGTTTTCACTTGAAGCAATGAGTGGACATTCCTTCTTTTGGTTCAAGTATTTATTGTGTATATATCGAGGAAGGTGCAAGGGAAGTGCAGAGTGAAAGGGGTACTCAGAAGAAGTTATCAATGAGTTCTTGATGGACCATGCACCCATCCCTGGACTCCATTGATGTTCACATTGCCATTTACATGTGTGAGTAATGATGCTCAACAGTGGTTTTGCCTTTGACAGCAGAATCTCGACACACAGTCTGTGCAGGCATGCCCCATGTCTCAACATGACATTTGTTCCATGGCCCAGGTGACACAGTCTACTGCTAGGAAGGGGTGGTGGTGTGGCATTCTGGTTCCTGCAGTGCATTGCAAGTAGATGTCCTTTGGGGTTTGAAATGGACTGGTCAGTGACTGATAGTTTTCCAGTCAGCCTGTGTGTTGTCGCCTGTCAATTGTGGTGTGAGCTGTTTAGTCCTGTATGCTCATGGGGATTGGCAGGCATGCATTTGTGGCATTAACTCCCCCTTTGCCTGCCAACCATGCTGCATGGTAGGTGTATATGTAAATGTACTCACCGAACATCCATATCCTTTGTCCTCTCTGACGTGCCATGTAAGTCGGCAGGGTGCTGTTCCGCAGGACCATAGAGTCGTGGCTTGATCCTGGGAACCAGGGACAGCAGTGAGTGATGGTCATGTCGCCGTCAAAGGTCAGCCGGACATTGAGGGAATGGTACTGCTTCTGTTTCCTGTAGAACCCCTCTGAAATGTGGGGGCCACCAGCTCTACGTGTGTGCATTTCCATACCCCCAACACATTGGGAATGCCGGCAATCATATCGAATAACGCCTTGGTGGCAATTACCTGTGCCTAGTTGGTTAAGAGGGCAGTGTGCTGGCCCACATAGTGCAGGAGAGCCTCCAGTGCCTGCACCAACACTCTGGAGAAAGCAGGCTGTGATATGCCATGCAGCTGGCTCAAGAGTGCTAAAACATGCCAGTGGTTAGGAAGTGCAGGACCAACACCAGCTTCAACAGCAGTGGTATGGCTGTCCTAATGCCAATTCTGATCTCAATGTCATCCTGCATAAGGGCCAGGGGGTCAAGAATTGACTCCCTGTTTAGGCGGTACAGGGTGTGTATCTGGCTGTGTGTTAGGGCCCAGAGCGTGGTCCCTGAGCAGGGAATCACAGCATGCCTGCACCTCACCACCTGCCTCCTCATCATCAGCCTCCTCCTACTGTCACTACTGCTGCTGGTGCTCCAGCTCCCTCAGCTACACATAAGAATGCAGTGCCTCAAGGTCCATGGCAGAAGGAATGTGTGGCAACATGGTTGTGTTGGAAAGTGTTCTTGGGGTGGAAGTGGCTCTTTTGTACTGTTCAATACAGACTTTACTGTGTGGATTGGGTTCACCTGTGGCCTTGTTTCCCCCACCTGGGTCCAATTACCTGCAGTTCTGAGCAGGTTGTGTCTTCAGCATGAATTTGCCTGTGACACCGGCATATGTTTGCCTTTATTACCAGCAAGCCCATGCTCATAATATGCCAGTGATACCTTTGTGCCGGTATTACTGGCTCGAGTAGAGCAGAGAATGTGGTCATTGGCAGTAGCACCATTGTCTGTATTGCCAGTGCCAGTAATACTGTGAGTGGTGTAACGGTGCCGGTGATTCCGGCGAATTGGTTCTATGCCACTCATGATTTGCAGGTCTGGTAATAGTGCAGGTATACAATATTACTGGCACTTTATTACTAGGCTGGAAAACTTATGAGTAATGAGCCCCATAATGTCCATTTATTTTAAAGACTGCTTTTTCTGAATGTTCATTTAAAGGTGCAGGCCAGTAGTGTTGTTATTTGTTGTGTGCATTGTGTATGTTTGATTAAAGATCTGAAGTTCTTTACTGAACTTCTTTTATTTTGGTAGAACAGTACTATGGTTGTTTGGATTTCTTCTGTCCTAGCTCACACCCCATCTGGGTTCCTTGCGAGTGGAGCAAGAAGAGAGAAAGAGCAGAAGCGAGAGGCAGCACAAGCGGTGCACAAGGGGTGCCAGGTGCCACAAAGGTAGTCAAGGAGAAGGCTTGTAAAGTTGGACAGAGGGGGTCAAATGTTGCCTTGCTATGGATAGATTGGTGAATTAGGAGAATACATTTAAATATGGCCCTGTTTTGCATCATTAGCCATCCAGTATTTTGAGGTAATAGGTGTGAAGTGAGGGAGTTCAAAGAGAGTCCTGGTAGCAAAGTTAATGATTTTGTCAAGAGAACAGAAAACATAGTTGGGGATACCAAAGAGGATGTTGCACAGTAGTCCAGTTTAGAGAAGACAAGAGTGGTTAAAAGATGCTTGGCAGTGTTGAAAGGAAGGAGGTGCCTGATTTTCCTCATATTTTGTAGGTTGAGGTGAGCCAACATTGCATTTTTAAGATGAAAGTAGAGAAGCTTTTGGAAGGGTCATAGATGACGCTGAGGTTTCTAGCTGAAGAAGGGTAGAGGAGTGTTAGGTGGGAACTTGAAAGAGGAAGAGTTAAGAGAGAGCATTTGACAGGGAAGAACAGCACTTGTGTGTCATGGTCATGAAGTCTGGGGCACAGGCATGCAGGGGTCTCATGCACAGTAAACAAGCACATCCATTTAACACCAAAAAGCTTTTATTATGGACATAGCACTTCAGATGCATTAACCTTGAACATTCCATCCATTAAGCAGGATGCATTAACCTTGAACATTCCATCCATTAAGCAGCCCCAAGTGTATTCTTGGGTATGGCTGCTAATGGATTGCCTTTGCATGTACTCACTCTCTAGGAGTGGCTGGGTGTGGCTGGTTAGCCGGCCCTAATGGGTGTGCCCACAATCTCAGCTATATAAGCTGCCCCGATCCTCAAGACAGACGCTTCGCGTTATTCTGCACTTGCAAGAAGCGTAACGCTCACCGTCGCCTGAGGTCAGACTTACCTTCGAAGATCCTGATTCCTGGACATCCTGCTTCATGCCTGCATACTTACCAACTGGGGAAGCTATTCTTACCTGTACATCTCTTCTGCGAACCAAGTATTCATATTTACACTTTCCGGAAAGCCGAAATCTTCATCTTGGCACTGCAGCACGACACGCTGCATTGTCGACAGCAGCGCCTGCAAAAAAAAACAGAAGACAAGGTTAGGCATCGAAAAAACAGTCAGTTTAAGGTTGTGCTTCGCCATACTTCGCACTTTTCCTTAAACCATCACTTACCCCATCACTTACCTGCTGTCGAACATTGCAGTAGCATCCATCTTCCATCCAGCCGCGTCTCGCGTCTCACAGCTGCATTGAGGCCGCATTTCCATCTAAGGGAAGAAAACAGAAGAGAGACATTATTGCGGGCATAAATAGGAGCAACATATAAAGACAATAAACAGAACGAACAGCATCACAACAGCTCAAGAAAGATTTACCAATCATAAGGAGAAGCATAGTCGTAGCTGGACTGGACTAATATTTATTAGGGATCAGTGAAGGAACTAGATCCCATTCGACGCGCCCCTGCCAGAAGTAGCAGGATGGATAGCTTATCTTCCATAATTCACAGGTGAGCTTTATGGGCTGGCGTATGCTCACAGAAACCATACTTTGGGGTGAAGGGTTCGAGAGGTACAACAATCACAGATTGGTGCACTCACACACTGTTATCTCCACGCAGGAGCAGTATCACAACGTATCACCGCTCACATCTTTTCTACTGAGGGAGAGGCCTGAAGGGGGTGTTTCAAGTTCAGGGAGGGCTGCAACCGTGCCCCAATGCCTCAGCAGAGACCAGGTGGGGATAACACTGTGTTTTGGTAGAGTTTAATATTAGAGAGACAGAAGCCCTCCAATATTTAATGGCAGAGAGACAATTGTAAAGTTTGATAGAAAGATCAGAGGAGAGTTCAGGAAAAGAGAATATATGGGTGTCGAACCCAAAGGAGGGGATTAGTACCCCAAGATCAGAGGTGCAGAGTATAAAGAGCAGGCGACAAACAACAGAACCTTGTGAAGACCAACAGTTAGAGGATTGAGTTGAGAGGTGTTTTTGATCCAGCGGAAAGAGAATTGGGGAGGTTCCAGGTAGTATTCAACTCAGGCAAGGGCTGGATCATAAATCCCAAGAGAAGAGAGAGTATTAAGGAGATCGGAGTGATTGACAGTGTCAATGGCAGCAGACAGGCCAATGAGATAGATGATAGGTTGGGGTGCTTAGCAGAAGAAATAAAGTTGATGACATCCATGAGAGCAATTTCTATGGAGTGAAAGGAGTGGGAACCTGTTTGTAGGGGGTCTTGAGGGTTGTGGATGTCTAGGAAATGTGTAAGACAGTTGAACACAACCCATTTGACTAATGTAGAGCAAGGGAGAACGAGAGACACAGGGCAAACACTAGCTGGTAGGTTTAGGTCAGCACTTGATTTTTTAGGAGAGGGGTGACACTGACTGTATCAAAAATCAAAGGAAAGCAAATAACTCAAAAGACAGGTTGAAAGGTTCAGTGAGGTGAGAATAGGTTAGAAAAGGTTAGAGCCACCTAAGGGGCAATAGGCTTGACTAGCTGAGGAGCAAGAGGGTCTGATGGGAAACAAAGGGGTTAGCCTTCATCAGTAGAGATAGGAATACTTCAGTATTAATTTAAATGAAGTGGGAGATAAAGGCAGAGTGCAGAATGTAGGAAGAGGGAGTGCGAGAAAGGTTAGTAGATATTCTTTAATGTTGGCCATTTGTGCAGCAAAGTGTGCAGCTACGTCAGCTGTGAGCGTAGAGTTGATAGTTGTAGATTTAGGAGGAGTGAGGAGTAAATTTAGAGTGATCTGCAGCTGGCGTGGATAGTTGGAGTGAGAGACAATGGGGGTGAGGTAGAAATACATTCTATCTCTATCAAGAGAGTACTTGAGAGAGTTCAGGGTAGAGAGGTGGAGCAGCAGGTTCTTTTGCAAGTGGGGAAGTCTCCATTTGCACAGCAACCAATGCAAGTCTGTGAGGAGACAGCATATGTATGGGGTGACCGGTGTTTGAGGATGCTGAGACTTAGGGATGAAAGTTAAGAGTGAGAGGAGAATAAGTCATATAGTAGGGATTTGAATCTGGAGAAGGCAGTGTAAGTGGAAGAGGCATTAGGTGTGAAGGAGGAGAGTGATAATGTTAGGTCTGAGATAAAAGGAGGAATGGCAGAAGGGTTACATTTCCTTTCAGTAATAGGTGAAGCAAGTGGTAAGGAGATGGCAGAGGTTGAAAGGAGATGGTGGTGTAAAAAATATAATGATCAGATAGGGATGGTGTGACAGTAGTAATAGTGACTGAGAGAGAGGTTGAGCTAAATAAGCAATCAGAAGAGTTACCCCCAGTGTGGGAAGTTAGGTCATGGATAGAGCAGAGAACGTGGTCATTAAGAAAATACGGAAGTTCATATTTCTGAGAAGTGGTTGGAGAGGGAAAGTTAAAGTTAATTAAGAGAATGAGGTGATGTTTAGTGGAAAGAGAATTTTTCAGGTTCATCAAATAATGGAGCAGTGGGACCAGCAGGGTGATTGATGACATGTGAAGGGGATGTGAAGCGAGTAAGGTGGGGCAATAGTAGAGATGGTGAATTAAAAAGAAGTAGGAGAGGACATAGGTTATTTATAACGTGCTTAATAACCAGAGGCTTCTAAGCAAGGACCTGGGAATCGAACCTGTGGTGCTCTGTGTTGTCTTGCTTCTGAGGTAAGCACATTGCCCCTGAGTTATCCTCCCGAGACTGAAGGCAGGAAGAGAATAGATGTCTGATGCCTGCCACATGGAGAAACCCAGGTTTCATTGATATCAGGAGGGGTGTAGAACTGGCATGAAAGTAGTCAGTGATAAAAGATGTTTTGTTGCATACAGACCGAGCTTTCAACTGTACAATATTCATTTGAATTGAAGGTAAGAGGTGCAAGAGTGATGGACTAGTGGGAGTTTTGAGATATGAATTGTATGATAAGGATACAAATTGAGAAAGTTGTGGTGTGATTTCAGGAAGTGTTGTGAGAGGTCAGTAGGAAGAGCAGCAGGAGCAGCAGGAGTGAATACATAATATGTGAGTATTTCAGAGTTGAGAAACAGCGCAGTAATTAGCTAGCTAGGTGTACTCACAGGTGCAGCAGGTAGAAGGCAAAAGCAAAGGCTCATAGGGCGAAGAGGCAAAGGAGCTAGTTAACGGATAGTCTTCAGCCTTTACTGTTCCAATCTTATCTGGGACGCCTCGGTCTGGGCACTGAGGTAGTTCAGAAGTGATTTCACACGCTCTTGTTACGTGATCGCCCAGTTCATCAGCGGGTGGTCTTTCTGATTTTGTCCCCAGTGTTGCTTGGATGAAGCAAGTTCTTCTTGATTGGTGTTCCCACAAGAGTCCTCTATAGAAAATTATTTGTGTGAAAACGGAACACTGTTCTGCTGTCATACTTTTAACTGGGATGAATAAAAGGGGCCTCCCCAGAATATTCATGGGGCACATAAAATGAATGTTACTTATTTAAAACAGAAAATGTCTTCTAATTAGTACCGTGAGCTGCTGAAGATGACACAATTTAGATGATGCATCTACAGGAGACAAAGGTCCTATGAGGTGCATCTCCTGCATCATGGCTGGCACATGAGAGAAGATATTACTTTCATATTGGCTTCTGACCTTAGTCATGGCAGTATGGAACCATATGCAAAATGTGTAACGTTTGCATTATGCTTCAACAGGGTATATTTCCCATCAAAGATATGATGTGAGGGGTTATCTTGGAAACTGCCTAACATAATCTGACCCTATACCCAATTAAGGCAGGTTTAGTTACGCACTTTAATGAGGGAGGATCGAGCATTACAACCGCACGTGGCTTATTGTTGGGCTCTTTCAACTTGTAGCCCAATTGTGGTGTTTGCCGAAGCATCCTTCACTTGGGAAGCTTGAAAAAAGTAGGCATCTTATTACCAATAATTTCCTTTCTTCCCTCTTAATCCTTGCCCTGTGAGATTGATAACCTTTTGTATTATTGACTTGTTTATCTGTTTTAGCTTGCTCTTATTGATTGATTAGTTAATGATATGTATATTATATATATATATATATATATATATATATATATATATATATATATATATATATATATATATATATATATAGTTTTTAGCTTTCCACTGCAAAAATATTTGGTGTATTTAATGGATGGAATGTCTTACGCTGAGCAAATAAACAGACTGTCTACAAAAAACCTAAAATGTAAGGCAAGATGAAAAGGTTTCAGTGCATTAGTACTGAATGGTCATTTTTCATAAATGCACACTAAAATATTCCAGAATTGATTAAAGAGCAGAGTGTACATTTGATGTATTTCAAAATGCTATATTGATTATGAGGACCTCGGATCTCTAATGAGTGGGCAAACATGGTCAATTCTGATGGAAAGTGCTCCAAAACCCAGAACGAGAAGAAGAACTATAATGACTTATTATTGGTAAAACAACTTTGATGGTGAAGGAGAATTCCAAAATAAACACATATTTTATTCATCCATACCACACACACGCTATTACTATGGGCCTCATTCCGAGTTGGGCAGTAAGGGTTAACAGTCACAGGTAAGGAACCCGGTGCCGGTAAACCCTTACACCCCAATTCCGAGTTCCCTTAGCGGGACCCGCAAATGACATGTGGTCTGACCACACGTCCTTTGCGGGTCCCGCTAAGGGATCAGGGCGCTAATAACGGGCCTGGTATTTGCGGGCCCATAATTAGCGCCTTCCCCATTCCCATTGAGCAATAGGCTCAAATGGGAATGGGGAATGGTTGGTTGAATGGGGATTTACCAGGTCCGCACAGGTCAGAATGTCCCCATAAGTCCCCATTCAACCAGAACAGAACCGGACCCAGGTTTGGAGGCAACCATGGCACTAATAGCGCCATGGCTACCTCCAAACTCGGAATGAGGCCCTATGTCGGAACTATGCTATATTATGAATAGACACATAAAGGATATGTGCAAACACCACAACTGGTGTGCTGCCACAATTTTAGTTTGGATTAATCGAAAGGCTCTTTGCCAGATGAATCATGATGCAGACATGACAAATGCTACTTTTTGAAACAGAAGCATTTCTTCTGATTACTACTCTACCCAGTTTACATTCAATGAAGGCATGTTTCAAGCAAGGGACATTAGCAATCATTTCAAACATGGCCCTTTTTAGGAGATTATGCCATCTCTGTCTTTGCCATACATAATGGATATTCTTAGCTAAAGTTCTGTATCTTATTTGGAACTCTTTTAGCATTGAAAGCGAGTTCAGAAACCTGCTTGTCTCGCAAGTATGTAATCAGAATTTACAGTGTTTTCTGTGCTGCATGTCACGAGGTCTTCTTGCACAATCCAATTTAACCCATTTAGCCCACTATCTATGTGTCAGTAGTATCCGTTGTAAGAAATTATCACGTCTTAATAATGCATCAAATCAGATGCCCACCTCATAGTATTGGAACTCATCTGGAAGGATATCAGCTTCCTGCAAATGTACCTTTGGAGAAACCGAGCACTGTAACAGATCATAGAGCAAAATGTGCTCTGACACCTCGAAATGTCTCTTGTGCTCGATGGGATTACCAATAAAGATCTCAGACCAAATAACGGGACAGACTCAAAGAATCTGGCAAAGTACTACTTTAATATCTCTATCTCAATTGAATAAAGAAGGGTAAACTGGAAGACATTGGACTGATGCATGCACACTCACACACACACTTGATTACACACAGGTTTTATACCCCAATATGCATCATCTATGATGTCATCCTACGTGGAAAACTGTAAAACCTATCGACGAGAGGGATTGGTTAGGGAAACATATCTACTTATAGAATACATATGGGCTAGTTCTTCATTGGCTGTCTCTTATATGTAAGGCAGCCTCAAACTACCTCTAAGTACGTATAATACTGATTATAGCAGACACAATGGCCGCAGATTGGTCTATTCAACCTTGTGCAGCAGGTTACCACATAGACCCACAGATTGTTTGGCATCCCACCCAACCTTGGAGTTTTGGCTCGGCTAGCAGCAGGTAAGCAAAACAAAACCCAGTTGCTTGAGTCACGTCAGATTATCCCCACTTTCCCAATTAGTCCATCTCTCATTAGTCCGGCCATGAGCCAGAGTTTCCCATTTGTAGTTGACTCTGATAAAACAACCTTTGAACAAATGTTTGAGATTGTAGAAAATGAGAATGTCATTTGCGTAGAGTCTGCCAACAGCAAGCCCACATTACCACATCAATGTTACCACATCAATCACACACCCACAAACTGAATGCAGCATTACCCCATCCCAGATAAAGTCTGCAGTGTGGTCTTAGTTTACTACCGACAAAGCAAGGAGCAACATTGCAGTTTTTTCCTTATGCAAAAAGGAGTTGAGCAGGGGCAAGGCAGAGAAACATCTAGGCACTTCGGACCAGATAGCCCACATGAAAAACCAGCGCAATTGGGTATGCCATCAACTGGGGCAGAAGAGAAGCAATTCTGGCGATGGGCATTTACGGCAGCGTGATCAACTAATATGCAGATATCAAAAACACACACTGTAGACAAAATGCTTCAGCATAGCTTATAGAATCTTTGGAGAATCACATGACTTACGACCGCAAATGTCCAATTGCATAGCAACTCGAGTCTCACACATCAAATATGCTTGCTGTTGATATGCTGCCCTTCTTCTTTGTAGAGAACGAGGGTTTCAGAGAACTGATGGCATACGCCGAACCAAGGTGGAAGATCCCAAGTCAGCATTATTTTTCTGTGGTTGGTGTGCCAGCTCTTTATAAAAAAAGGTGGTGGGAGAGCTACACAATACACTGCAATGGTCAGAGGCGGAGAAGGTTCACCTCACCAAAGACATGTGGATTGGTGCTCAGAGCACTGATTACAGCACATTGTGTCTACTATGGTAAAACACAATCAAGCAGCACAAGTGGGTCCCCAAGCATATCACGTACTGATTCAAACAATCACTGCCGCCAACATGCAATGTAACCTCTTGCAGAGCTTTGAACAGATGACACACAAGCCATCAGACATTTGCACCATGCTTAATTTTGGGTATTGCAGAATGTCTTGCTTCATACTCTCTCAAGGTTTGCTGTGCTACTGCAGTCAATGATAGCAGTATTGTGGTAGCCCTGAAACAGGACACGATCCCCCACTTTCCTTGTTTTGCACATCTGATTAACCTTGTTGTCACACGTTTCCTAAAAGACCTCACCCTTGCTGAAATGATGTTGTGTGTTCGCAAGACATGAACACACGTAAGCCGCTCCAATATTGTGTGCAATACATCGCCCCGCTTAGGATTCACACACCACCTGCCACACCATGAGATCAAGTTGGAGGTTGCCCCTAACTGGATGTTTACTCTCTAGTTGTTGTAACACCACCTAGAACAATGACTTTGAGTAATTGACTATTGCATGTCACACCGGCAAGCCAAGGCACTGGGTGGCACTGCACTCTATCAGTAAGCCTGTGGCACTTTATAAACATTGTCTGAAAGGTACTTCAGCCATTTGAGGAAGCAACTGTGAGGGTGAGTCACCAGGTAGTGGGCCTGCATGGAATCTTGCCACTGATTGTTTCACTTGAAAGTGGTCTAGAGAACATGCAGCGTGGATGCAGAGTGCACTGGGATACTGGGGTCGAGGAAATGGGGACGTTCTGCAGGAAAAGGTTGATGTGCATGTGGCCAGACCCACATTATCATTGCAATTATACATAACTGTTACTTTTTGGACCTCTGGTGCCGGGAGTCTGTGTCTGTTCTTTTCCCTTAGGAGCAGCCTGGCTCCATAAATGGTGTAAAAAAACACTTGAGGACAATGTCTTCTACAACACAGGCTGTTGCCCCGCCAAGGCAGTCAAGGGTGATGGAAGGTCGCCCTCTGGGGGTCGATGCAGTACATTTTTGTGCTATTGCAATCAGTCGAGTATTGAGTTCTTTGTGGATTTGTCTCATGTTCAGGACAGCCCTTATGCCAGGGCATTAGACACTGTAGATGCATATGTGCTAGATGAATCTTAACCCCGAGGTGAACCTTGTCTACAGTGTTCAGAGACAGACGTTTCTAAAAATGAACAAGACTATAACACCCATTAACCCCTTTACTTCCACCAATCCATCTTCAAGATGGACATGGAAGCAGCGATGGAGAAGATGGGTTGGAGTGGTGATTCATATGGTTGTGTGTTCTGTTTTGAATTCTCTTCTTCATTTCAGTAGAAAACCACAGTGTACATATTAGCTACCAGCTGTGTCTGTGGACACAGTGATGTCTGCAACTGCTTACCTGGCCTCTTTTCTGCAACCTACTCATAGTGCAGTCATCCTGGGCAAGCTACTGCAGAGTTTGGCATATGGCATCCAGTGCCACATGCCAAAATGCATCCCCCAAAGTATGACACAGGTAGGCACCTTAAAAGTACTGTAAATGAGTACCGGAAAGCAGAGTACCTGCTGAGTGCCTCTTTGTCTGATGGAGTGCCCTTGCGTTCCTGCAATGTGTTTGAACTGTGTGCATTGAAGCTGCTTCATACGAACTAAAGAAACTATATTTTCCATGTTGCCGGACTAAACCACGCCCCTTTTTGGTGTGAGGACTCAAAAACAGGCACCCGTGCGCACAAGCGCGTGTGCACCAAGCAGAGTACCTGCTGAGTGCCTCTTTGCAGGACGGACTGTCCCTGCATTCCTGCAACGTGTTTGAACTTTGTGCATTGAAGCTGCTTCATATGGTATTTTCTGAACTGAGAATACAGCTTTTCAAGTACAGAACAGCCAGCAATAGAAAATAGGCATTAAATCTCCCTTTTTATTTTTCAGAACTAAAGAAACTACATTTTCCGTGTTGCCGGACTAAACCACGCCCCTTTTTGGGATGAGGACTCAAAAACAGGTACCCACGTGCACCAGCACACGTGCACCAAGCGGAGTACCCGCTGAGTGCCTCTTTGCCTCTTTGCTGAGTTTGGCGAGGTGGGGAGACGCTCCGGCAGGTCCACCGTGGATTTGTAAGTGTCGAGGAGAGTCTCTGTGCTTCACTCACGGTGAGTGTTTGTCCAGGTGTTCAGCAATCAAAAGCGTTCTCTGTGTAACTTGGGGGGCAACATACGAAGTAAGATACAGTTTTGCCAGTAGCTCCTACGTTGCCTGGTAGTATTGCGAGATTTCGCTCGCAATCGGTGAGTGGACTCAAAAGAGCATTAAACATAACATGATCCTCATCAACGGGCGGAACGTATTCCAAATTGAAAAAATCAGCTTGTAAGGAAGACGTGCATTCTGATATTCTTAAATATTGTAAAGAGTTTTGACCTGAGACCACTGCAACAAATCCACAAAAAAAACAGTCACAAGTACAGGTGTGGAGAAGGTGCCAAGGGAGTTGTCCCTGCCCATGCTCTGATGAACCCCACAGACCTGAAGCATGAGGCGACATTAATACCAGAGGTGTCACCCTCACATGATTCGCCTACAGACAGCATGATTTTAAGCACAGCTGTCATCACAGTCCAAAAATACAGCTCAACCAAAGACTCCACTGCCCATGGATAAAGAAGAGGTTGTAATTGATATTGACTTGCCGAATTTGAGTTTTTCTATGGAATCTATGCAAGAAAACTTTTAGAGATCACCGGTTTTGCTTATGCAAGTCAGGCAAGCATAAGTTCTATAGCTTTGTATATCGCCCCCACCCCAAGAAAAGTGAGGGCTAATCCAATGTCGCTCCATAGGACAGCGCAAATTGACCCGATGTCGAAAGTATTAGAGGTCACGTTTGCTACGATGAACTTAGCTCTTCAGACTATGACTAAGCTATTTGACACATTAGCGGGCAAAATGAACATACAACATGCCTAAATAGAGAAAATCTTACAATGGCAGACTGAAACCACTGCTTTCCTTCAAGACACATTGGTGGGGCCCTTTGGAAAAGAGGAGTGCAAGTCAAACAGCATATCTCAGGGTTCTCAAACCATCAATGTACCACTTGAAATGCCACTTCAAAGTGCCATTCCAATGATTAATGGCCTTATTCAAGATGCGAGTGCCATAACAAATTTACCTAATACGGTTGTTGATCTGGTAAAGGACACAGGTATGTCACGCCTAATCTACAGCATGTGGTAACAACATTGGTAGAGGTGTCAGTCTAGAAAAGTAGACACCCCTCGAACAGAAGGCAATGCAGGATAATTGGTTGGCCGAAGACCAACCCCCTCATTTAAAGTGTTAAGAATATATGCTCATTAGTCATTACATAGTTACTAGCTTAACTAGAGTGCGGCCATTTTAAGATGACCAGAATCGCCATTTTGTTTTCTCTCTCAGTTCTCTCTAACGTTGCCACTTTGCCTCATGTAAAACTGCTTTGCTGTAGATATTATTTTGCTTCAATGGTCCAAGGCTAAAAGACATGTTGAAGCATTACACTGGAGAGCCAGACAGAAATGCCCGGTTCCCTCCAGCACATATCCTTGAAGGCAAGGAGCAAGACATTTTAATCAGTACACGGATGCCAGTGAGTCTCCTTAAGCTCAGCAGCCTCAATCGAAACTGCCAAAAATTAAAAATCTGCTTACACAATTTTTGATAATGCTAGAACAGCCTCAAATGCGACAGCTGCTCATACCAAATTGTCTAAGAATCAGAAATCTTTGAATAAAGTTACCACATCGAAACAAATCAGTTTTTTATGGCTCTTACAATGCCAAAGCCAACAAAGAACTCCATAATGACATCTAAAGCGATAACAAAAAAAATATCACCGACAAGAACTAAGGAAAGCTGGTTGTGGCACAAAATCCAATGACACATTGACTATGCCGTATGCTCCATTAGATAGCCTAATCAAAGCTGTGACCCTCCAACAACTGAATGACGAAGCCTCTAAAACAAAATATGTTCAATCTATGGAGGTAGACACATATCAGTGTAAGGAGATTCACAAAGCAGTGGATGCCTATATGGCTGAGCGTATGGTAACACCACTCCCAGCTCGTATAACCACTGTGAATGGTGTGGTGAATTCAGGTGCGCAAACCCATACTACTCTGCATAAAGAGTCACTGTGGGTCCAAGAGGGTGAAGTCGCCACTACCTTAAATCATACGGACCCACAAAGATTAGATGCTGGAAAAGGTCCCGAATTAACCATCAATTCAGTAATGACGCAGACCTCGTTGAGAGATCAAGTTAAAAATGTGTCTGTGCCGCAAGAACCCAAAATCAAGCCGGATCCATCACCAATACATGCTTAAGCTTTACATCTTGCCAACATGATGGGTTCAAGTGATGGAAGGGGAGTAGACATGACTAATAAGGAAGGTGAGGGTGGCTCCAGTGGAAAGGCCCATAATTTACCAGTCAAATGCCCGGCTCCATACTCGCTAACCTTGGCCTGTCCTCCTTATCCCATCACTCAATATGATCTGAATAGATGCTCGGTGTTAACAATTTTCTCTGACATTCCCCAGCTGGAAGACATTATGTCAACAGACATAGCCCTAGTGCAGTTCATAAAGGATAATAGCATATCATCTGTAAGACTATGGTTATATTCCAGAGTCATACACAATACGATATGGCTAGCAAAAGAACACCTACTTAACTTGGGTTTTGTGGTACTGGAGGAAGAAGTTCAGAGTCTGACACACAGCATAGTAATGCACCCCACAATTGGAGAGGGCGCCCTCGTGAGAACACCTCAGACATATAATAAACAGGTGAACCAAAATATATGCTTGTGTAAAGAAGCGGGTACACAAAAATAACTAGCAGTAGTGAACCAAAATGTCGATCTATCACTAATGAGTTGGAATACTAGAGGTTTTAAACAATTGTTAGGCAATTAAAAAAACCTTGCAGAATACAATATAATAATGCTAGAAGAAAAATGGCTTTTAGAGCCCCCATTGTGGGATGGATATGACATATTCTTAAATGTTGTTAGTATAGCCCTCCACGGGCGTCCCACTTCAGGCCTATTAATTGCAAGTAAAATTAAAGCTGGAACATGTGCTGAAATATGGGCGATGCCAAACTAGTTTATGCAAATGGTAAAAATCACGTTTCAAAATTGTGTATATGTGGTAATAAATCTGTATTGGAACCCGGCGGGCATATCGGAAACAAGATTCATTAAAGATCTCACTGATCTAATGGTACTGACATCACAAGACGTTTCGGTTCACCATATAATAACAGCAGGTGACCTTAATTTGAATTGTACAAAAAAAAAAAACTACAAAAGCCTCCAGTAGAATAAAATTATGGAAGCATTTCACCAAAATGTTTAATTTGATAATGCTCAATGGTTTGTGCGATTTGGATATGCCCACTCACCCCACATGGCACTGAGGTAGTACTTGTGCCACAATTGATTATATCTTCGTGAGTGCTGCCCCTTTTCCTGCAGTGGAGGGTTTCCGAGTCTTGCAAGTGAATGAAAGTGACCATGATCAACTAATTGTCATCAAGCCACAAACAGGGGAGAGACTACAAGGCAGTTCATTTAACTGGCTTAATAATCAATGCTGGTGAAAATAGACTCTGATCGTTCGGAGCCAAATCTGTGGCTTTATAACAACTATTTACTCAAGAATATAACTCAAGTAATTCTAGGAAGTCAACCAGATAATACTTTTTATAGCAAAATGCCATAAATGTTAAAATGCAAACCAGGTAAATTACTCATCCAGAAACGACCATTCCATAGTTATGAAGAGGAACTGAAGGTCAGGAAAACTAAATTCAGAGCAGATAAACAGGAAGCCCTCAAATTGACAAGTGAAACCAGATATGCTTCTCTCGCTCGTATAAAGACCCAATATAAGAATTGGCTGTGAGCAAAACGCGCCTCTTTTTATCAAAAGGATGACGCCAAGATGTTAAATACATTACAATCCAAGAATATAGCAAAAACATGGGCAATCCTGAATCGAACGACTCAAGGCAATCAAGGGGTAATTCAAGCCAATGGTGTCACTGAAGGCAAGTGGGTTATACATTTCTCTGACCTCTCTGTGCCTCCACTGAATCGAATGAGCCTTGACACTTTATCACTTCCAACTCAATTCCATCTGTCCTTTGATTTTCTGGACATATCATTATGTATAAAATCCATGAGTCGATCTAGAGCCTGTGGCCCAGATGGCCTTTCAAACTATTTGTTTAAACAACATCCGACCATTTGGACCAAGATTCTGTTTAATATCTTTACATTAGTAAATTACTCCCAAACAATTCCAAAGACATGGAGATATTCACTCACCGTTCTGATATACAAAAAAGGCGATCGGCAAATGCTGAATAGTTACAGACCAATTGCATTGTTAGATTTGCCCAGTAAAATCTTTTCCCGAATCATCCTAAAAGAATTCAATCACTGGGCAGCGAACAACCAACTGCAGGACCCCTTTCAGGCTAGATTTGTGTCAGGAATAGGCACCATTCCAAACATTATAGTTCTCAATTTGATTAAATCCAAATATGCAATACAAAAGCAATCTTTATACATTGCATTTGTAGATTTCAAGGTGGCATTTGATTCAATCGATAGGGTTTCACTTTATCAGAAACTAAGAGATTACAACTGCCCTTCTTCCTTGCTAACACTGATCTTGCTATTACATACGAACACCTCCATGTAGGTCAAGCTAGCATTGGACGGAACCCTTTCAGAATCTATTCAAACACAAAGAGGCCTAAAGCAAGGATGCATCTTGGCATCAACTCTATTTAACATGTTCATCCTTGATATAAGACACGCATTCTTACAAACAATGATGCGATGCCCCGAAATTATGCAACCAACCCATTAGTTATCTCTTGTATGCTGACGATCTGATCCTTTTGTCACAGATACCCTTTGGATTACAGAATATACTGAAAACCTTAGAACAATATGTCTGTACGAACAATCTTACCATAAACATAGCTAAGACTCAAATTTTGGTCTGTAAAAACAACACAAACACCAATCTCTATCGATTTCAGTGGCATTTAAGAAGTGAAATACTCAAAAGAGTCATGTTATACAAATACTTGGGAGTAACTGTAACAAAAACCTTGAAATATCATGAACAAGAATTGAATATTCAATGTAAATTACAAGCCTTAATAGCACAAGCCAAAATTCTAACTTATAGGTTCGCTAAATATTCTTATAAACATATTGTTGTGTTCTTCAAACAAAAAGCAATCCCAGTGCTATCATATGGCTCCGAAGAGAGTCTCCCAAAAAATCATAAGTTTTGGGATGTGCCTGAGTCCAAGTTTTGGAAAAAGATTTTACAACTCCCAAATAGCACTCCACGAGCCGTAATTCGATTTGAACTAGGGTTAGTATTGTTGTACTCACAAGTACAATGGAAAAGGTGTGCCTTGTTGAGGAAATGCTTAGTAGGCTCATCAGCAACAAATATTTAGGGAATCTTAGCACGTTATTTGCTTCTAACAAAAGACAGCTTTCCAAGTAAATGGGTCCGACACATCTTGAATACTTTGTCTGATGCCGATATTACCCTTGAAACGCTAATACATAATCCCAACCGAGCCAAAATCAGATTCTTTCAATACGATTGGATCATTACATTAGACAATTGTAAAATCTTGAAAGACTTTGATATCAATCTTTTTGGACATAAAAAAGTGGGAATTCTAGCAGATTATCTACAAAAATGTGTATCGCCCTATATACGTAAAATGTATCTACGTTTTAGACTCAATTTATGGCATACACGAAATATATTAGCGAGAAGGCGACAAATCCCAGAAGATCAAAATTATTGTCGATGGTGTAATGACAAATCACGAAAAGAAACACTGCAGCATTGCTTAATAGCGTGCTCAAGTCTTGCAGATAAACGTAAACACCATTTTGGGACAGTCACCCTTCCACAAATCCCAATGAATCAAACACAAGCATGGCAATGGTTATTTACTAATCACAACCTATCAGTTCGAATTGCCATTATACACTATCTCGATGAGATATTTAAAATAGAAAGCTAGCGTCATGATTCTATTTGACATGTGAATAATGTAATTTAGCATGAATTGTAATGATGTAAATCAGTGTATACATAACGAAATGGAACTGCCAGCACATGCGATGTAGAGATGGAAATTTATTTTATACCTTTAGATAATTCTTTTAGTATTGGTGGAGTTTGGATTTACACTGATTTAAGTGAAGTTGTAAATATTATGAAAAATACAAATGTTGAAATTAAGTATGAAATGTGAATGATGTAATTAAGTATAATTATAAAGGATCTTGTATTTCATTTTTGAAAGGTTCAATATTTGAATCAATCAACCAAAAAAAAAAAAGAAATGTAATGCAAATGATCTGATGTGTCTTGCCTGCCTAAATGATATGCCTACAAAATGAAATGTGGCATATTTATTGGATTTTCATGTATATAAAGGTCAGCTACAAGACTTATCTTGAGGCATGTACTTTGCTTAACTTTAGTTTTCTTTGTACTTAAGGACCATCCCCACCTCTGATTGGGACTGTGGAAGCATTCAACACTTTAACAAGAGGAATATTCCCAATTTGAAAGTTATTTGAATCTGGAAGTGAATTGCTATTATTTCTAAGGTGTGGTATTATGGGGCGTATTCTCAATTTGACACCCATCTAACATGACCCTGTAAGCAAGAGGTGTCACACTTATATGCAGATATTTGCAAACATTTTTCATTTTTCACCAAATCTCAAATTGTGTTATGCATTTGATTAGGCATATATTTTAATTCTATTGATCCAACATAAAAGGGAGAGAAATGCAACAATGTAGAAATGTCGATGTGTACCATATGTCATATAGTCTGAAGAGGTTACTTTCAGTTTACCTTCAAAGTCATACTAGTACATTACACAATACACAGACATAATGCTTAGAGAAACTAATAAAAATTAGCACAAACAGGAGGATCAAACCAAACCTCAACCCAATTTAATTAGCTGTCGGGGTGCTTCTCTGCCTATCTAGTTGGGTGATACAACAAGGGTAATTGATGGGCTCAAGGGTCTACGTAAGAATTGATTTCTAAATATTAGAATCAAGAAGCCTATAATTGGGTGTCTCTACTGACCACGGAAGGCTTAGTACGTTTCGGCGGTAGTAGCCAGATTGTTCCGCCTTCCTCAGGACCAAGATCAAGTTTTTGTAGGACTCCTTAGGAGAAAATGATTTAAAAAAAAAAAGGATTCTTATAAGTGGGCTCATCCAGATCACATCCATGATTAACTAATGCAAGTTTATATAATGCCCACTGGTAAAGGAAGTAGTGTTTAAAAAATAAGTTCGGAAGTAGCTCCAGGCATAGTCGAACATTTCACTAACACCACACCTAAAGTGCTCTTAGGATGAAAAGAAAGTGTGGGAGAGATAGGAACGCACACCCTTAGGTAATGTGTGACACACCTCTGTGACTATAGAAGGGAAAAAGTCTCGGCAGGTGATGATTTTGTCAGAGAGCATGGCATACAATGTACCATCTATAACTTGGGCCATGTTCATGTTGTTCAATAGATTTAAGTAGATACCTGTAGTAAAATACATAGTCTAAAGTGCACATACAGCCACCGCTAAATCGCATAAAGCCACCAGGACTATCCATCTCGAGGTAAACATTAAACTATTATCAGACCCCAGTTTGCTAACTATGTCGACCAAAACATCCTCTTTTTGTCAGACTTTTATTTTGTTTCAGTGTCACATTAGGCAGAGGCATCAAAATAACAAAATTCACACAGCCCTATTATCTTTTCCCTCAGGACAATGCGTGTTACAATCTACACCTATCAAAACCCATCCACTGGTGTTTTCAGTGTACCAGTGATTGAACAAAAGGTTTAAGATGTACACAATACATTTAGTCTCATGGAAGTCCATAGGGTTGTAAACATTTATAATCAAGCCTCTTTTTTTACCCCAACCAAGATCTTTAATTCAGTTCTAGCAACCTCAATAAAGGGTCACCTACTTTTGAATATTCGTATGGACACCTATAAAACAAGTCATGTCTTATGGTGACCTTTACTGCCCTTTGTTGCAGTTTGCAGAAGAACTGTGAAACCTTTTATTTCTCAGGGCTCACTCATCCAAACCTCTTGAAGCATTATTATATCATGTGCACCTACATAGTCCAATACGTTTCCCTTAGGGAGCACATGTTTATGATCCCAGGTGTTCCATGAGAGGAATTTGCAATTAATCAACACCTTGTCAGGGGTGTTTCAGCACTCCCGCCAATAAAACTCCAGGGATCCCGGACAAGTCTTTTGAAAAGGAGTTTGACTTGCTAGTTGTCTGCCCCTCATGAGTTACTTCTTGCGTTCTTTCTTTTGCACAGGAACAGCTATCTTTTAAATCATCCAATGGGACTATTTTAAATTCATAGTTCACCACACCTTTTAAATCCACACACTTATTCCCTGTGTTCACGACCTCAGCAGTTTCCCCCTCTCAGCATATACACATCTAATATCAACCCCAATCACTTGTAAATCAACATGGTTTTATAATACTAATGTTATAAAAGCCAGGGATTTAAAGTGCAATTTGATTTGGCCCATAGAAACACTGTTTGTGAACTCAACAAAGTCAATACTTTGCTAGTTAACTACCCTTAAGGTAGATGAGTTATTCCATTAAAACCTGCCCACTGTAGTTCTATTCTATAGTTAGGTAAGACAACTAAGGTTGTAGAGCTCCCGGGACTTACTACCAGACTGACCATTTTTTTAATGTATGTATAGCAAGCCCGGAGGCATCAACAAGCCTGGAGGCATCAGGGCACTCACAAGCATAAACACATATACGCAACAAGGACAAACAAAGAGACAGAACACAATACTTACTTTAGATCAAAGTTGCCTAAGGGGTCAAATTAAAGAAAAAAACTAGTCAGGCAGAAAGGTAGGCTCTCTTGAAAGGTTCCAGGGAGAACAGCCCTGTACTTCAGGTGGAAAAGCATTCCAGAGTTTGGGAGCCGCATAATCAAAAGCACATTGTCCAGCTGATACCAAATTTCTACTCGGCATGGTCAGCAGTTTGGTAAAGTTGGACCTTAATGTTCTCCACGCGGATAGCCAAGAAATCCTTTCTGATAAGTAGCTAGGGCTATTACTAAATTGACACTTGTGCGTGATGGTGAGAAGTCAGAAAGTTATCGAAACTTCTACAGGCAACCAATGAAGTGCACACCTGGCATGTGAGATATAATCTCTTCTTCCTAGTCCATCCACCACTCGCACATCACTATTCTGCATCACTTGTAATTTAGCAATGTTCATTCCATGCAACAGGCTACTACAATAATCAATTTTAGCTCTAATGATTGTCCTTGCTATGTAGCACAGTTTTCCCTAGCTAGAAAAGGTCGGGTTTGACTCAGCAGCTTAAGATGGTATGCTGATAACATAGCACTATATTATTAACATGAGCCTTTATTGACATTTCTGAGTCTACAAAAATACCTAAGGTTTTTACTTTATCTGCAGTAGCGATGGTACAACCTGCAATGATGATGGTTTTTTAAGTCTGACAGCAGTGCCAGCTAGCCTTTGCTCAGTCTTCAAGTTATTTAAGGCCAGCTAATTGTGAGCCATTCAGTGTTGGATAAGGGAGTATACCTCAATGATGACTTCAGAGTCCTTATAATCCGCTGAAATGGGGCTAAGGCACTGAGGTTCATCTGCATAGTTAGTATAGATGACACCCTTAGTATCCAGTAATTCCAACAGTGGCTTAGTAAAGATGTTATATAAGGTTTGTGATAGACACGACCCCTGTGGCACCCCGCAAGGCAAACTGACGGCATCCGAATCATCCACCCTGCTAAACTCTCGAGCCATACGATCGGACAGGAAGGACTTTACCCAATTGGATGCCAAGTGCCAGAATTTAGTGTGGTGAGACAATCTGTCGACCAAGATAGTATGATCAACTATATCAAAAGCGGCCAATAATTCCAGTAGTATCAAAAAGACAATGCTACATTTATCCATGGCATGCAAGATGACATCTTTCAAGCCCAAAATGGCCATCTCAGTCCCATGTGCCTGCCTGAAACTTGATTCACGTTTACATAGGATGTTCTGTTAAATGAGATGTTCCTGGACTTGTAAATACGCAGCCCTATCCGAGATTTGGAGTAAAATCAGTATGTTGGTAATAGGTCTATGGTTGGCTCTGATATCTAGATCAAGAGTACACTTTTTAAGTAGCAGTGTCATCCAGGGTTAATAACATCGAGCACAAGTCCCTCTGCAAAATAGTGATTAATTAACTTTTTAATGAGAGAGACCAGCACTGGAGCAAAGGCTTTGACCAGGATAGCTGGGCAGTTATCACCCCTGCAGGTGGTGAGTTTAAGCTGAGCGAAAATGTCTGTGACCTCGGTTTCAGTCACTGACCTAAATACCAAGGACTCTAGCATTCCCCCATGTGGCATGACAGGAGATGTGCTGGGTCCTTGCTCCCTCTCCAGGCAACTGACAATAGTCAGTTGATCTGTGGCCTTCTTAAATCTCTCCTTGATGTTCTATCTAATGTTCTGCACCTTATTAACCATCCCCTCTTAGATGGACGCACACCACAATCTGTCTTTCATGATCATGGTGCCTCTTTGATCTTTGGTCCAAACTCCCCTTAGTATCACAGTGGAAATGTGTTCATGCGTGGACATGGGATTTTCCCCAAACAGTCTATCCAGGCCAGGATCTAGGACTCCTTGCTCAGATCCCATGGGGCCAAAGGACAGTCCCCTCATCATTGAGCGATGAGTCCGCTTGGGCAGGATCAATTTCTTCTGTCAGATGATCTGGACTGCTCCTCAACTGAATTACAGGTTTGTCAGTTTCTTTGGAGTGAACATTTGTCCACATAACACATAGCCCCTTAAATCAATGTACTTGCCCTCAAGGCTTTTTAAGGTCTTATTTCTGGAAATTTAATCTCAATCACAGTTACATCTCTGGATCCTTTGACAATGATCTCATTCTTTCTCTTTTTCCTTTTGCGTAAACCTCTCCCTACTTTTTCTGTTTTCTGTTTTTTTATTTATTTATTTGTATTTATGTATTTTCCTTTATTTATTGGTCATGTATATAGCACCTATACACTTAAACAAGTGTTTCAAAGCACTCCAACACAGGTAGGGTAAAAAAAAGAAAAACGCTACACAGGAATAACATTCTTACGAAACATTGGGAGATTCAGAATGTGAAGGAAGGGGGAAGAGTGGGGTAAGACAGACACAACACAAAAAAGTGCAAGGACATGTGGAAGGAGATGAGAGGGGATGTGAGGGTGAAGAAGGGTGGAGGGAAAACTCTACACAACCCAGCATAGAAAAATGGTTGCAGATGTAAAAGAGCTAGGCACAGCTAAAGACACAAGAAACGACAGTGGCAAAGATATAAGAATGCCTAAATTTCATGTTCAAGCTAGGCATAGCTAAATTATGATATGATATAATATGATATGATAGGTTCTTTTTCAACATGGGCAGCAGTAGACAAAGACTTGGTGATGCACGAAAGTTGTGTAGGCTACTCACAGGAAGGACTGTAAGTGTGCCAGGAGTCCTAGCAAGGCGAGCAAGGATACCAAAGCCCCAAGAGATGAATTCAGAGGGCAGCACTGGGGTGGATGTAGGAGAAATAAGGGGAGAATCCCACCAAACCGGCCAGGGCCAGATAGGGGCTTTTGTGCTGGGCCTTTGTGTCAGGGCCAGCTTTCCAGCCTGCCAGCACTCAATAGGGCAGGAAGTAGGCTGAAGGCCCAATCAGGAGCAATGTTTTCATTGCTCCATGGCAACCCTAGTAGGCACTCCGGTGCCGAGGATGAGGGCAGCCATTGCAAGAATGGTGAACAACGTATTGGACATTTGCATGTTGCCTATACAGCAGAAAGTGTTCCCCGGTGCCACAAGACACAAAAATGGGGGGGGGGGGACAGAGGAGGGAAAAACAACAAGAAAAAAGGCCTTACTAGGACTTGGACATCCGGATCATGCAAGCACAGTAATTACGTGCAGGGGGGAAGAGGAGGCCCCAGGGTTGAGGCAGGCTAAGTGCCAGGGGAGTCCATAGATGGCATGTTCACAGGGTGGAAGGGGATGGGTAAAGTGCTGAAGAGCAGGGGTGGACCAGATTAGGTAGGCTGGTCAGGGAGAGGTACAAAAGGGTTCAGACAGTCAGTCATTGTACCAGGGGTGGGTTTGGGGGGGGCATTAGCAGGGGACAGGGAGAGCAAAAGAGGAGGAAAAGAGGAAAGTCTTGAGGAGTTTCTGGAACTAAATAAGATCTAGCTCAAGTCTGAGAGAGGCAGGAAGACTTTTCCAAACGGAGATCCTGCCAAGGAAAGAGATCTACCCCCCACTCTGTTTGGAGAATCATTTGAGCTGCAGAGAGTTAAAGCTAGAATACCGAAGGTCTCTAGCAGGGAGGTCTTCAGGGATGGAAAGTTGGATGTAGCATGGTCCCAGACCCCAGAAAACCTTGTGGATGATGCAGAAGGTCTTGAATATGATCCTTGCAGCCACGGGAGCCAGTGGAGAGATTTTAGGGCTGGAGAGATGAGGTCCCTGGGCTTCAGACCAAGGATAAGTCAAACAGTCCCATCTGGATTAGTTGGATAGGGCGCCGGGAGGAAAGAGGACGGGTTGAAGAAGAGGCTCTTGCAGTTGTCCAACATGGAGAGACCCAGATGTCTGGAGATATTGAGTTTTTGGGGGAAGGTGAGGAAAGGGAGAATGCCTCTGAGGAAGTAGAGCTGAAAGTGGGCCTTCTTGTCAAGGTCCATAATGTGAGAAGAGAAGGAAAGAGAGGAGTCGTAGATGACTCCCAGGTTTGTTGCCTCACAAGAAGGTGAGGGTAGGGGGCTCAAGGAGGGTGGCCAGAGATTAGGAAGGAAGAAAGGGGTAGTAGTTCCAAAGAGAAGGATTTCAGTCTTACTGGCATTAAGACAGAGATCATTGGCAATCAGGCAATCAGGAATGAGAGAAGAAGGAGAGCAGGTACAGGAGGGCAGCTTGAAGGAAAGCTGTGTGTCATCCGCATAACACTGCAAATGAAGAGAGAAGGTGGAGATCAAGTGAGCACGAGGGACAAGGTAAATGTTGAAAAGCCACGGCACAAGGATATAGCCCTGTGGAACACTGCAGGTTTTCAGAATTTTTGTTACTCTTTTTACGCAAGTCACAGAGTCTTTTTCAAAAACCTGCCTAGACTTTGATGTCAGTTCTGGAGTTGGAGAAGACAGCTCCTGCTCCGTCAACAAGTGGCCTCCTGCTGGAAACACCATTTCTTGATCCAAACGTTTGTGCTTATAGTCTTCCTGCTAATGTAACATGCTAAACTGACGAATCTTCCTAACGGAAGATTCTAGGATATCAACTTCAGGACAATTAATCAGGGAACCCTTCAAATTCACGCTCAATAGCAAATAAAACATGTTATAAATGGCATCAAGCATTGTGTTGTTAGATTATCATGATTTAAGACAAGATGGAGGGTTCGAAGCGAAGAAGAATCCGGAGTACACAGAATTGTGATTTATTTTGTGCATTCTGAAAATTTCTTTCCATTAATTGCAGATCTGTCTCGTGACAGATCTTGGTCGGTTTTCTGCAATTTCTTACAACAGTTGCAGCCTTATGGCTATTTTGTACCCTGTTCATCCATTGATTATTCACCCTCCTGGAATTAGGAGGCTTGTTCACAGTCTTACTCTGATACTTCTCTAACTCGCCATTTAATTTTCTAAACTTAAGTAGGTGTTAATTAACATTTAGCGGCCATGTGTTTTACCAGGCATATACAGTTTTGTGTTGATGTAACAATTGAAGGAAGTGATGTTCCCTCTTGATCCTGAGGTCATGTTTTTATCAATGAGCGGAATTGTTCCTTTGTTATCACAACTGTTTCTCTTGCTTTCATCAAAATTAATTGTGTCTGCCAACGTCCGCCAACATTTCCTTCCACAAACCCAGATTCTTCAGGAATACCCATGAGCTTTTTCTTCTCAGATTACGCACTCTATTGAGACAGGACTCAATGGGAACCCCCAATATCCATCAACTGTCGTTATGCTAATAATAAATCCCAAAAGTGATGTGTACTATAGTTTACAATATATAAAAATAGAGCATGAACAATATTACTTGCTGAGCTCGCAGGAAAAGGCTCCATAGGCCTTGAGTGCCGGTGAACAATTTAAATCTGAAAAGTGGCCCGTTTATTGAACGAGGGTGAACATTATACAAAGGTTGGAGCATTATTCTATGACGAAGATTATAATTATATCACTCACAGCACAAGCATAAACACATGGTGCCTAATTCACAGAAGCATTTTATAATACAAAACCCCATTGGAAAACGCTCTGTGAATTAAGCCCATAAACTTTAAACTTAATCTTACCTTCTGCCCGGCCCAGATGCTACTCAATGCCGGCGACTACATAAAAAGCCATCTCGCTCCCGCAGCACGAACAGGAGGCAGGAATCAAAGAACAATTCCTGGCTTCTGCACATGTGCACAGGAACCAGAGTGCTCCTGACAACCCTGCTAGGGTATCTGAATGTGCATGGCGGCGTAAAAAAGCACCCCTCACGCACAGTCAGAGCTGAAGTTCCCCATCCTGCACCTCTAATGAGCCATGCGAGGCTGTGGAGGCAAAATGCCTCCACCTCCAGCCTTTCATGGTCCAATCGACAGGTGCTCTGGCGAACATAAGATGCCAAATGAAATCAAGTTACCCTTTGACAGTTTAAGCTCTGGCTCCTCCATAGTGGGTGATGGGACGTATATGTTGGTGCCCCCTCGCCCATTATAGACAAGCCAACCTTGATTTTACAGCCGTTTGGAGTTCCTGGTTTGCACTCGTGTCTGAAGAAATGAAAGCAGAACATCCTGACCTGCACGTTTTACAAGAACATCACTTTAAAAGGAAACCTGTACTGAGGTTGAGTTTGCCTCTGGGCAGCTATTAATCAGGCTCAGACTGGCCGTTAGGGCAATAGGGCAATGCCCAAACCAAAAACGCAAAATGCTAGTGTGGGCCAGTTTTATTGGTCAAAGTGGGGGACTTTTTGACCAAAGTGGGGCAGTTTGATGAGTTACTTCACTATGCGGATAGTAGTTATCACCATTGTTGCTGAATAAATATTCTTTAAATTGCACAATTATTTGCATCACATCGTATCTATAAAAATAAACTTGGATACTGTTTAAACAGTCCATCACTAAAGGAAATAAAATGCCATTTGCACTATGGACAACCTTTTCATTACTGCCCGAGACAATGGTATGCCCCAGTCCGACTCTCCTAATAATTATAGAATGAAAAGGGAACACTTAGGGCCTAATTCACAACAAAGTTTTATAATGGCAAAATTCCATTGGAAAACAATCTGTGAAATAGGTCCTAAGTACTTTCTGGTCACAGCAGCAAGAAAAGAGGTAGGGAGCAAGGACCGACCAAAGAGTTTATATATCAAATATGCAGAGACGGGGCTTCCTGCATCCAATGACACTTATACGAGACATTATGGAAGATTTGGTCCCTTAGAGAAATAAAACCTCTTGTTTATTTTGGATTCTGAATTGGCTGTGGTGCAAATGAAAGGAGAAACAGATAACATGAAGCATCCACACCTGCCATGAAGTCTGTGTTGACAAAGCAGCTGCAGATGGAGTTTGTACAATCAGTGCCATATGGCACGGAAGTAGGAAATATGTTATATTTGCATTTGCAAAGTAAAATGAGTTACCCCCTTAACTTACCGCACATTTGCCAACATGTTTCCTTAACCTCTAACCTGCCTCTGTCCCTCGCTTTCTCTACCTTTACTCTAACACTTCTTCCGTACAGCCTAACTGCACTTAAAAATGTCTAATGTTGGTTGTCCTTATGTCCACTTATGTATCATCCAGAGTGACTGTTCCATGTACTCCCCTCCACAACCTGATCGGAATTTCACTCAAACTCACCCCCAGATTACTGTTTCCCATCAAATCTGATTTCTTATATTTGGAAGTTCTTTTTTGATCAAAAGAGCAGTCTTCCTACCTGTATATACATAAATATGAATGTATATAGAAATATAAACACATGTTCAAATAATATATGCATTTCGGGTATCACAAGATGCTAAACACCATCATCACTCAATGAGTTAAACTAATTTGTTTTAAGATCAACACACGCTCTTGCCTAACCATCAGGACTGGAATAAATATATTCATTAGCATTATGCCCTTACGAAGGTACGATGCTGTTAACATGGCTGCTCACCTGATTAGCAAAACACGTTTGAACGAAATAATACATCATTGAAAAACAAACAACGTTATAAACACCGTTTTAAGATGATCGGGTGACAGATGTGAGCAGATCTCGCTTGACATCCAGATTAACCATTTTGTTTTACATGCCTTCCAACATTCACCCACGTGACAATTACATATCAGCTATTGTATTAGTGCTGCCATCAATTTTAAAGACAGGGGACATCTATTCCAGACTAATTCTGCAAGTATGTTGGAGAGAGAATTTCAATGAATAATTTCTAGGCGCCTAGTAAAGGGTGCTCCTGAGTGTATCAGTCAAAGATTCTCATTGATGTGCATGCTGTGACTGTGATAGGCAAGGCAAAACCGAATGTAGAAGCTTTGGGAAAAAAGCAAATACGCATATCTTATGATCATTCAACACAACTCTTGTTGCTATTTTCTTAAACACATTTTATTGTCAAATGGAATATTACGTGACACCTGAAGCCTAGGATAATCTCAGCAAATAGTTGTTACCCAAAATAATAAATATATTGGTGAAGCTAATTGTCAGTTTAGGATCTCATTACATATACCTTATCTTCATATAATCAGAAAGGTTTAAGCTACTTACCTTTAACTATTGTTCTCCAGCATGGGTCTGGCATCGATTCACGTGCACATGCTCATGAATTTCGGTAAAAGAAAAAACAGTTTAACTTTCACTTTAAAACTGTATTTCTCCTTTAAGCCAACCACTGTCCGCTGGGTCATACTGTGCCCATCCAATGACAGTCCTCTCCCTAAGCATCACCTCTGGAAGCCATCTTCAGATTTGGTAAGCACGTAAGCCGGCAGTATGACCAAGAGGTTTTGTTCAAGTGCTTTAGAAATAAAATAAATAAATAAAGAAGCGACACAGGGGGGCCGTAGGGAGAGTTTGCTTGTGCATTCATGCCAGAGCCATGCTGGAGAACAATAGATACAGGTAAGTAACTTAAACCTTCCCCAGCATGGGATCTGGCATGGATTCACATGTTGAATAACGAATACACAGCAGTACCAATTTACACAACCACAGGAGGTGGCAAGGCTCTACAGAAGCAATTAACAGACTCACCTCAAGTGAACAAGTTGCGTAACAATGCCAGGCCGACAATGGACTCCTCCCTGGAATCCCTGTTGACGCAGTAGAACTTTGTGATGGTATGAGTGGACCTCCATGTTGCAGCTCTGCAGATGTCGAGCAGGGGCACCCCAGAAAGGAATGCCGTCATAGCAGCGATCGCTCTTGTGGAGAGGGCTCTCGGACTGCCCAGCCGAGGAGGTTCGCCAGCCGATGACAGTGCATGATGCAGCCAGAGAGCCATCTTGAGATGGAAGCCTTGGACAAGTCCTTCCCATGATTCACAGGTCTAAAGTTCACAAACAATTGAGAAGTCTTCTGAAAGCTCTTTGTGCATGCCACGTCAAACTTCAAAGCACAAGCAACGTCCTGCAAATGCAAGGACCTCTACACCAGCGATGAAGGCTTCAGTAAATAAACAGGCAACACCAAGGCTCGTTGAGGAGGAATTCCGATGGAACCTTCAGCATGAAAGTGGATGTGTATGCAGTACCACTCTTGATTCTTGGAAAATCAGATACAGCTGCTTGCAGGATAGAGCCTGGATCTCACCCACACATCTGGCTGAGGTGATGGCCACAGGAAATGCCGTCTTCCATGAGAGAAACTTGAGTGGGGCTTTATGTATTGGTTCGAAACGTGCCCCCATGAGTCTTGTCAGGGCCACGTTGAGTTCCCATGGCGCAGCAGGTGCCTTTTCTGGAGGGAAAGATTGAAAAAGCCCCTTCAGAAACTTCTTGACAAGTCATTGGGACCAAAGAGAGGATCTTCTCGGGGCTTTGATGGAGCGTGGGATAGCCGCCTAGTGTACCTTGATGGATGCGTGAGCCAGCCAAGCTTTTTCCAAAGAAAGCAAGTATGGAAGAATATGTGGGGCCGTGACCCAGTGAGGGCTAATCTTCTGCGACCGACACCATGTGGCAAAATGCTTCCCCTTATGGCCATAGCACTTTAGAGTCAATGGGGGTCATTATGAGGTGGGTGGTAAGGGATTACCGGCACCTGTAAGGGCACCAGTGCCGGTAACCCCTTACCGCCCTACTACTAGGTCCCTTAGCGGTTCCCTTCCTTAATGCCTGGTTTTACCAGGCGTTATGGAAGGGACCCGTTAAGGGACGTCAGAGCTAATAACGGGCCCGCTAATAGTGAACAGGATTTCCAAATCCTGCGTGAGCCAATGGAGGTAGCACAGTGGAAATGCTCTCTTGAGGACCTTATTTCCAGAACACAAGAGGCAAAAAACACCCTGGAACATCTATGGAAAGTGCGAAGTGAGCTAATTACCCAGCTAATTACAAATTACCCAGAACAACGCTATCAGAGCCGCCTTAAACATCCCTCGTAACCACCTCATCTCTGAATCTAGAACCAATCTACATTGGTTACCTATCAAACAGAGAATTTCATTGAAATCTCTAGCCCTCACGCATACATGCCTGGCCAACAAAGCCCCCCTGTACCTCTGCAGCCGGCTATCCTGCCATGCACCTACCCGACCTCAAAGAACCACCCAGACCCACTGTTTATCGATCCCTAGGTTCAAACTTCAAAAAGCTGGAGGCACAAGCTTCCCCGGCCTTGCCTCCAAGCTTTGGAATGCCCTCCCTATCACCATCAGATCTGAAGATTCCTTTAACGCATTCAAGTCCAAAACTAAATCATGGCTCTTCAATCAGCTTTGAAACATGCTCTGCACACCACTGCCCTACTAGCATTGGCCCACTCGTCTGCTGTACACCTTTGGCTCCATGTCCCTTGTAAAATATTTGCTCTGTAAATTATGTATGTACATTCACCCTGTGCCTAAAAGTATGTATCTATATATGCTCTTTATGTAACTCTGCTCAAGTTGCGCCCTGATGCCTCCGGGCCTGATGGTGTGCGTTACAAATAAAAAAAATACAAATACAAAATAATTATGGCCTTTGCCTGAGAGGGCCCCACATAGTGATCCCTACTGAGTTAATGGACAGAGTGATTGCCCGTGCACATCATGGTCACCAGGGTTCCACCAAGACAAAACGCCGCCTCAGGCTAAAGGTCTGGATCCCCGCCCTTAAATCAAAAGTGGAGGAATGTATTCATGCCTGCAAGGGGTGCCAAGCAGCTGCTCCAGAAAGCAGAGAACTGTCCATCCAGTGCATGCCTCAAAGCGAAGAGCCATGGGAAACCATTCACATGGACTTTGGTTCCACACAAAGAGAATCACACTTCCTGGTCTTGATAGACCAATGGTCTAGATGCCCCAAAGTAGAGTCTGTCCCATCCCTTGGTCTACAAGCAGTAATACCAGTGATGGAGAGGGAGAACATTTTGCTACCCACGGATTCCCCAAGACAGTATGCTTGGACAACGACTTCCCATTCCAAAGCACTGGCCTTGAAGAGTTCCTGTCCAAAAGAAGAATTCAACACCGAAAAATAATATCCGTATGGCCACGGGTGAATGGTGAGGCAGAGCGCTTCATCCGCACACTCAAAAAATGCTTTCGCATAGCACACGGACAAGGAGCATGTGAGAAAAGAACCCTATTTCAGTTTTGCTTGAATATATAACCACCCCACACTGCTCCAAAGGAGTAGCCCTTGCAGAAGCCCTATTTCAGAGGTGCCCACACACGTTTCTACCTGAACTGGAAAGGAGAACTCCAGGAACAATAGACAATGAAAGCGTGCATGCCCGGAGGGAAACAGCTATCCAAAAGGAGAAAGTCAGGTGAGGCCAAGGAGAACATTATATAGCGATAGGTGACACTGTTTTGGTCAGAGCTCGCCACCCAGCAGGAAAATTGTCTCTCCCACATGAACCCTCACCTCTCAAAGTAGTGCGAGAGCAAGGATCGCAAATCAGAGCAGCAGATCATAATGGGCTAGTGACACGGAACTCCAGCTTCTTTTTGAGACTCTCAGGCCCACCCCGACTGCAAACGGACTGGTACTGACAGAAAGTTGACAACACATCCCAACCCTCCGAAGTAAGTGACACGGACGACGACAACCGAAGAGATCCATACCCAGAAAGGATGACAGAGCCAGCACCCAGCCGTTGTGACCAAAAGACTATACCCAGACCGTGAACTGAGAGGGCCCCTGGTGCGACTGAGAGACTATGATCTGAGCACCTGAGCAGTGGACACCCAGGAGACATAAAGCCTGGTGAATTACCCCAGCCTGGGTATCCATGAGTTCCTCAACACGTTGTATTTCTGTTTTGTGTTTATCAATATGTACCTTACCGTTGTTTATGACATGTTTCACAAGTCAGAGTTTTGCTCTTATAAAAATGGGGATCATTTTGATGTGAACCACATGATGACGGTTGACATCATCACGCGCAAGAGTGAATAAAGAGGCTTGACATCACGCCCTTTCAGGCAGAGCAAAGTGGCAAAGTGAAGTAAAGAGAACTGCGTCTGTCTTGATTTATGTGCGGCTCTGCACCACCTGAGGCTCCTGCTCAGAGCTCCATAACATGGGCTAGAAGAACATATGGAAACACCTAGACATGTACTGATATTGTGTCCAAGATGGGGACCCACGTGCCTGAAAAAGCTGGAGGAGTTTGTTGGAAGCTATGATGCAATCAAAAGCGATTAATTCTGGTGTTATTGTTTAAATACAGACCTGGAATTTGCGCATATGGCCCAATACTCAGTTTTGAAAGTGATATTATTGTACTTAAACAAGAAGACTTAGTTAAAACTCCATCAGAGAAGTTCATGGACCACCAGCAGCCACAAAATCACCAGGCCTATAGCAATAATTGACTAGAGGGATACGAACACAAAATATGCCTTTTCCTGCTATACACCCTGTCCCTGAAACACGTTGCAAATGCAGATAGAGCTGCCCCCTCTGTCATACCCTTTATAAAGATGCTACTATTTTAAAAAAACATATCAATTACAGATGGCTCATTGCAACATGTATTCTCTCTCTCTGGAGCTCCCAACTTCCCCTATGTCCAATATCCATCCCAGCCCTTCTGCTAGCACTACATCCTCCTTTTTTAGGCAAAGATGTCATAGGTAAGCCCTTAACTCACTATGATATCTTACCAGGAATTATGGGTTGCACAGCTCTTAGAAAATAAAGGAAATGCTAATTCCCAACATTCTAAACTATGGGTCAATTGACCTTCCCATCAGTCATGAAATGGAGTCCTCTTCTTGGGATATATTGGTAGAATATTACAGAACATCTCAAACTACCGGCTCAAGACCTAACATCTCCGATTGTCTGTGGCATGCCCTTGAGGAAAATAACTATTACCTTAAAATAATTGACACCCAAAGTAGTCACTTGCAAGGAATTGATTTTCAGTACAAACAAAATGGGTCAAACTATCAGCCTGTGCGTCTCGTAATCACATTGAATAATATAGGAGTGTTTTTATCTGCTGCCTTGCATTACCAGAGGTGAATCTCCTCACTCTGAGCCACTACAGTTGTATTTCTCTGTCACAACCAAATCAGCCAATATTTGACCAAATGGTCAATTATCATTAATGCAATATCTTCCATGAGCATTAAGAATTTCTGGTGGCACACAATGTGCTCCAATCAGTAAAGGAATGCATGACTCTTACCTCTCTGCATGGAGGCAATAGATACAAATATCACTGTTTTATTCAATGGGTTAGTTGTACTCAACATGTCACATTTCAGAGTGTATGATACAAAGAAGCTGCTGCATGCCTTTCCAAGTAGGTGCCTTACGAACATAAGCTTTTTAGCTTGCAAGCGGCAGCTGTTTGCTCAATCTCCAGAAGAAACATGTTTTTCGAAAACCCTTCCAAAAGACAAATCCCAATTGAACTTGCTATGCACTGCATGTACAGAAAGTACATTGTGTATATGGTATTTTGTATTTGTACATACTTGTATTTGTATTTGTACCGCGCCAAAGCCCGAGGGCATCCAGGTGCCAGAAGTGGCAGAAAGTGGGGAACAGATGATGAAAACTATGAAAATTATTCTTTAAGCAGGAATAAGGCAGTTTTCAGCTGCTTTCTGAAGGCCAAGTAGTTCTCTGTTTTGTGCAGCTGTGCAGGTAGGGCGTTCCAAACCTGTGCTCCCTGTACATGAAAGACACATGAAAGGCATTGCCGTAACCACGGGCAAGCTTGACGCAATGTACCTCTAGAAGGCAGTCATCAGATGATCGCAAATTTCTAGTGGATTGGTAAACGCTCACTCTATCTTTCAAATAGGCTCGAGCGTTTCCAAAAACACACTTGTGACAGAGGGACAATAGTTTGAACTGAATCCGCGCTGGTAACCAATGCAATGTCTTTTTTGCTGCTGACTTTGGTTCAAAATGCTTCCTCTGAAATATAATGTGAATGGCGGATTTCTGAATCTTTTGAAGCCCTTGAATATCAGTCCTATTTGCACCACCCAACATGGTGTTGAAGTAGTCAAAGCGAGGGAGGATTACTGCTCTGACAAGTTTGGTACGATTCTCTATGGAAACCAGTGGGGCCACTTGTCGTAGCACCTTAAGGTGATGATTCATACTTTTGATAATGGCTGCTACGTGGGCATCGCTATCCAGACCTTCTTTTAAGTAAGTGCCCAGGGTCTTAACCTTGTGCCCTACCATAATCTGACTGCCATCAATTTCGAAACTGGAAAAGACATGACCTGGCAACATAGGCAACAAGAAGTTCCTTCTTGGTCACGTTCAGGCAGAGCCAGTTCGTTGACATCCAACACTTGATGGTCTGATACATTGAGTCCAGCATCGATTGAGGATTCTATGGTCCAGCAAGTCAAAGGCTGCTGATACATCCAGTAACATCAGCAGCCCTGACTTGCAATGTTCCAACTTAGTGAGAATGTGGGTCTGTAGGTCGAGCAATGCCCTCTCGGTGCCGTGATAGCTCCGGAACTCAGGCGGTTGCCGATGTAGGATACCAGCTCCTAAAATGTAAGATTGGAAGTGTACGGTGGCAACCATATCAATTAACCTGAGAAAAAATAAGGTATTTGTAATGGGCCTAAGATTTGTTGCATCATTTGGTCTAGACCCACCTTTTTTAACAGTGCATTGACCGCAATGTTCTTAATAGACTGTGGCATAATACAGGTTTGGAAAGAGGAATTGACATACCTTCAGAGGAAGGGGACACCTAGGTCCCTGTGCTCTAATATGTATTTGAAAGGAAGCAATTCCCCACGCAGTTTGTAGGATGCATGGTTTTAAGAATATCATGCATCTGTACCATGGATTAGTCTTTGAACCTGAAACCAGTGTGTGCATCCGGCTGCATTGAAGTATCAGGTTACAGACGTATAAGACCTTTTTGAGGGCTGACAATGTCCTCTTTTTCCATATGATGGTTGAGTGTAGTAACCGATGAGGGAGAGGATTTTAACATGGACTCATCCATGATTTTATTTTGCAAATGCTTTCTACACTCTATTACAGTCATCGCTTGTTGGTTTAATAGAGGGGCTAGAGGCAGCAGGTTTTGCCCAGGACCTAAAAAGACGGAAGAGCTCCTTTGTTTGATCCACCGCAAGGTTAATTTGGTCATTGTAGAAGCTTTTTTTAGCTTCTATAATATTAGTTTTATAGTCTCTATCTTTAAATTTCTAAGCTGTCAAATTTTCCAGTGAATTATCTCTTCGCCATACGTGCTCCGCCTGTCTTTTGTTGGCTTCAAGTTCTGCTAAGGCTGACGAGAACCATTTCTGATGGTTTGGTGAATCTCTAACAGTTTTGGCTTTTAATGGGGCAATCTGATCTAACATGCCTGTAATTTCTTCATTATAGATGTTAATGAGGGTCTCTGGACCATCAGAATCATTAATTTTAGTCATGTGACTCCTCATACATTCAGCCAGAATAGGAGGAGTGATGTCCTTGAAATTCTTAGTTACTATTTTTCGTGCAGGTTCATGCACTCTATGTGGTTGGCCAGGAAGATTCATCAATCGGACCAAATACAAGGGGTGGTAGTGACACTCTCAATTAGAATGTTTCCACTGCCTACCCAATGAAGGCTATGACCCTTAGTGTGTGTTGGATCCGAATTATGGACGGTAATATGATGGCTCTTTAACATTCTTTCCAATTCAAATGCTTTTTTGTCCTTACGGTAATTTTTCCAGAGGTTAAAATCTCCCAATATGTCCAGTGCTGAGTTGACTGTCAACATGAACAAAACAGTGTTGACAAAATCATTGGTAAAGTGTAGGGAATCCCCTGGTGGTCGATAGAGCAGCACCAGGCTTATGCTATGGTTAGGGTTGGAAATCAGTTTAACATGAACAATCTTGCAGCCTTCACACTCGATCTTAACCTTGAAAAAGCCAAGCTGTTTCCTGCATATAATAGCCACACCCCCTCTGGGGCCCCCCACTGGGCGTTTTCTGAAGAACACATAGCCAGGGGGGTGGGTTCCTTGTTCGATAGTGGGGCTGTTAAGGATTTTGATCAGGCGACGCACACCTTAGTCTCTGCCCAGAATGCAGCACACAATTGAAATGCTTATGGTATAGATTAGATTCAATATTGAGATGATATACCACTCATATCACGCCCCCTTTTCAAATACCCTGGGTCACAATAGACCATGAACCAGGCTGGTTGATAAAATATAATATTTTTTTATTTATTTGAAAATGTAAAAAAATCATACCTTTTTTAATATGGGGCAGCAATCACCAATGGGGTGATAAGAACAATAGGAATGTAAGCAATATACTTAGTGTAACCTTGTATTGACACAACTACAACACACTAGGGAATAGGAGTACTTTTTGATTTTAGGTAAGATAGCATTTGAGTTAGAAGTTCCCACTGCAATGTTCCCTCAACCCACAAATAATCAATTTTAAGTGGATGAACAGAAGCAGCAGATAATCAGGAATGACACATGGAAAACAGAATTCAAATCTAACTTTCCCTCCCCAAACAAGGATTTTAACCGTGGCAATGCTGAAAATGACACTCGGAAATGGATGAATAAATGAATGAATGGATATAAAACTCTTGAAACAAAAACAATTCTTTACTAGAGAAAAACTGGAAAGATACTAGCAATCACAAGCAATGGGTTGAGCCAAAGCATTCAATTCGAAGTTACATGGAAGATGAAAAACAGTTTATAATCAAAATGACATGTTGTAAAATTAGTAATTTTTTGCCATTCCTGCCTAAATTTACCAAAATGGCTTTTAGTAAAAGCGGGTGAACTATTGTAAATTGTGTTGGGGTGCAGCTATGGATCATAGGTACAATATTGAAGTGAAATGAGGTCTCTAGCTGGTAAATTGAGTGAGTTATGCACGATCTAGTGAGGTGCGTTTTTGAGAAAATGAAGGCGCAAAAAAGGAAAAGAAATCAATTTTGACAAGGACATTTTTACTCCACACCAGGGCATTCAGGCTAGGCTACCAGATTGAGACACAGTAAGCTCTGGGGTTGACTCCCGAGTTCAACCCTAGCACTTCCGCGCCAGCCCTGGCGGACCCAGTCTGATCATTCCAAACAGGATTAACAGTTTAGGATTTTACAAGACAAAATGATTAAAGAAGTTTGGCGCTAGCACAAAGAATCAAAGGCAGGGTTTCAAGAATGATTTTGATGATATTATAAGTTGCCGGGGTCAGAATAGGATAGCTCAGAGATTGGAACTAAGGACAAGGCACAACAAGGTACACTATGGTTCTATGGTTCCTATTGATATCACAGTCCACTTTGGTTTGGATTTTGGACAGTCAGCGGTTCTGGTCGCCACACAGATCTGGTCTAACACAGGGCAGCCGGACAAAATCAGCAGGACAGGGTAAGCTGGGCAGGGACTGGATACCAAAGGATAATTCTTCTGGATGGGCAATTCTGGTTACTGGATACTATCGGGCATCAGGAGAGCAGGATGGCAGCAGCATGCAGTGAGTGGCAAGCCAGGTTAGTTCAGGATGCTTCCCAAAACACCACAGCATTTCTCTTGGTTATTGGGATTAATTTAGAATTGAGGCCTAGCTTAAGCAAGATCAGCAATGCTTGGCCTTGTGGTTGGGATCTGGAGTTTAGATGGATAATGCAAGATGAAGACAGGAACAGACAGGACGCCGGGCAGGAAATCAGGAATCGGTCAGGAATCAGTCTGTTTCTGTGTGTTGTCAGGGGCTCTTATTTATAATGCCATTTGACATCATCACAGTATATGACAGGAGCAGGCTTTACTACACCCGCCCCTAACAATAGAATTGGGCAAGGGTAGTAATATCCACCTTTCTCTCTGCTCGTTGGATTTCTAAGGGAATGATGTCAGGTTTATGAGGTGAGGTTTACAATGTCCAGAAACTCCCACATTTACTTTACTGAAAATCTGATTTTGCCAAAAATATACATTTATACACTTGCAATCTCTTGCTAAATTATACCCACATGTTACATGTGATGTGCATCACAGATTATTACAAACCTCCAGTCTCTGCGACCTTGTTTCGCCTTTCTAATTTATTTTGGTGGTTTTACACATTAAAGATTTGGCCTAAAATTCCACAATTTTATACACAAATGTGAATTGTCCCTAGGGATGTATGTACACAATCTTATGATTGCCACATTAATACTTTCCTGGGAAGCTGTCATATTTCGGAACTTCTGTTCTGCATGCGGCAATGAGTTTTACCAAGTTTTAAAAGATGGCCCACACGTTAGATTTAAAACTGCAAACTTTTCAATTTCTGCTACAGAAATAAGAGTCTTTAAAGTTTCTTTATAACATAGTCTCTGGCACCAAAAGGCAGTCCCTTTGTTACTTGATCCTGTTTTTTGTTTCCTTCAACTGCAAGCAGCTGTCAATTCCTTCCAGGCAAGGGGGTATCTAGTCTTAATTAAAGGTTTTATGGTCCCTTCACACTTGACAGGTGAGTGTCCCATGACTGCTATTGTCGCCGGCCTGGAGCACAGATGAATGTCTGATGAGCATGTGAACTCTCATTGTCCTATCCCATTCAAAGTTTTTCAAGCTGTCACTTCGCACCTACGTGTCCTGGATTTAGGGTGTATCTCCCATCCTTGGAGGAGTTTCAGGGCCGGCAACTGGAATAACAGGTTTTCCTGAGAGTTTACAACTCCAGCCTATGTGTTTTAAACTGTTTAATTTCTTACTTTGGGTCTTGAATTAAACAAACCTATAGTAGAAGATATCCTTTGTGTGTATTATCACCACTAACATAATTCCTTTACATGGCTAAGTAAGCAGGCTTTCATTAACAATTGAGTTTTAAACAGGTCATTTTTTTCTCTTCAGTCAGCACAGCCCATTTGTCCACTTGTGTTAAAAACTGCTATCATTTATTTCCTTAATCCAGTTTGCATCTCCTCAGATTGCTGCTGTCTTGACAGCTGTAGTCATGACCTGGCTCAGAGAGTAAAAAGTCTCTTTTAACTGCTGCGCCAAGATACATTTTGTCAAGAAATAAATGTGTGTTCCCGTGTGAGGGAAAAATGAAGTTGCTTTTTATTTCTCTGAGAGTTGGTTTGACTGGGCCTTTTTACTCACAGTGGTTTCAGAATAACAGGTGGAATTGGCACCAAAGCAGCATTTTGAAAGGGTGAACATTTTTCATTCTGAAGGGGAATTTTTGGCTTTTGCCACAAGGCAGTGCTGCCGGTTGACTTGTTTCCATATATATGTCTCAGAACACACTGGCATACTTTAAGTGTGTCCCCTTGTTCCGTTTTCCCTGAAGTGTGTGAGGCAAGATGGTGCAGCCATTTTTCTGTTACTGCCAAAACATAGTTTTGAGGTCCTTGTGCGCAAGGTAGCCAGCACAGCCAGGTTTCTGTTTCCTGCGCAAATGCAGCTCAGTGAGGTGGGGTAATGCGTTGAGTGGGTTGATATATCCCAGAGGGCCATGCACCTCGGTGTGGTAAGTACAAATATAACAATCCATTTGAGTCACTGTGCTCTAGCACCTTGAAGCGTCTCTTGTGTTATATGGGATTGCCAATAAAGATCTCAGACCAAAAAACTAGACAGACTCAAAGAATATGACAAAATACTACTTTTATTCTCAGTTCAATGAAGCAGGACAAACTGGAAAACAATGGACTGATGCTGGCACACTCACAAACAAACTTGATCAAACAGAGATTTTATAAACCCATATGTGTCATCTATGATGTCGTCCTACGTGGCAAACTTGAAGCCTATTGTAAGGGAGGGATTGGTGTAGGGAACCTATCTACCTATGATGTACATAGGGCTTAGTCCATCACTGTTTGTTTATTTATTTATATAGCATGTCAGACCCAGGGGTAAAAGGGCGCTTAGGTAAATAGTTACAGGATACAGTTTATACATTTAGAAATGTTTACAGTTTATACAATTTATACAGTTTAGACAATATATGTGTTATATACACAGTTATGGTACAAAACAATACAACCGAAGCGCAAAGGCAAGAAAAGTGAATGCTAAGGTATGTATGTATGTATGATGTCAGGATCGAGACGAGGTAGTGTTAGTTTTTATTCAGTATCCATGTAATGGCATGGTTTCTGAATGATTGAAAGGTTGAGAAGGTTTTGATGTCCAGTGGTAGTGTATTCCAGAGTTGGGAGGCTAGAACCAGGAAGCTGGTTCCACCGGCTCTTTTTAGTGTGAATCTGGGCACCACCAGGCATAATGTGTTGGTGGATCTGGTAATTCTGACAGAAGATTTCAAGGTGAATTTATTAGTTAGATCTGGAGGGGCTTGGTGGTTCAAGGCTTTGTAAGTGAGGCACATGGTTTTTAGGTCGATTTTTTGTTGTATGGAAAGCCACTTGCACAATTTTCTAGTAGTAGACATGTGCTCATGCCCGGGAATATTTAGTGCCGCTCGTAATGCGTTGTTTTGGAGGACCTGCAATTTGTTGATTATGGATTTATTTGTGCCTAAGTATAAGCTGTTACAGTACTCCAATTTGGACTTTATAAGAGCCCTGGCCAATATGAGGCAGCAGTTAAAGGGCAAAAAAGGTCTGCATGCCATGATCAGCTTACCTGTGTAGGCAGTGGCTGAGGCAGTCATGTTAGTTTGTTTAGAGAGGTTGGTGTAGGCATCAAGGTAGAATCCAAGGGTTTTTACACTTTTAGCAATTGGTATGGTATTTCCGTTGATGACAATGCTGTTGTAGTTAGGGCTAAGTTTCAGCAGCTTGTTAGGTGAGCCAACAAGGAGCCATTCAGTCTTATCTTCATTCAGGCAGAGGCCATGTGTGGCCATCCATGACTGAATGATAGTGAAGACTTTGTTGATCCGGCCGACGTCAGAGCTGTAGTTACCTGATAGGGTTAGGAGTATCTGGGTGTCATCTGCATAGTTGGTGTAGGTGACACCCAGATGATCCAGTTTGTCGAATAGCGGCTTTGTAAATATATACAAAGTTGGCGAAACACAGGAGCCTTGTGGGAAACCGCATGTGATGGGGATCGGGTCAGCTGCCGCTTAGGGTGAGAAGACCTGCATGGTTTGGTTTGCAAGGAATGATTGTATCCACTTGACAGCAGAGAAGGAGAAGTGTGCTGCCGAAGACAGGTGGTTGCAAAGGATTTTATGGTCAACCAAGTCAAAGACTGCTGAGAAGTCTAAAAGAAGTTGGGTGGCGGCACTGCCTTTATCTTTAAGTTCAACAATCTGACTTTCGAGGTCAACAAGGGCCGTTTCTGTTCCATTTTGAGGTCTAAAGTCAGATTGACGGATTCCTAGTAGTTGGTTTGTCTCTAGATAGTCTTGAATTTGCAGGTAAGTAACTCTATCTAGGATTTTCAGAAGGAACGGGACAGTGGTGATAGGTCTATAATTGGTGTATAGACAGATCTAATGTTTGTTTTTTTAGACGAGGGAGAACCCATGATTGTTTCAAGTTGCTTGGGACTGAGTTGCTGGTGAATGATGAATTTATTAGTGTGGTAATGAAGGGGGATAGATCACTAGCTGCGTCTTTTATAATCTGAGCTGGGCAACTGTCCCCTTTACAGTTGGATGGTTTCAAGGAGGCTATAATGTTTTGTGCTTTAGGTATGGTTACCTTATTGAATGTGAAGCCTGAATTAATATCAATGGAGGTAGCGTGATTGGGCTGGTAGTCTTGCCACAGGAAAGTTGTTGTTTGTTCTCTATTTTAGTTTGGAGCCCTGTGATTTTGTAGGCAATCTGGATGCTGGTGCATCAGGATTTTTCCTTCGTACAAGTATCTTGAGGAGGATTAGGGTTTTCTAGTTCCTTTAGAATGTTGAATAGTTCTCTAGTGTTGGGACCTGCCTGGTTTATCCTGGAGTTGAAGGTTTCTTTTTTGGAACGTATTATCTCATTTTTGTATAAGGAGGCGATACTAGTGAGATTGGTTCTGTTTTCTTTAGAGGGTGCCGTTTTCCACAGAGTCTCAATTTTTCTATTTTTTAACCTAAGTAGTTTGAGTTCAGGGCTGTACCAAGAGTTAAGGTGTGCTCTAGGTTTCCCTTTGCGCATTTTCAATGGGGCGATAGTGTTGATGGCTTTAGACATGGATTCGTTATAGGTGTTGACCAATAGGTTAAGGTAGTTGTGACAGGTAGTGCGTTAAGTATAGGGAATACAAGGGGCATTAAGGCTTCAGCAGTAATGTTGCGCTTATTCCTAGTAGAACAGGCTGGTGCATTAGGGGATTTTTTATGCTCTAAGTTATTGATATTGATATCAAGCGAAAGGAGATGGTGATCAGTTCATACAAGAGGTAAGGAGTCCTTGCAGGTAATATTGCAGTTAAGGGCAGCTACCCAGTCGAGAATCCTACCTTTCAGATGAGTAGGTTGAACGCTGTTGTATGAAGCCATGCTCAGCTAGTGCATTGGCCAAAGAGGAGGCTGGGGGGTCATTGGGGTCATTGTAACTAAGGTTGAAGTCCCTGAGGATGATAATTTGTGCCGAAGGTTTAGAGTTCTCGGCTACTAGTGAAGTGATGTCTTCTTCGAAGGATCCAGGATGACCTGGGGGCCTATATATTAGGTGAATAGTAATTGTGCTTTTGGGAGATGTTTAAAATTTGACTGTAAGATGTTCACATGATTTTAGTGGAGAAGAGGTGGCTGATCTGATGTCTAGGGAGGATTTAAAGATGATGGCTACACCTCCTCCTCGAGCATTAGGTCTATCAGCTCTGAAGATGGAATAGTTGTCAGGAATAGCTACGGGTAGGTAGTGGCCTGCTGCATCGTGCAGCCAAGTTTCTGTTACGGTGAGGAAATCTAGGTTGTTGGTCAGGATGATGTCGGCGATCTCTGTGGAGTGGGCAACAATGGACCTGACATTAAGTAATGCTCCTGGGAGTGATTTGGAGTTGTTAAAGGCTGTGCTCTGTTTATTGGTCTTGGTATGGGATTTGGCTAGTGGGTTGCTATTCATGTGGGGGAGTCTGGTACCTAGTCTGTTGTACGGTCAGTGAGGCTAGGGTTGGTGGTGAGTATGCTTATGTGGTCAATGGTTGCAGAAGGATTGGTTGTTGTTTTAGGGTGGCTGTAGTTGGGCCTGGCGCCAACGGCAAGGCATGGAGGACTAGTTCTCCGGCAGTGACACTTGGATCTATCAGTGGTAGACTTGGCTGGTGTGTCAGCTAGGCGGTCGCTACCGCCGGTGGTGTGGGAGTGATAGGTGCCTAATGGGAAGGGTGGCGTAGTGGGCAGGAATGGTGTGGCAAGTTATAGGGAAGTGCCTAGGGCAGGCAAGTTTGGCTAGGTCGCTATTGTAAGCTTTGTAGTTATTTGCGCTGCAAGGTACACTATCTTGCATGACACAAAACGGGAACATGATGAGGGTGAGCCAGATTTGCATGGTGGGAGGCTGTTGGAATGCAGCTAGGGTACAAGGCCTATAGGTTGCAATCGAGGTGGGGTATAGGGGACTAGGGTGTGGATGGCAAGAGTCGGCTAAAAGGTGGAGATTGGCAGTGAGCAGAACTGGCATGTAGGGAGTCAGAGGTGTCTCTGGGGGACGTGGAGAAAATATAAGTGGTGGAGCAACAGCTGTTTTCTTGAGAGTGCAATGAATGGCTATGTCAAGGGCTGTGTAGTATTCAGATTAACAGTCACATAGGTGCAGTAAGGAACTGTAGCACGGGTGAATCTTAGCGGTATGGTAAATAGGCATCACAAATGGTTACAACACAGAGCAACAGTCACACAAGTGCGGAAGGGGAACAGTGTTAATAATTGCGTCTAGGAGGTACAGATGACAGTTAAAGAAATTAAACGATAGACATACTTAGAAATAAATTGGCATGTAGGGATACATATGTTTGGCTAGTGTGTAGTAAACCGAATGGGTAAGATTACATATCTAGATATAGGTGCCGTACAGTACAATTGTTGACAAATTTGTGTGACTGGTTGATGAGGCCACAGGAGGCAAATGGCACAATGAGATGAGTGTAATGTCAAGGGCGCAGTGGGATAGACGCAATACCAGTGACAAAATTGGCTGAATGTGGTGACCTAAGCCCGACAACAAGACTCAGTGTGATGGGTAGTTGCAGGCGAACATGGGTACAAGTAAAGCACTAGCAGTCATTTGCAGGCTGGTAAGCTAGCAAGGGTGTGAGTTGGTGCGCAAATGTACAAAGGGTTTACAAGTTTAAAGTGATTTACATGTTTAGTTGTAATATAGCCTTGACTAGGCTGCTATGTTCAAAGCATGATGAATGGTGTGCTGCAACTCCAGTCAGCTAAGCACTACCGCTAAGTTCAAAGGTGGGTAGAATAAGTATACAGAAGCTAGCACAAAGACACATTCAGTAGGATACAGTGTCACATGGTATACATTTAGTTATGTTGTTCACAATATAACTCAAGGGAGAAGGGAAGCAGTACATATAATGGGTGTATCGAGACACGAAAGTTAAAGGGCGTAGGCAGTAATATGGTCAGCAATGTATAACATTCTATGATGTGCTGACAGGACATGAGAGGAAGTATACGGTAAATTGCCATAAATATCATACGTGTCTCACATGCCACAATGGAAATGAATACAAGCGGGCATACATAATAAGGGTACGCTTACCAAGCGTTTCTTTTTAAGAGGAGGTAGGTCACATGGGATCACTGGAGGTTGAATTCAAAAACATATGCGGCGGAGGCGCGAGAGTTCAGGGTCTTTGATTAGATCATACAGTTAGGGTCTCAGTAGCAGCGTGAGGTTGGGGGGCCGTGGTGGCAGAGTAATGTGCCGAATTGGCCTGGACAGGCACAGACAGACTGGGCCTTAAGCTCTGGGGGCCTTGGGTGAGGGGGGCGGGCTAACGCCTCCCGACAACCCTCTTGTCCAATGAAGACGAAGTCGAGTAGGTTGCTAGGCAACCAGAGATAAACAAAAAACAGCACTCGCCTCGGCCGCCATTTTAGGTGCTGCGAGTGCCTGGGGCATCAATACACAGAGACACGGCTCAACATGTGGAGGCAATACAATCCCAGGCTAGGTGAGCCTCAGTGAGGGTGGCAAGATGGGGTACTTTGGAGTCAGGTTCTGTGGCGCAGCGGACGGTGACTTCAATGATGGGATTCCAGTTGCTCCTGCAGCGTGGCGCATAGAGGGGATTCCGATTCCAGCTGCTCCTGCAGTACAAGGCTTTTGGAGGGAGGGCAGAGGCTGCTCCGGCAGCTCCAGTGATGCGTGGCTCTGCATTGGCTGCCCCATATCTGTAAGGCATGCCTCAAACTACCTCTAAATATGTATAGTACTGAACATAGCAGAGAAAATGGCAGAGGATTGGTCTATACAACATTGTATTGCGCGATGCCTCATAGACCCTCTGATTGGTTGACATTCTCACCCAACATTGGACTTTCGGCTCGAGCCACGTCAGATTAATCCCCACTTTCCCAATTAATCCATCATCTCTCATCAGTCCGGCCATAAGCAAAATGATCCAGTCTGTAGCCTACTCTCTGTTCTGGGACACTTAAGAGAGTTTAAGCACAACACTATCTGCATGCGGAGCTTAATGAATAGCCCCTGTTTTCAACTTCTGAATCATGCGTGTGGAAGCCACAAATGTGTCCATTTCGCCCTCTTATTTGCTGCTATTTGATTTTCTTATACTGGGTTTTCTTGCCCCTCTTGTCTCTAGAGACTTGCTCACTCCATCTTCAATAGATTTTATCCACTTTTAAATGTACAATACTTGACAATTGCAAATGTTTTCTTCTTCTTTATCTAAGAGAAATATGTCTTACATACATTTCTTATCCATCTTCCTCCCTTTGTGCCTTGCAATTATTCCTTTAAATATCATCCTTGATCCCAGGCAACATAGACTCCTCTTTATTCTGCACACAAAGCTGTTTCTCTAATGTCTCCTAACTCTGCAACCCTGGTCTGTCACTGAGGTAGCTGGATTGAGTCTTAACACAAGCCGACATCCATCTTCCTATTATGGCCGCTCTGGTCACATTATATTTTCCTCTATGGCAAGCTTCTATGTGTCTCATTTACCTTGCGTTACTGCATATTTACACTTTTGGTAAGCAATTTACTTTTTGTTCTTTGCATATATGATTACTTTATCATTTCCTAAATATTTCTCTTGTCACTTCAGTTACATCATTACTCTTAAGTATTTTCATATTGTTTCAGTATGTCCTCGTATATCGGCTTCATGACATCACTCTGCCCTCATCAGATTTCACTTAGCGTTCCATGATGTCCAACGGTGTGTGTTGTCATCCTTCGACTTTTTCACTTGATGCAGTATAGGGAGAACACATAGGGTCCCATGTAGGGATCGTCTCCTGCTGTTCCAATTTAATGGCAGTGAGGGGGCGGGAGCTAGGGAGAACACGTCCCCCTGCTCCTCTACATTCCCCCTCTGGTCGAGTCCTCAATCATAACTTTCTCTTCAATCTTCTTCATCTTCTCTTCATACTGCTGTTTCTTTGGGATCCATATCTTCATCACCCCCTCAGGTGACCTGCATTCTTTTATGTTAATCCACACTCCTGGTCATGTGACAGCAATCTCCTGATGGTGGACAGAATATCCAACGTCCTACATCTTTTGTGTGATCCTTAGAGTAGTAGAACTTCGCTCCGGGAGGTGTCAACAACTTTCCTTTTCATGAGTAGGTTCCTCATTTTACATTTCTTTTCCAGTTCCAGCATATATATGAATCATTATCTTCTTCCCAATAGCTTTCTTGGCTGTTTTCTGCCACTGTCCCAAGAGGATCCTTATGAGCAAAAATCCTAGCAATACCAACACTCGTACTGATCCAAGTATTTTGAAAGCATTGAGCAGCCAGGTTGCAATCCACTATTATAGAAATGACAAACAGTCATCTACTGCTGTCTCACCAGCTTCATCTTCCATCATTTTATACAGGATCATCAGTATAGTTATTGCTTGTGTAAGGGTTCCATTTTCTCTATCATGAGATGGTGAAAATGTACAGCAAGAAGGCCCGACCTTGGCACACATTCCTCCTTCCATTGCTGTAATTAGGTACAGGACATACCTGTTCTGGAGAGTCATCAGCCTAATCGCTCTCATTTCTTCTCAGATTGCATTGAATCCTTTTGTTGTTGCATTGATCATCTGTAACAGCTCCCATCTGGTGATATGTAGCCACTTGCTGTTGACTGCAGTTTGGAGTCCTGACATACATATAGATGTCATTATCAATGCTGTCTTGCTGAACAGTTTATGCCCATGTGGAATATCATCATAGGCCTCCATTGATTTTGATGAGAAATAGTTCTCCCTTTTAAGCCGGGGAAGAATGAGTGGCCTCTTCATCCTGGAGATCATTAATTTTTGAAAATTCCTCGATATTTAGGTCACTTCGAGGATCACTAATGCTGGAACATGTATTACTAAAATAAAGCATACTCCTCCCCAATGTTTAGGCAACTGCATTTAAGCTCTGGATCCACAGGCACATTGGTCCATCAATACTGCAGTTCCTCCATTCATTCCTGGGACTTTGATTATCTCTTCACATCCTTTGTTTTGTCCAACCAGAACCAGGCCTTCATTCTTGAAGCATGTTGTTGCATTCTTTAGTGGTATTATAGAGACTGGTCTTGCTTCGTTGTCGACTCATGTTAGTAACTTAGAGTACTCAGCCCATGACTCTAGGCATCTGTCATTCACTATTAGCACTCTGTTTATTGGTTCCTTTTTCAAGTGTGCAGGGCAAGATAATAGTCCTTCTTCCCATCTGGTACTGGTGGTAACACGCACATACACCAATAGCTGAGGTCTCTCGCAGCATCCTGGTTCTCCTGATCTTTCAGTCATATCTGAGCAGTCCTTCCTCTTCATTGCGATCATTTTTATTTGTTCTCAAATCTGCGATAGATAAATACATTTTTTGCTTGTCCACCCCATCCCACTTTCCATCCTCCTTGCTTTCACATAAGTATCTTAATATGGAAATGTCCTTCTTAATGCCCAACGTAAAGTTGACCATTTTCATTTGAATTGCCCTCTGGCCGTAGCCGTAGACATTCTGCATCCTGTGCAGGCATTTTTTTTTACAATAAATGTACTGGCTGCGTTCATGGCATATAGTATTAAGGAACAGACGTAGCAGCTTTCATCTGACGTTCTCTCTCCCACCTCCTTCATGTACTGATACATAAATTATTTTTTAAATGAGCAGAATTATCAAGATATGTACATATATCTTCATGATCTTACTCAACATCCTTTTAAATCGAAATAGGTGCCTATTAAGATTATATAAAATGCTGCTTGTGCTTTTACTGGTGATGATGGTAAATGTTTAATTGTCACCCACAGTGTCTGTGTTGTTTTTTTATAATATGTCTAAATGCCATAATAATCAGGAAGAAAACACAAATCATAGTACAGAATGATATCACAATTATTATTCCTTGAAAACTGATCGAGTTTCGTGATGGCAACGAGCCTCTTATATTCTGAATCCGCCTCATCTTATTTTGACCCTTAATATGTAACTCTCTAATTCTCCATGGATCACACCTTTATATCAAGAACTGCAAGATAATTGCTATAATTATTCTTAAAATAATGTGATTGTTCTTAGGATTGCAAAGAAACATTACAATGTTTGCATGTCTTCTTATTAAAGCTGAATAAGACTGCAATATATACGTCAAACAGCATGTAAGAATATGTGTATTGTTATTACAATGGGTAACATAAGAGATGAAGTGTGCTTCTTTTCTTTCGGCTTTTTGTCTCTTTGACGTATTGAACAAATTCCAGGATAACTACAAGTCTATTTATTCTTTATCAAATTTGATAGCTATTGGTCCTTAATTTAAAAAAAAAAATTTCTGTGCTCTTCATTTTCTTTATCTTTGCTCTTGACCATTCAACGAGTCTGCATGCTGCTTCTTCACTTGCTTCACCATCAGCAGCTGCAGGAGGGTGATGTAACGCTCACCTGATTCCCACGGAGGCGCAGGTCTGGCTTCGAGTGCTGATGCTTCTTCAATGGTGAAGCGCAGGACTCTGAAGATGGACAGGAAGGGCCCTCTACTCTGGCTTCTCCGGCTCGCAGGAATATTCCCCTGTGCGTGAAAAGGGAGTATTACCTACTGACTGAGTTATGCTCAAGCCTCCCACTTTCTTCCAACCCTCCACGATACCCTTTCACGATTCCCCGTGAAGTCTCACCTTAGGGTCTGAAAGGACAAGCTCTCCATCCTGCTTCTGACGCAGGGGCACGTTGAACCCAGTTACTTCACTGGATTGAGGTTGGATGGGAGTTCAGGTAAGCTTGATTATACTGGTAAGGCGCTGTAAAAGTTCTGTTGCAAGTTCAAAAGTTCAAGCTTTAAATAATAATGTTCATTGTCTTTTTTCAGGTGATGAATGAAGATTCCTTTGGAGACTTCTTGCAACAAAGCGCTGATGTTGATGTCTTTTCCCCACAGGGGCCGGGGTTCGGAATGCCAGAAATATGGCGCCGACCCGAAGTGATACGTGCAGTTCCAGTAAAGATCTGGTAAGTCCTAGATGAGCGCTCAGGTGATGTTTTTGCATTCGCCCATCTAATGTCTTTGTCTTTTTTCCCCATAGGGGCCGGGGTCCTGCTTGGAAGCAGCAAGACCCGAAATGAAATGGGAATGACCCAACAGGTAAGTCTTAGAAGGAAACTGGGCTTTTCCTATTCCCTTCCTTCTCTCACCTCTTATTCTTGTCTTTCTCTCTAGGCTCTGGGAAGTGGCTGTGTATCCGGATGATCGCTGCTGAAGATGGAGGAACCCAGGAAAGGTGAGTGAAATGCAGCGCTGCAGCGATCGTAACGAAATGCTTTTAAAAATGATGTCTTCCCTTTCAGGATCGTCGGTGATGTCTCCGTGGTGCAGTTTAGCTGGTAGGTCTCTTGTCTCCCTTTGCAGGTGACCCAGGATGCTGACAGGCGTGTCTGAAGTCCAGATGCAGGAGCTGACACGGTGAGCGTCCAGCTGCGAGGAGCAGAACAACACGAAGCGTGAGTTGCTGATCCGGTGTGGTTTAAATAGCTTTGGAAGAAGTTCCAAGTGTGTATCCTTCCTCCGATCAGGTATGTATCCTTCCCCGACCACACCCGGGTGGAAAGTAGTCCCACAGGTAAAGTAGTTCCTATTCAGGCCTCAAGAGGGCCTGGATGTGGCAGCATGGTCTGCATCAGGTAAGTGCACATTAAAACACTTGAACACATGTCTAGCTTTATGAGCCTGGCGCCTAAGGCGTCAGGACTGCGTCCAAAGGGCCCCAGCTTGGGCCCGCTGGCACTCCCCTGGGGGAAATGATGCCTGCCTCTGGGGTTGCTGGGTCGGACCTGGCTCCTTGGAGGTAGGCATCATGACAGTACCCCCCATCAAGGCCCCTCCCAAGGTTCTTCCCTCCGGGGGTTTGGGCTTGTTCGGAAATCTCCGGTGAAACCTTTGTACTAATCGAGGTGCGTGGACATGGTTACTAGGCTCCCACGATCTCTCCTGAGGTCCATATCTCTTCCAGTCAACAAGATAGAAGAGTTTCGACTTTACCACCTTGGAGTCTAAAATGTCTTTAACTTCGAATTCTAATTCCCCTTCAATTTGAACTGGATCTGGAGGTTTGGACAATCGGGTTCCTGGTTGTACTGGCTTCAAAAGTGATGCATGAAAAACTGGATGAATACGCATGTTGGACGGTAGATCCAGTTTAAAGGCCACTGGGTTGATTATAGCTTTGATGGGATAAGGTCCTATGAATCTGGGATTGAAGGTTTGTGGGCCCTTGAGGGGTAAATGTTTAGTTGCTAGCCATACCTGGTCTCCTACTTGGTAAGGAGGAGTTTTACTTCGGTGCAAATCAGCGTTTTCTTTATACTTTTTCTTGGCTTGCTGTAAATGAGTTGCAGCTTCTTTGAAGGGTCGGGTTATTGTGGAATGCAGATGATTTACTGCGGGCATTTCCAGGGTCAGAGGTGGATCTAGATCAGAGGTCCGAGGATGGTGACCATACAAAGTATAAAAGGGGGTTTGTCCGGTTCCAGAATGCACTGAATTGTTGTATGCATATTCTGCGATCCAAAGGATGTCTTTCCAATTTAACTCGGATTGGTGTAACATGCACCGAAGATATTGCTCGAGAGTCTGATTGGTTCTCTCGGTTTGTCCGTCGGTCTGGGGGTGGTGGCTGGTGGATAACCGCACATCTATTTGTGCTAGTTGGCAACACTTCTTCCAAAAATGTGAGATAAATTGACTTCCACGATCCGAGACTAAAATGGAAGGGAAACCATGTATGCGAACTATATTCTCCAGGAATTCCTTGGCCAAGGTGGAAGCTGAAGGCAAACCCTTTAAAGGGATAAAGTGGGCCATTTTGGAGAATAGGTCCACAATTACAAGGATTGTGTTGTAACCAGCACAAGGAGGCAGATCTGTTATAAAGTTCATTGACAGGGTGTGCCATGGTGCCGGTGGAATATCCAAGGGTTGAAGTAGGCCGGCTGGCCTTTTCTTTTGAGCCTTGTTTTGGGCGCAAATTCCACAAGACAGTACAAAAGACTTTATGTCTTTTCTCCAAGAAGGCCACCAGAAGTGGCGTTTGATTTTTTCCTCTGTTTTAGCGATACCAGGGTGTCCTTCCATTAAAGATTCATGATGATGGGCAATAACAAGTTCTTGCAATTCTTTACTTGGCAGAAACAACCGCTCCTGGAAGTAGGGTAAGTCATCCTTAACGGTGTAATGAGGACCCTTTTGACTCCATTCCAGTAAGGTTGAAGAGTCTAGAAGTTGTTTTACTTGCGTTTGGATATCCTTAATAGATTGCAATGAAGTTAAGCCTAAGATTCTTTGCTCAGGTATGATGGGCACAGGTTCTAAGCTCGAATTAGGTTCTTCCATGCCAATCCGGGATAAGGCGCCTGCTTTTCCATTCTTGCAGCCAGGGCGATAGGTAATTACAAAATCAAATTCCGCAAAGAATAGAGCCCATCGGAGTTGTCGTGAAGATTGAGCTTTGGCCGTCTTTAAATACTGTAAGTTTCTGTGATCCGTAATTACGGTGATGGTGTGTCTTGCCCCGAGAAGGTAGTGACGCCAAGCCTTGAAAGCAGATTTGATGGCCAGTAACTCTTTATCGGTAATTGCGTAGTTGATTTCAGGAGGAGAAAATTTTCTGGACCAAAAGGCCACTGGCTGTAGTTGGTTAGTTTTTGGGTCTCTTTGCGACAGGACAGCTCCCATGGCCGAACTGGAAGCATCGGTTTCCACTATGTACGGGAGATCTGGGTGCAGGTGCATCAATACAGGTGCAGAGGTGAATTTGGTTTTCAGGTCCTGAAAGGCTTGTTCGGCCTCAAGAGTCCATTCGAAGCGTTTGTTTTTCTTTAGAAGAGCGGTGATGGGTTGGACTGTTCGGGAAAATTCCGGGATGAATCTTCGATAGAAATTGGCAAAGCCGAGCATGCTCTGAACTCCCTTCACCGAGCTTGGAGATGGCCATTTGAGGATGGCGTCCACCTTTCGCGAGTCCGTTCGGACTCCTTGAGGTGTCAGGATGAATCCGAGAAACTCAACTTCTGTGGTATGAAAAACGCATTTTTTGAGTTTTGCAAATAGTCTGTGCTGGCGCAGTTTCTCAAGAACTGCCCTAACATGTTTTCTGTGATCAGATTCTGAAGAAGAGTACACCAGGATGTCGTCAATGTAAACAATGACGCAGACATCGATAAGTTCCCGAAGAACATCATTCATAAAGTACTGAAAGGCGGCAGGTGCATTGCACAAACCGAAGGGCATCACCTGATATTCGAAGAGCCCAAATTTGGTGCAGAATGCAGTCTTCCATTCGTCGCCTTCTTTTATGCGCACCAGGTGATAAGCTCCTCGGAGATCTAACTTGGTGTACACACAAGCGTCTTTCACCTGGTCGATAAGCTCAGGGATCAAGGGCAGAGGATAACGATTCTTAATCGTTATTTGATTTAGGGCACGATAGTCTATACACGTTCTAAGGTCGCCTTCTTTTTTTGGCACGAAGAACAGAGCTGAAGAGACAGGAGACTTGGACAGGTGAATAAAACCATTGGCTAGGTACTGATCTAAATACTGACGCAAATGCAGGTTCTCAGGTTCCGTAAGAGCATAAATCCTACTACAAGGTAGTTGAGCATTGGGTACCAGATCGATCTGGCAATCATAAGACCGATGGGGAGGTAACGTGTTAGCCTGTTCTTTCTGAAAAACGTCTTGGAATTCTTGGTATTCTGACGGTAGCTGTACAGGGGTGGAAGTTGCTGTGGCTAGACCCAAAGCTGGATTTCTTGGATAACAAGTTGGTTCACAATCAGGAAAACTTATCTTTTTTGCTCGCCAGTCAATTCTGGGATTATGTGTTTCTAACCAAGGAATTCCAAGAATTACTTGAAATTGTGGGGCCTTGATCACATCAAACACGATTGCTTCCCGATGTCCATCCTGACCCACCAGTGTCACTTCAAGAGTGGAATGCGTTACAGGCCCTGAGGCTATTTCGGTTCCATCTACTGTAGTAATGACATCTTGGGTTACTTTCGGGCGGAGAGGAAGCTTAATCCTGGAAGCCAATTCACGGTCTATGTAATTTCCAATAGCTCCACTGTCGATGTATGCTTTTATGGCATGCAACTGCTGAGGCTGTTTTGGGTCCACGAGCACCATTGGCATGACGAAATGCGAGGTCAAAGAGTTAGTTTTCAAGCTCGGCAAGCGGACCCCTACGCTTGCCGGGCTAGGTCGTTTCCCGAATCAGGTGTCACTAATTCGTTATCAGTAGCTCCAACCACCTTCTTAAGTGGTTTAACTGGACAATTTCGAAGAAAGTGACCGGAAGTCCCGCAATACAGACAAAGTTGCATTTGCCGCCTTCTCTCTCGTTCTTTCTGCGTTAATGGTCCTTTAACACCACCGATTTGCATAGGTTCAGATACGTCGGTACTCTTGGAGGTAGCGTGGGTTTTGATCGGTGCTCGGTTTTCATACTTGAACCGATCTGCTTTTCTATTTTGAAGTCTGTGATCAAGTTGAACCACCAAGTCAATGTAGTCTGGCTAGACCTGGGGTGGGTTTACTATCTGAGCTAGAACATCCTTAAGCTCTCCGCGCAGGCCTCGATGAAACAATGTGATCCTTTTGCTTTCTGGCCATCCAGTTTCCACAACCAGTCTGTTAAAGGTGGCTATGTAGGATAGAAGATCCTGATTACCTTGTCGTAAGGATAGCAGTTCGTTATCAAGGGCCTGTCCTTGAGAGTGTCGAGCGAACAATCTTTCCATGCTGGCCTGGAAGCCCTGAAAATTCTGGAGAATGGGATCATCCTGATTTACCAATGGAATAGACCAATCGGCAGCACTGCCACTGAGGTAAGATAGTATAAAGGCTACCTTGGTCTGGTCGTTAGGGAAGGCTCCGGGTCTGCATAGAAAGTGTAAATGACATTGGTTCATAAAGACGGCATATTTCTTGGGATCCCCCGCAAAACGTTCAGGCGGGGCCAAAGGCATGTGTCCAGGTAGATTAATTTGTACCAGGTTACTCAAACCCATTGATGTGGAAATGTCTCCGGAATTAGGTAAAGGAGTGTGCCCTGCCTGGGCCTGTAATAACCTTTTCGCTAGGTCATCAGTTCTTTCCTTAGATAAGATCAGTTCTCTTTTGAGAGCGTTAGTCTCCTGGCGAGCTGAGTGCACCTCTGCCCGTAATTCCCCCAAAAGCTGGGCCAGCTGGTCAGTCTCGGAAGTCTCCATAGCGCCCGGGTGGGAAATTGTGTGTAGGCTTCGCGTTCTGTAACGCTCACCTGATTCCCACAGAGGGGTAGGTCTGGCTTCGAGTGCTGATGCTTCTTCAATGGTGAAGCGCAGGACTCTGAAGATGGACAGGAAGGGCCCTCTACTCTGGCTTCTCCGGCTCGCAGGAATATTCCCCTGTGCGTGAAAAGGGAGTATTACCTACTGACTGAGTTATGCTCAAGCCTCCCACTTTCTTCCAACCCTCCACGATACCCTTTCACGATTCCCCGTGAAGTCTCACCTTAGGTCTGAAAGGACGAGCTCTCCATCCTGCTTCTGACGCAGGGGCGCGTTGAACCCAGTTACTTCACTGGATTGAGGTTGGATGGGAGTTCAGGTAAGCTTGATTATACTGGTAAGGCGCTGTAAAAGTTCTGTTGCAAGTTCAAAAGTTCAAGCTTTAAATAATAATGTTCATTGTCTTTTTTCAGGTGATGAATGAAGATTCCTTTGGAGACTTCTTGCAACAAAGCGCTGATGTTGATGTCTTTTCCCCATAGGGGCCGGGGTTCGGAATGCCAGAAATATGGCGCCGACCCGAAGTGAAACGTGCAGTTCCAGTAAAGATCTGGTAAGTCCTAGATGAGCGCTCAGGTGATGTTTTTGCATTCGCCCATCTAATGTCTTTGTCTTTTTTCCCCATAGGGGCCGGGGTCCTGCTTGGAAGCAGCAAGACCCGAAATGAAATGGGAATGACCCAACAGGTAAGTCTTAGAAGGAAACTGGGCTTTTCCTATTCCCTTCCTTCTCTCACCTCTTATTCTTGTCTTTCTCTCTAGGCTCTGGGAAGTGGCTGTGTATCCGGATGATCGCTGCTGAAGATGGAGGAACCCAGGAAAGGTGAGTGAAATGCAGCGCTGCAGCGATCCTAACGAAATGCTTTTAAAAATGATGTCTTCCCTTTCAGGATCGTCGGTGATGTCTCCGTGGTGCAGATTAGCTGGTAGGTCTCTTGTCTTCCTTTGCAGGTGACCCAGGATGCTGACAGGCGTGGCTGAAGCCCAGATGCAGGAGCTGACACGGTGAGCGTCCAGCTGCGAGGAGCAGAACAACGCGAAGCGTGAGTTGCTGATCGGGTGTGGTTTAAATAGCTTTGGAAGAAGTTCCAAGTGTGTATCCTTCCTCCGATCAGGTATGTATCCTTCCCCGACCACACCCGGGTGGAAAGTAGTCCCACAGGTAAAGTAGTTCCTATTCAGGCCTCAAGAGGGCCTGGATGTGACAGCATGGTCTGCATCAGGTAAGTGCACATTAAAACACTTGAACACATGTCTAGCTTTATGAGCCTGGCGCCTCAGGCGCCAGGATAGAGGTCCAACAAGAGCCTGGCGCCTAAGGCGCCAGGACTGCATCCAAAGGGCCCCAGCTTGGGCCCGCCGGCACTCCCCTGGGGGAAATGATGCCTGCCTCTGGGGTTGCTGGGTCGGACCTGGCTCCTTGGAGGAAGGCATCATGACAGGTGAAGGGTTTCTCCTTTATATGGTTTCATGTTGCGCAAATACAGCCAGGCTCTTCTTCCTTTTAATTTAGCAGCTATGGGGGGGACTTGTTCCACCTTGAGGTCCTACAAAACAGGGGGATTTCCAAGTGCTTACAAACATTTGTACCAGCACCTGGTCCCCTGGGTATAGACTGGGCTGCTTTAATAAATCCTATAAATCAATGGGTTGGCTGTGTTTGTCACTTCACTGTGGCCCCTCCGTCCATTTCGTGACCTGTTGAGGCATGAAAGAACACTTGCAGTCATTGTTGTTAGGTAATCATGCATCTCATCACAGAGTGCCTTCGCTACACTATGAGCATCAGTTTTTAACTTAGTTGGGAGGAGCATGGGGGTGTTCTCATGTGACGTCCAGTCACCAACTCATGAGGAGTTAAATGGTGATCTGAGCCAGGCTGATTTCATAGAGCATATAAGGCAAAGGGCAGGCAATGTAGCCATCCCTTCTTCAAAATAATGTTTATGTATTCAATTCTAACTTTTAACAGTCCATCTAATCGCTCACAGACGCCATGCAACAGTGGATGGTGAGCAGAGGAAGACGTATGCTTAATGCCTAATATAAGAGAGATTTGTTCAAACAATTAATTCACAAAATGTGGTCCATTGTCAGACCACAAGACCTCCCACACGCTCCATCTTGGGAACACGTCCCAAACATGGAACTTGGCATCACATGTGGCTTCAGGGTACATGCATGGACCTGCCTCGATCCATCTAGAAGAAGGAGATATCATGACCAGCATATATCTGTAGCAGTTGCATGTATGCAGCATATCGACATAATCTATATGTAGGTGCTGAAATGGGCCATCGGGTCTAGGGATTGCTTCTCTCACTGTTTGCAAAGTGTGATCCATGGGAAATTTCTGGCATACGATGCAGTTCTCAATAAACTGTGCCACATACTCTTATACATTTGGTGAAAACTAATCTTCTGCAAATGTAGCAGCAAGACTCTCTCGAGTCATATGCACAGGGTAGTGAAGCTGCTCCACGGCTACCCTCAACAATGCAAGAGGCATAACTGTCTTTCCAGGGCTATCTTGCCTCCAAATTGCATCTGTGGGGAATAAAGAATACCCCCATTTCCACCATAAATCCTGCTCTTTTCGTGGGGTTCAACTTCGTATCTCAATTAACTAGACAATAGACCACATGTTAACTCCCTGCTTTACCAACATACATTGTCCTTCCCTCTGTTTAACACCTTTAATTTCCAAATTAGAAATGGCTGGCTGCCTTTTTGGCTTTTAAATCTGCGGCTTCGTTTATGTGAGAAATTACATCTGCCCTTTTAGAATGAGCTGCTCATTTTACACTGCGAAGTGGGAGGTCCTAGTGGTTTAATAAGCACTTATCCAATAGAGACGCATGTTGCAACGAAGTGCCGTCTGAGCGGGGGAAGCCCCTCCTTTTCCAGCATGACGGACCTGTGTGTACAGTTGATGTCACATAGGCGGAGTCAGAGTACACTGTCACTTCCTGATCTTCAAATCTCTGAAGTACGGTGATAAGCACCACTAATTCTGCAACCTGTGCTGGATAATGCAGAGGCAATCTCATTCTTGTAACTACCTCAAATTCACCCTCTTGGTTCAGCTTCACTACCACTAATCCAGTGTGCCTTTCACCAGTTTTTTGGTCAATTTCTGAAGAACCATCGATAAAGAGAACTTTTCCCATCCCAAGAGCATTTTCTCTATCCCGGGGAATATCATCATAGCATTCAGTATACGATATGCAGTTATGTACATTATCATCATCCCCTACTGGTTCTGGTATGAACGTTGCTGGTTTCACTCTCTTGCATCTAACCATTTTAATTGCAGGGTTTGAAATAATTACATTGTATCCTGATGCTCTTTTTGTGGTTAATGTACTTTTGGGTTTCTCTAAAATCCCAAATAACGCATGCTCTACAAATAATGTTACTGAACACCCCATTGTTATACCTGAAGTATTTTCAATTGCAAATGCAACAGCAGCTAAAGATTGCTCACAAGGGTAATGCCCTTTCATAAATGGATCTATCCATGTCCATGTCCTAATGCCATTTCAGGTGTATAGACTGGTGCCATAATTTCTCGATTTGAATGTAAAAATAAGCACAATTCTTCATGATAATTTTGAATTCCTAACACAGGGGCTGTACTGATTGCCATTTTTAATTCTTCAAATCCTTCAGTCATCTCATCTGTCTATGTTATTTTACTCTCGCCCACCTGTGCTTCTTTGAGTCCTTTTAAAAGTGGTTCAATATATGTACTGTAATCGAACACCCAGGCTCTACAATTGTTACATAGGCCTAAACATGGTTGCATTTCTCTCACTGTTTTAGGTTCTGAAGTCTTCATAATTGCTTCTACTCTCTCAGGTGTTGCTTTCCTCCCTCTGTGAGAAATCAACTGTCCTATATAAAAAGAAAAATCTTCCTGACAGTATTGTAACGTTTCTTTGTCCACACTATACCCATTCTCTGAGAGTATGGTCATAAGGTTAGCTGAATCTTCTCTGCATCTTTCTTCTGTCTCACTGCACGCCAAAATGTCATCCACATATTGGATTATTGCACTTTTGAGCAGAGCATTAACTAGCTCCATCTGGAGGGCTCTGTTAAAAATTGAAGGGGACTCACAGTCCCCTGGGGCAAACAAGTAAGTTTCAGGTGTATATTTCTATATGAAAAGGAAGTCAAATCTTGTGAGCCTTTATGGAGAGGAATTGAAAAGAATACATTCTTTAAATCTATAACTTTAAAATATTTGGCCATAGATAGGATGTTGTACAATATTGTCGCAGGATTAGGAACTAAAGGAAATGAAGCTTTGACTATATTGTTTAGGGGGTGAAGATCCTGTATGAATCTCCACAACCTCCGTTGATTTTTTCACTGAGTACACAGCAGTGTTACATGGAGAATAGGATGGCACCAATATTCCTTGCTCACTAAAGTGAAACTGTCCTCTAATATACCTTCGCCCGCTTCTCTAGACATGGCATATTGCTTTGTTCATGGCAAAAGGGCTACTGGTTTAAGCTTGATTTTAGCTGCTTCTCCTCCTTTCAATAGACCCGCGTCATATTGACTTGTGGTCCATAAAATATTTGCCACTTTCTCTAAATCCTCCAAAAAAAAGATGCTTTCTTTTTTATCAGCACCTTTCTCTGCAGCATTTCTCTATTCTCTACTTTAATCCAATAAGTGAGATTTATGAAAAATACTAATTCATCCTCTGAGTATTCATCCCTAAACAGCTCCTCATCTGTCAAATCTGACAAACTGTATCCTTCACTGAGGACTATCCCTGTTCCCCATCCTCTGCAGCTTCTAACATCAGGGGAATAATCTGCCCTGGCCTAAACAAATGATCATCAGATATTCTTAATAGTTTATCTGGTTAACCATGATAATAAAACAGCCACTCCACAGAACAATACTTCTGAATTTAAGGGAACTCCTTGCAATGCCTTCTGCTAATAAAAACCCTCTCACATTCACATAATGTATCCCTGGGGTACAACACACTATTCTATCCTCAGTAAAAGATAATGTAATATCTTAACTTGTGTCTGCCTAGAATATAGTAATGGCATTGACATATTGGCCCTCATTACGACCCTGGCGGGAATCGAAAAACGATGGCGGAAATGCAATACCGCCATCGAATAGCGCTCGGTGCGATTATGACCCGTCACCGTAAAGTACGATGCCATTAGCGACACTGTAGTGAACGCCAACGCTAACTGCACCAAGTACGCGCACGCGCGCCATGCAAAACCGTAATTACCACCATGGCGCAACGGTACGCGAATTCTGACCCTAGCGGACATTTACCTAACGCCATCAAGCATGGCGGAAAGTACCATTCCGCCATGGTGAGAATTACGGCATCGCGAACCAACCGTAAATGGCCCTACTGAGTGCCTGTACAACACTCCCTGCCCACATTGCACAACTCCTCGTCGGTGCAATGAAGTCACACAATGCAACCAGTGAAATGTACAAGTCACCCATGCATGCCAACGAACAAATGAATGTAGGGGCTCCAAGTGCCTTGTGAGTGGCCATCCATATTTGACATGTCACCATTGCCGTACTGATGCAGCACAGGCATGTGAAGGTTCAAGTACAGCAATATGAACTGAAATATGAGACAAAACAACAACAGGCCCCCATCGCTTGACACCAGTGTAAGGCAACATTCAAAGCAGTATCCTGAGGGAGACTGCACCAGCCCTGTACTCTTGCCAGTAAACAAACCAACCATCAGCATAAGCATGTACCACACAAGTTGGCAGAGTGACTGAGCAGCCAGGCTCATCTCAAGAGGGGCCAATGGGAGCTGCAGGGCACAGATGGCGCGAATACAGAAGCTATTCCAATGGACATGACCTCAGTCTCCCTCCAAGAAACGCACGCAAACACAGGCACCTGTGACCAGCCATATTCTGATAATCACATCATTCCACCAATCCACCTGGCTGACCGGCATCTGTTACACAAAAGCTAATCCCCCGCCCCTGAGCATGACAACATCAAAACAGTCATAATGGCAGCCCCTATCCCTGACCTCACTGGGCTTCGTAGGCAAACGCGGCCAGTACAGTACCACGCAACTATACTCAGAAGCCGGAACCCAATGCAGATCTTCTCACAATACATCGCTCCACAAATAGGAATATGCTACATTACCTGCAAAGAATAACGCTACACGGTCAATATCAGAATAAAAATTTAATGCACAACAAAATCACCAAGCCCATACAGCTATTAGGTCATGAACTCCAAAATATATTTCATTATTGTGGGCTGCATCCGCAATAAATGACCAGCTTCTTCTTGTGTGACGCCCTGTTCCTTCATGGTACACAGGGGCTACATTCACGTTCAAAAAGGCAACATGGAAGCGCCTAGAACCGCAGGGCCGTCCCATTAGGTAGGCACTAGTCCAGCTGAAAGGTCGATATGTTGCTCCTAGCCACTAGTACTGCGTAAGGGCATGTGGCCCATTGGCGATCGTCCCATAAGATCGTAATGGTGCTCCACTGATTAACTCGAAGCAGCAGGTGTCGGGAGTAAAAGCCATCTGCAGGAGTGGCATACAGATGGCAGCGGCAAAAGGGGAGGAGATACCTGTCACCCAAATGAAATGAAAAAGAATAGTATGGGCATCAGAACCTCATTTGAATTACTCACTTCAATGATCACACTAAATCTACAGCCATATGCATGCTAGGCCACTCAAAAGGATTATTCCCACCCAAAAATCACTTGCGAATCATAACTATATAAATCGAGGTGAAAACACTATTACAAACGAGTCTTCGTGTGCATGCGTCTGTTAAAACAGAATCCATTAGATGGGATTAGTAACGTGCCTAGACACAAGTGTTTGAAGGCGCGTCGAGACAGGGAGGGTTCAACAAGGGCAGATAGACGATGGTCCCACTATGGCAGCTCTGCATCACATAGCGCAGGGGAAGTGGATAGATTCCAAAAAGCCATGTACATGGCAAACTCTCAATTAAATCATCTGTCCATGCATCCATACATCATTCCCTCATCCCGGTATGAAAACGCCTGATTATTTACTCACATAACATGTGAAATTTCCATTGAGTCTGTGCGTAATGCAGTCTGCAAAATCCACTGTGCTCCAGCCCTGAATTCCAGTGTTGTGAAGTAACATGTATTTGGGAACGTCCTGCCTTATCGTCCACTACGCTATTGCGCATCCCATACTATTCATATCAATCATTGCATTCTCGCCATGGCCCCTGTCCGAAGGACATTAAACAATAGAACGTTATATTTGCAGTCAGACCTGTGGGCGTCTCCTCGCCGCTAGCTGAAAACCGAAAGCGCTGTCCTTTGAATTCCTCATTTGCAACATCACGTCGAAAAGGCATCTGTGACCGCTTGAAATCACAAATTCATCCATGTAGTGCGACAGTGTGTGAAAATGGCAACTGGCTTCACTCACAAATGGGACGCCCCGCCCGTCGGTGAACCTCGGTACAGTGCTGCATGAGGGTCCACCGTTAATCGAGTACTACATTCCACTGACCCTTCACAAGTTTGTTCGCGACTGCAAAGATAGTATGTGAAACAATGGGACCATAGCAGAATGAACATATAAACCAATATTTCACTGCCATCGGGATTAAATACATGATTGTAATAGCAAGATGCCATGCGTCAAATTGCAGCGTTGTGTGCGGGACGTGCTCGCCCAAAGGGGATTGCAGCTGGCACAGGTGGAATGAATCACCACAGGTGGAGGCTATACAGCCTGAAAACACATAAATTGCACACCCAACCCCCTCCCACAACCACACCCACTCCAAAATGCTACCGGCAGGACTGGCTATGTTGGCCCTGGGGGACCTGATAGCACTGCAAGTACTCCAACTTCAAGAAGAAGACGAACACCAACTATTACAACAACCGGCCGCACAGAGGAGACGCAGGAGGAGGAGGAGGGCAAGGCAGGGCCAGCAAGGCCCACCAGCACAGCCACTACCACCACGCAGGCAGCCCGCAATCCCACGCCTCCGAGCTCATCCGTTCAACCTCACTGATGAGCAGATCCACACCCTCTACCGTTTGGACCAGGACACCATAACCGCCATTGTGGACATGACACACGCTGACCTTGTCAGCATGATAGATAGCCCAACCGCCATCCCACCCCTACTGAAGGTGGTGTCTGTACTCCACTTCCTGGCCACAGGCACCTACCAGCACACAGTCGGACAGTTGCATGGCATTTCACAGCCACTGTTGTCACGGACACTAATGCAAGTGCTGAAGCACGCAGACGACTACATCTTTTTACCACGCTCGGAGCAGGAGATTACAAACACAAAAGTGGGATTCCATGCACTTGCCGGCATACCGGGCTGCATTGGTGCCATCGACTGCACCCATGTGGAATTGGTTGTCCCACATGCCATGGAGGTCCAGTACCGCAACCGGAAACAATATCATTCTCTTAATGTACAAATGGTGTGTGACTCCAACAGGATCTTTACACATTGTTGTGCCCGATTTCCAGGAGCAACCCATGATTCTATGGTCTTGAGGAACTCTACAATACCACGCTACATGGAGGGACACGCAGGGAACAGATCCTGGCTACTCGGTGAGTCTCATTTCATGCATGATAATGTGGGGTATGTGATGCGGCAATGACCTGGCAGGAAGGGGGGGGATGCGTACGTAGCAATGTCATTCCACAAACATCCTTTATTGTCCACATACAGGTGATGCCGGGTATCCACTGAAGAGATGGCTCCTTACACCACTCCGGAACCCACAGAACCAGCATGAGGAGGACTACAACCATGCCCACTCACGTACCCGTGTAGTCATAGAACAGGCATTCGGCCTACTGAAGGCTCGTTTCCGCTGCCTCCGCAGGTCTGGCGGGGCACTCCTGTACCGCCATGAGAAGGTTGCAAAGATGGTCATGGCATGTGTCATGCTACACAACATGTGCGTACGTAGAAATGTGCCCATGCCGCCTGACGCAGAACTGCAAGCACCTGAAGATGGTCATGATGAGGGTGGGGATGTGGCAGCACCTCAAGGAGTCCGCGAGGCACAGGAGGCCCATGAAATTCGTCAGAATATCATAGATTCATGCTTCTAGCACTCACGCCTGGTGGCTGATACATGGACACGGGACTTGTGGCACTGTGTGTGTCTGGAACATGCACAATATGGACTGTACGCCTATAAAGGCCTCGTACACAAAGATCAATGTCCACACATCTCATTGGATGATTGTGAAATGTTTATAGCATATGTGAAATTATGTTACACACCCCATCGACCCGCCAACCAAGAAAGCCCAACACACCCCCTCCACCCTCCTACCTCCCCCCCGAACACCAGTGTCCAAAGATGCTCATTGTCAGTGGGCAGACGCTATTGCAAGCCCCCTCTCTGGGTATCAGGGGCACCCCTGCCTGTGGAGCGCAGGTTCCTCCCAGATCTACGTTGGGGGCTGCCCTGGACGCAACTTGCAACGGATGATGTCTCTGCCTGCTCACGTCCATGCATGTCCCTAAGGGTTTGTGAGAGCTCAGTGAGCACACGGCGCACAGCGGCAAGTTCAGCACATACGTCTTTGGACGTCGCATGCAGTTCCCCCCTCAGGCTCTCGGTGCTTCTCTCCATTTGTACCCTCAGGCTCTCGGTGCTTCTCTCCATTTGTGCCCTTAGTGTCTCTGTACTTCTCTCCATTTCTGCCCTAAGTGTCTCAGTAGATGTTTCTATGGCTGCCTTAGTACCCCCACATTCATCAGCATGCTCCTTGAGGAGCGTGGCCAGTTGCTGCTGTTGCACGATCACCTGGTCGAGGGACTGTTGCCTCTGCTGGGCCATGCCCATTTGCGGTGGTGTCACAGAGGGTCTGATCACCTCATGTTGCCTTGCCACAGGGCTTGTGGGGGATGGCCAGTCGTCGTCTTGTGGGTGCCCCTGCGTGGTATCCTCATGGTGTACGGGATGAAACAAACAGGGGGATTGAGACAGGTCATGGATGGATCCTACATCGACAGCACCGTTTTCTGTGTCGGAGCATGCTGCCATTAATGCAGTGTCACCTATGGTGCTGCTGCCACCAGAAGCAGTGCCTTCTGTGGCATCCATTGGGGGGACCTGTGGTGCTGCTGTTGTGGGCATGCTGGCTGCTGGGGTGCCTGTTGAAGTCCCCTCCTGTGTGCTGCCACTTGATTTGTGCTGCTGCCGTGTCGAGATCCGTGCAGCTGAGGTGGAGGGTCTTTGGCCGTTGGTCTTGGCCCTCTTTGCAGGTGTGCTGGTAGGGGTGTCCTGAAGCTCGTTGTTTGAATCGGACCCTGTGGTGGAGTAAAGGAGGGCGAGCGTTATTTATGGGTCTGTGGAAATTGGAATGGCAATGTATCACATGCATTGGGGTGGTACCTGAGGGTGATTTGGGTCAGGGCCTTGGAGGTGGTTTCATTTTTGTGTGGATTGAGGATGCAGTTGTTTTGCAGCCTGCAGTTAGGGTGTGCATGCTGCACGTGTAGAGGGTGTTTTTAGGATTTTTTATGATTTATGTATTTAATGTGACTTTTAAAGTGCGCTATCAGGCCAATGTATGTGGACGTTCTCCTGGACATGTGTTTCTGTTGCACTATGTGGACACATGGTACTTCACATGATTGGACATTGTGGATTTAGCATTGTTTTATTTGGCCCACCTACCTGATTCTTCGGATGTCTGCACTCCTTTCTCCATCCCTCCGACTCCCTCTATACTCTCCATTCCAATGGTGGAGGCACAGATTTCTTCCCAGGGGGTCAACTTGATGGGTGATTCCGATCCTCCCCCGGTAGCTGTGGCAATGTTACGGTTGGCTGATAGTATGCTCCGTACGCGTATCCGCAAGTCGTCCCATCGCTTTCTGCATTGCTGTGGGTTGCGGGGTGCTTTCCCCACCGCACTTACCCGCTGTGCCACCAGGGCCCATATGGCCTTCTTGTTCGCAAGTGCCGTCCTGGTCATTTGCGTCGAGAAGACGATGGCAGCATTCTCCTGGAGGGTCTCTGTGAGCACGGTGAGTTCCTCATGGGAGAAGTGGACCTGCCGCTTGCGGTCGCACGCTTTTTTCGCAACTTTTCCCATTTTGATTGTTTTCACTAGGGTGGCTAACGGGTTGGGATGTGTCTCAGGGTAGGATTTTTAATGGTTGTGTTGGGATTCTGCTTTTGTAGGTGTACGGCGTGCTGTTTCCCGTTCTGGCCCAATGTTTTTGCTTCCGTTTCCGTATATTTACGGTCACCGTATTTTGCGATTACCGCTCATTACGGTGACCGCTATGATGGGTGGCGGAATTGCACCTAGGGCGCCGTACGACGGCGGTGAGGGGCGTTTTGGGGACATTTCCGCCATCGCGGACTTTGCACTTCCGCCATGGCGTAGTGCTCGTGCCCGATGGGTCAGAATTAGCCGCACTTTACTCCGTCGTGCAATGGCGGAAACGCTATTTACGCTATGGCGGTCAGGTCAGTTACTTTCCGCCAGGGTCGTAATGAGGGCCATTGTGTTCTCCTATAGAAATTGGTAATTTGTCTGTGAAAGGAACTAAACTCATCACCCCAGAGAATCCATGTGCATTCATGGCAATGCCTGACATTGGATATTTTCCCTCACGGACACAGGAAAGAGTTGCTCCAGTGTCTACTAGAAATGAAAATGTCTTGCCTCCTATTGTCACCTTGACCCTTGGTTCCACTTGGGGGTCTGATGTCACAGATAATAATGAACACATTAGGTCGCTCTGTGGGCTGTCCTATTGTGGATATAAATGCATCCCTGTACCTGTAAAAGGATTTCCTCCTACCACGGTCAAACTCCCTAATTTGGGTGTGGGTGCTTTGTGGGCTCCTGTATTCATATTCCATTGTGGTATCATGGCCTATCTGTGCTTGCTGAATCTGTACTTTCTGTGTTTACATGGCTACTTGCTCAGGTTGCCCTTGAGACGATTGCATTTGCAATGGTGCGTGTTGTGTCTGTTGTGATTGCGGCGCACAGTCTGAATCTGCATGTGATCCTGAGCATAATAGTCCTGTGGTTCTGTATTATATTGTGGCCATAGACCATCCCCCCTCATGGAGTTTGCCAGTGTTGCTGCATGCCTCCTTTGCTTCTACATGTTCAGGCTTTGTGTCCTATTCTCCCACAATGTCAACATTGTTGTGGTTGTACGCCATTAAATCCTCCTCCTCTGGGAGGGTTCTGAAATCCACCTCATGCTCCTCCTCTAGGTCCATTCTCTCTTTCTCTTGGCCAAGAATTGTACCCACCCTAATCCATGGGATACACTATGTTGTTTTGCTTCCCCGGTCGCACCTCCCCTGTCTCGTCAGTACCGCTCCGTCTATGGCTAGTTTTGATAACTTTTTCTGAACTAACTTTGCCTCTTGCTTTCTGCTCTCGGCTTTCTTCTTATTTTTCTCCTGCAACAATCGGCAGTGATGCACGATCATACATTTTATTTATGCCCATGGTTTTGCTTCCATTCCCGCCTGTTTCTTCATTTGCCATTGCACGGGCTCGGCCAGTCCCTGACATAAAAAGTTTAATCCCACGGTTCTCTCGTCTCAAGACACCATCATTCTTGAATGTATTGAATAAAGGTGACAGAGTCTTCCACCTCCCCCATTTTCCTAGTCATAATCACACCCATATCTGAAGTATCTGGATATTGTACTCTGAGCTCCCACCATACACCTGCTCTGCAATTAATAAATGGCACTCCAATATGTATCATGTTTAGTACAGTCACACCAGCATATTCTGCTCGCTTCCAAATGGCATCGGCTCTCTCCCCTAAAATGGCTGTTAGCAGGCTTTTTATGTCACCTATGCCTAATGTCATTCCTGATGTCATTCTCTCCAGCTCATAAATCAATTTTCTCGCAAAAGAAGTCCAACTCAATAATTTACATTTTAAATTGTCTTTATCAATTTGTGGCCATGGAATATATTGTGGTTGTCCTCCCCATTTCTCTGATAATGGAAATTGTGAAAATCATGGTCCATAATCATGTCTGTCTACACCTCTTGTTTTCCAGGCAAGGCTGGTCTCACACGTTTGTGTCTGACCTGGAAATTAATCTGCTCACTTAAGGCAGGGATACATCCCCTGCACTGTGCGATCGTGCTTGTTGTTGCTCAGTGTATAGTGTTGATTCTGGTGTTCTTTCTGGGGTCCTCTACATCTGATCATTTTACCCCTTTCTCTACACTCGATTCTTTTGAAAATGTGCATGCGCTCTCCCTTCGAGCTCTCTCGTTTTCTTCCCTTTTTCATCTGACATGATTATGCATCTTACACGGGAAACAAACCTAACCAAAAAAATCAGATGCTGGTGGGCCTTGAATTTTTTTCAACCTTTAACTATTGTCAATGCTCTGGATTCTTTATGTAACCTTTTTTTATAGCCTAGCGCCACTTTTTCAGACACAGACTAACCACACTTGAACAAGTCTGGTATTCCCACCAATGGAGCTGGCCAGCCACATTTCTAGGCCACATGCCCTCTGCAGAGAAACACAAGCAAATCTATATGTGTTTCAAGATCACTGTGCCATATTAGTGAGGTTCAGCTTCATTCCCTACTAGGGCAAAGTTTGCCCTATTTTTAAAAACACTGGGACATATTATTGCACCATGACAAGTGCAGTATTGGATTGTATAAGCACCAGGGCAAAAATTGCCCCAGTGCAAAAAAGATGCATTTTCAATGCGTTTATTTTACCTGTGCACAGTTTGTCTTAGTGCTAATACCATTTCGTATTAGCACTCGGGCAAACTTTGCCCTGTTGCAAAAATGCAGTGAAAGGTATATTTTTTGCACCAGGGCAATTTTTGCCCTGGTGCTGAAACCCTGGCAAACTACAGTTGTCATGGTGCTATAGTTTTCTAAGTGTCGCATTGTTTTTAAAAATAGGGCAAACTTTGCGCTAGTGCTAATACTCTGCAAACGTTGCACTTGAACCAGTGAAACATTTCTGTAATCTGGCCCCAGGTGTGATTGATGGAATATCTTGAATTAGTCTTTAACACTGTCAGTGCTCTTGGCAACCTTCCACCCTACCATGTTTTACCATGTCTGCGCCTTAGCAGAAGGGTACCATCATTATGGAAAACTGAGGCGAAATGCCCAGAGGTGGCGGGCCAACCCTGTAGGTAACGTGCTAGCACCCAAGTTAAGAGCTTGATCGCAGCAAGGGTCCCATAACAAGGGTGGCAGTGCCATTATCAAAAGGGGAGGCCTACCACAGAGAGGCATATCGCTGGGTCGCATAGTGCTGCTGAAAGCCCCAGCCCGTTTTCCATGTTGATGACTTTGAACTCATCAGTATGGAAAATGGAAAACTACACGGGTGCTATGGGGAGAGGGTGGGGGAAGGGAAGTGGGCGCTGGCTCCAAAGGCAGCGCGGAACGTGGGCTTGTACCATTCAGTCTCCCAGTCTCCAGATTGGCTGGTGACCTCCCCTGCAGGGTGCTAATGGATGGTACTGCCCTAATGAGAACATATGAGCATGATCTCCAAGGCCAGTCCGAGGGTATACACGCATTTCGCTGAATGAAATGTCATTGTGGGACATTTCATCGCCGGAATTCTCATCGCCAGAAACCTTTTTTTAAAAAAAATATTTTTTGGGGGGTGTTTTTTGCGGGTTGGGGTATGATTATTAAAGTAGGGGGGGTCTGTGGGGTGAACCCCCCCAGAAATAAAAAAAAAAAAATACAGGGTTTCTGGCGATGAGATTTCGGCGATGAAATGTCCCACGATGACATTTCATTCGGCGAAATCACGTAGAACCAGTCCGAGATGGGTATGATCTTCAAGGCCACATCTCCTTTGGACTGAAACACATGCAACCCCAGATCTGTTGGGGTCCTGTTGGACTCATTAGTGAGGTGCAGTTTGCATCCCTTTGCAGCAGCGAGCAAGCAAACAAGTATTGGCCATTCCCTCTCATGCATAGGGCGACAAACTATAGCTATGTGATGAGAGGGACATTTTGAATTCATTTTACTCACTCGCACTGTTCTCAGCAAACTTCTACAAAAACATGATTCGTCCGTTGTGGAGGGGGAAGGAACACTCACATTACTTCAATGTCGCATTGGGTCAATTTCAAATGTGTCTATACTTGCTCTTTCACAGGCACGCCCAAGAAGTTAAGAAAACCCCAGCAGCGTGTGAGCACATTGTTTCGATAAAGCTAAACTTCATGTACCCATGGCTGTTACCATGCAGAATCAATGTTGTGAAGCAGTGCATCCACATACTGTGGGCAAGTGAGGTGCCAGTGGAGCGACTGGAGATTTGAAAGGGTATCCCTGATGCTCCAAGTTATGCGATTACAAATTACCCTGCACACATTCCCCTGTGCCGGTTCTCCCTTGGCACGAAGCAGACACTAGAACACATGCAATGCTGCCTCTCCCAGCGCATGACAGTGTTATCTGCACATAATTCCACCCACCAGAGGCTACATTTTACTTTATATTTCCATTAAACATTTTTTTAAAAAACAGGTGGAAATGTAAACATGCATTTGCAGTAAAGGTGCCTTTTAAGATCCATCAATGCAAATGCAATTACTGAGCCCACATGTGTACGGGGGCTGACTCTCTGATCGAGTGCATACTTGTGTGCTGGAAATGCACCTAAAACTTGATTATGCATGGTGGGCATGCTATAAGTGTTTTACTCCCCAGGTAGATCCTATATGTAAATACATATTGAGAGGTAAAATCTGCAGGCACAGAGGTGTGACTAGTTACACAGAGATGCTTACACATTGGTTCCAACGTGCCTGTATCTGGTTATCCCACAGCACACGCTATACATAAGGGCCCTGATTCATGGAATATCTTGCATGGTGCAAAGTACTTTTCACTGGTGCAAAGTGGCTTGGCACTGCCAACAAACACGCTGATTCATGGAACAGTGCAACGTGTCTTTTTAGCATGCAATGTCACTTTGCAGGGCAAAAATACACTTTGCACTGTTTGTTGGCAGTGCAAAGTCACTTTGCACCAGTGAAAAGTCACTTTGCAACCCGCAAAGAATTCCATGAATCAGGCTAAAGGTCTCTAAGCTCTACTGCAAATAGTGTTATATTTATTTCGAAAACGTACATTTTCTTACTTTAATGTGGCAGTTTTGATCATGTTTAGATCATGCAATTAACCTTTTTTTTTTATAAAACAGCTATTATAACTGTAGGATCTTGGAACTCTTCATGCCAAAATAACTTTTTATGGCAATAAAAATACTCCAGCTCTCCATTCAATTCAGTTGAAGCTTCATTTGTACTGATTCGGGAATCAATCTAATGCATTTATGTCTGTTTGGGAAACATCCCCTGTAATCGGTCCAGGGCGGTTACATGGAATTAAAATGCCCAATAAAGTGCCGTTTTGGTACCCGCCTTTGATATTAATCCAGATTAAAGATGGCTAGGGCCTAGATGGTGCCCCTCGTGCTGGTTTACTGCTGGTGCCCTAGGCAACTGCTTGTAATTAACTTTTTTGACCACGGGCCCTGAATGGTATGTTATGTTTTCTTATGTTATCTTACATTATTATATCTTATTTTATTGGATTTTGTAAAGTGCACATACACCATAATGTTGTTTCTTGGCACTGAACCAGCCCAAATTGCCAATTTTAGTTGTGACAAGCAGATCATTGACAAATGGCAAGGTAAAAAGCCAGGACTTAAGCTTCCGATAGAAGATAGAAAGAATAGAAGAACCTCTTCAATGATGGGGAAAGAGAATATAGAAACTATTTCTGCCCTTAGATGAGGAAGCATGAAACCTAGAAACAGCAAGTAAGTGCTCAATGCCCTGGGCAAAGACAACGAGGAGGAAAGATCACTGTTGAACAGGAACACAGTGGGAGTAGAGAAGTATGGGAGAAACATCAGCCAAGAGGTGTGAGCCAGAAACTAAGCACACACCAGAATTCTGAAGGACCCGCACTCGCTTGAAACAGTACAGAGGAAGGCTCAAGGCTAGGGAGTTAGATGAATCCGAATGGGATTGGATGGGTGCAAAATCAATAGAGATCCAAGACAACAGATATAGGAAAGGCAAAATTTGGTAGCGAAGCCACGGATAGTAGTGTTATGTTATGTTATGTTACTTTGCATTTATGTAGCGCCTTATGTATCATTGGTATGATCTCAAAGCTCTGGTAGGTTGAACGCCCTCGGGAACCGTAGTGCAAGTCAGTTGAGAGATAGAGAGAGAGTTGTAAGGTCCGTGGGTGCACCGGATATGTGTGCAGCTGGTATGGCACTTGCATGATAGCTGCTTCTTAGCTGTAGGTGTGGTGGTTGGGAGGTCAGGAATATGTGTTCATTCTGGAGGTTTGACACCCAGACTGATTTCTGGCTGTGTTAGGCCTGAGGAGGCTCTTTAGCTAGCGGTGTGTGCTCAGCTAGCTGTTCTTAATTAGGATGTTGAGGAGTAGAGGCGGGTGTTAGTATGAGAACAGCTATACCGAATGTGTCATAGTATCGCTGTGTTCTAGTTGAGTGGTGGTATATAGGAGAGAATAAGCGTGGTAGTGTGATATGGTGGTTTTCAGTAAGGCCGTTCCATCCACTCTGTCTGTTCCATCCACTCCATCCGTTCTGTCCGTTCCGTGCACTCCATCCGTTCTATCCACTCCATCCGTTCCATCCACTCCATCCGATTTATCCACTCAATCTAGTCCATCCGCTCTTTTCGTTCCATCTACTCTATCAGTTCCATCCATTCCATCCGATCCATCCATTCCATCTGTTCCATCCACTCCACCTGTTCCATCCTCTTCATCTGTTCCATCCACTCCATCTATTATATCCGCTCTCTTCATTCCATTTGCTCTATCTCTTCCATCCACTCCATCTGTTCGATCCACTTCACCTCATCCATCTACTCCATCTACTACATCTGTTCCATCCACTCCAATCCGCTCCATTTGTTCCATCTGCTCTATCTGTTCCATCCATTCCAACTTTTCATTCAGCTCCTTCTGTTCCATCCACTCCTTCGGTTACATCCACTCCATCAGTTCCATCCACTCCACCAGTTCCATCCACTGCATCAGTTCCATCCACTCCATCTGTTCATCCACTCCATCAGTTCCATCCACTCCATCTGTTCATCCACTCAACCTGTTCCATCAATTCCATCTGTAACATCCATTCTACCTGTTTCGTCCACTCTACCTGTTCAACCCACTACATCTGTTCCATCTACTCCATCATATCGATCCACTCCATCTGTTCCCTCCGCCCCATTTGTTTCATCAACTCCAACTGTACTGTATACTGTATCTGTTGTATCCATTGCATCCGTTCTATCCATTTGATTTGTTCATTCCATCTGCTTCTTCTACTTCATCCGTTCCATCCATCCCCTCCATACAATTCCATCCACTTCCATCCCCTTCCATCCACTTCATCCCCTTCCATCCACTCCATGCCCTTCCATCCACTTCATCTGTTCCATCCACTTCATCTGTTCCATCAACTTCATCCGTTCCACCCACTTCATCCGTTCCATCCACTTCATCCGTTCCTTCCATTCCATCCACTTCATCCGTTCCATCCACTTGGTCCCTTCCATCTACTTTGTCCCTTCCATCTACTTCATCTCTTCCATGCACTTCGTCTTTTCCATTCACTTTATCCGTTCCACCCACTTCGTCTCTTCCATCCACTTCATCTGTTCCATCCACTTCATCCGTTCCACCCACTTCATCCATTCCATCCACTTCATCCATTCCTTCCATTCCACCACTTCATCCGTTCCATCCTTTACATCCACTTCATCCATTCCATCCACTTCATCCATTCCGTCCACTTCATCCATTCAATCCACTTCATCCGTTTGATCCACTTCATCCGTTCGATCCACTTCATCCGTTCCATCCGTTAAATCCACTTCATCCATTCCATCCACTTCATCCGTTCGATCGACTTCATTCGTTCCATCCATTCCACCCACTTCATCTGTTCCATCCACTTTGTCCGTTCCAGCCACTTAATCTGTTCCATCCACTTCGTCCGTTCCATCCACTTCGTCCTTTCCATCCCCTTCATCTGATATACCTACTGCATCCGATTAATCCGCTTCATCCATTTCATCCACTGCATCCATTTCATTTGTTTCATCCACTGCGTCCGTTTCACCCATTGCATCCGTTTTATTTGTTTCATCCATTTCATTTCTTTCATCCACTTCATTCGATTCTGTTCAGTTTATCTGTTTTAATTTGCACTGGCAGTTTTAGTTTTCCATTTTTCATGATCGGGCCTCGGTGCTTTTTTGATTCAGCAACCATGGGTTACTGTTTATTGTTGCTGTTTATTCTGTTTGTGATTAAGTCGTTTTTTAGGGGAAGAGCCACGTTTTCAGTAATTTGCAGAAAGACATGAGGTCTTCGGTGAGTTGGATGTGGGGTGGAAGTGAGTTCCACAGAGTGGGGGGCAGGGCTTGGAATGATGATCCACCTAACCTAACTCTGCTGGTTTTTGGCATCACTAGGAGGCGAGCAGAGCTTGATCTTAGAGTGCGTAGGGGATGGTAGGGTCTTAGTTTGTCCTGTAGATATTGAGGTCCGGTTTTATGCATTGCTCAGTGCGAGATGCATAAGGTTTTGAGGGTCACCCTTTGGCCAACCGGAAGCCAGTGCAGAGTTTTGAGAGCTGGAGAGGTGTTATCCCTTGGGACAAGTGCTAGTAGCAGTTTGGCTGCAGGATTTTGTGCTCTTTGTAGTTTAGTCAGGTGGTATGCATGGACTCTGAGGTAGAGGGAGTTAGCATAGTCTAGTCCTGACATTACAGTTGATTGGACCGCAGTGAGTCTGTTGGGAAAGATGAGGTATTGAAAAATGTGCCTAAGAATTTTGAGGTGATAGTGGCAGGATTTAGAGACGTTGTTGACTTGGTGCAAGAGGGTACGGTCAGAGTCGAGAGTGCATCCAAGGTTTTTTAATGAGGTTGAGGTTGTCGGGGGAATTGCAGGTGGCCAGGGTAGAGGGTGCAGAAGAAGTTTGGTGTTGCCACACACCATGATTTCGGTTTTGGAGGGGTTTAAAAGGAGATGGTTTGTGGTCATCCAGTAGTCAATGTCAAGGAGGCAGGCAGCGAGGTCGGGTTGGCAGCTGGGTTTTGAGATAAGGAGTTTTAGGATTAGTTGGGTGTCGTTGGCGTAGTTGTAGCACAGGATATTGTGCGAGCGGATTATTCGTGGCAGGGTGGAGATATAGAGGCTGAAAAGAAGGGCTGATAGGCACGTTCCTTGTGGAACTCCGGTATTGAATTGTCGGGTGGCAGAAGTAAAGGAGGAGAGTAGGGTTATTTGGTTCCTATTGTTGAGGAAGGATGTAATCCAATTGAGAGCATTTCCACGGATTTGAAGGGAGTGGAGGCGGTTGAGGAGGATTGAGTGGTTGATTGTGTCAATGGCGGCGGATAGGTCAAGAAGGATTAGTGCAGTGCATCCTGCAGAGTCTGCAGTGTTTTAAGGTAATCCACGATTGAGGCTAGGGTGGTTTTGGTTCTGTGTCGGGGTCTGAAACCTGATTGAGCGGGGCCTAGGAGATTGTTGGCTTCAACAAAGGCATTTAGTTGGGAGTAAGCAGTTTGGTTGATGAGTTTAGCAAGGAACCTGTTGTTTGAGATGGGGAAGTCGTTTTTTGGGTCGTGAGGGTCGAGGGAAGGTTTTTTTAGAAGAGGCTTGACATGAGCAGTTTTGAATGTGTCGGGAAAAATTCCAGAGGAGAGGGAGTCGTTTATGATGATTCTTGTGTGTTCTCCTGTGAAGGTAGATGAAAATATGTCTTTGAGGGTGGAGGCTGGGCAGGGTTCTAGTGGGGAGCCGGATGGTTTGCGGGCAGAGAGAAGTTTGAGAAATTGGTCAGTTGATATTGGTGTGAAAGAGTCGAAAGTCGGGTGGGTTGCAGTTACAGGTGGTGGTTTGGTGGGTGTCGGTGGGGTGGGTGGATTGTGTGGTGGGTGTAAGAGGGCCAGTTTGTTGATTAGATAATTTGTTCTTTCGAGAGCAGTGGTGTGGAAGTGTTAATGTTAATGTTAAAGGACATTTGTAACGCGCACTGTCACCACCGGAGTGGTACCCTGGCGGAGAGAGAGTGAGTCACAGAGTGTTTGAGAGGGGCTCGATTGGGAGGTGTACATGATGGTTTGGTGAATTCAGAGATGATTTTATGGAGTTCTTTGCTGGGGTTTTCACAGTTCAGGATTCGGGAGTTGTAATGGCCTTTTTTTGCTTTCCAGATTTTGGATTTGTATCAGCAATGGTGCAGGGATAAGGTGGATCTGCTCAGGGGGGTTTTGTCTTTCCGCCATTTGCGTTCAAGGGATTTATTTAGTTGTTTTGCGGTCTTCAGTTCTGGTGTAAACCATCTTGGAAAAGGGCCATGGCGAGTGAATGATTTGCAAGTGGGGGTGAGCGTGATTAATGAGGTATTGAGCCATGAGTCAATGTCGTTGGAGGTTAAGTGTTCATTGCGTGGGCAGGTAGGGGGAGGAGACTGAAGGAGCGCGTCAGCTAGGTTGGGAAGGATTTTTAGTTTCTTCCAGCATTTGCGTAGAATTGGAGGTTGTGGTTCGGGTACGGGGAGAGGGGCGGGTGAGCAAATGAGGAAAGAGACAATGAAGTGATCGGACGAGATGATAGGGGTGTGGGGTTTAGATGTATCTGGCCGTGGGAGCTGAAGATGGCATCAAGGGTGTGTCCTTTATAGTGGGTATGGAGGTTAATCACATCTAGGTAGTCAACCAGAGAGTGGGTCATAGGGTTGGTGGGGATGTCAAGCCAGATATTGAAATCTCCTAGAAGGGTGAGGGTGGGATGGTTTAATTGGATGGTGGCTATCGAGTCGCAGAGGTTGTTTGAGAATTGTCTGTCGTAGCCAGGAGGTCTGTAGATGATTAGGAAGCTGTGGGAGAACGAAGGGGGGAGGGATAGTTTTACGAGAAGCGATTCGCAGGAAGGGATGGTAGGTTGGCTGTCGATGATTGACGCGGAGAAGTGTGACTTGAAGGCGATTGCTACTCCTCCTCCTCTAGAGGATCATTTTACTGGGATGAGGGAGTAGTCTGGGGGAAGGCTTAATTGGCGATAGGGGCAAAGTCGTTGGAGAACCAGGTTTCCGTGATAAAGACTAGGTCTGGTTTGTCAGAGGTGAGGCGGTCAAAGATGCTGTGTTTGTTTTTTGCTACTGCTCGGGCAATAAAGAGGATGCATCTTACTTCGGTACAAGAGGATGATGTGGGTGTTGCAGAGCTGGAAGATGGGAGGGGAGAGGCAGTGGGTCGGAGGGGTGGTGGGGTGGTGGGTGGAGGCGGGTGAGGGGAGAGAGTGGAAACTGGGGTGAGAGAGGGGGAATGGTCGGTGGTCAATTGGAAGAGTAGGCAGGCAGTTGAGGTGGTGGGGATAGGTGTTGGATGGGTATGTGGGGTTGGTTGGTTTTGGGTCAGGGGACTTGAAGGTGGGGTGTAGGGGGTTAGGAGTTTCAGTTCTGGTTGGTGAGAATTCAAGGGAGAGGGGTTTCAGGCAGGGTGGGGCGGGGGAGGGTGGTGCTGATCGAGATTGGGAGAATGTGGTGGTGGGTCATGACAGGAGTGGTGAGGAGTACTGAGCGATTGAGGGAGACCAGGTAAGTTTTCTCTTCAGGGCTTTTGTTGCAGTTGGGGTGTGAGAGAGGGTAGGGGGGTCGGAGGGTTAAAGGGATGTGGTTACTGTTCTTGCCAGGGCGAGATGTGCAGTTTTTAGGGAGGGGAAAGAGTGGGGTTGGAGGAGGATGTTGGTGGGAGTTGATGAGGGGAAGGGTCGGGGGGTGTTTGCAGGGCTGGGAGTGCCTGGGACGCTGGACGGGACGATAGTTGGAGGGGCTGGGGTGTGGGTATGATGATAGAGGATGGGTGGGTGGGGGGGATGCAAGGAACAGGGGTCTTAGGGTGGTTAGCTTGCCATTGGGCTCCTCTGGCTTGGTGTTTGGATAGGGGATAGGGTGGGGGCAAGGGGAAGGGTGGGCTGGATTGGGATGGGATGGTTCTTCTGGCTTGAGGGTTGGGCGGTGAGTGGGCTGAGATTGTGGTTGTGGGTGGGCTGGTTTGGGATCGGTTGGTTCTGTCTTGGGAGTTGGATAGGGAGTGGGCTGAGGATGCGGTGGAGAGCAGGATGGTTTGGGGAGTGGGGGATGGGAAGTAGGGTGAGAGGGAATGGAGGCGGGCACAAGCGGCTCTCTTTCGGTGGACCTTGGTGGGTTGGGTGGCCTCATGGCGTGGTTAAGTTTGAACTGTGTTACAGTTGGCATAGGATGATTTTGTTCACACATTCCAAGTTCAGCTACACCACCGGATGTTAATTGTTCACACTTTCTATGTTTACCTGTACTACAGTTAGGGATATATTCTAGGTTCAATATAAACCCCAGCAAGATATTATTCACTCTTTCTAAGTTTATCTTTACCACAGTTTTGGACAGTTTCTAATTTCAACTGAGCCACCGGCAGATATTACCCACACTCTCTAGGTTTATCTATACCATATTTAGGGACAGTTTCTAAGTTCAACTGAACCACAGGAAGATATTATTTACACTTTCTGAGTTCATCTATACTGCATTTGGGTACATATTCTAATTCGGCAGTAGCACAGGAAGATATTATTCATACATTAAAGGTCAACTAATCCACAGGATGATATTATTCACACTTCCTAGGTTCAACTATACCATAGGGTGGGGTTATTCACAAATTGTTCACATTTTCTAAATTGAATTAGACCACAGTTACGCTATTAGGAACACTTTCTAAATTGAAATAGACAACAGTTATGCTATTAGGTACACTTTCTAAATTGAAATAGACCACAGTTATGTTATTAGGCACAATTCTAAATTCAACTTTGATACAATTAGGTTATTAGACACACTTTGTAAATTGAACTAGACCACAGTTCCGCTACTGGCATACTTCTAAATTCAACTTTGAGATAATGACGTTATTAGACGCACTTTATAAATTGAACTAGACCACAGTTATGCTGTTAGGTACACTCTCTAGATTGAACTAGACCACAGTTATGCTACTGGCATACTTCTAAATTCAACTTTGACATAATCAGGTTATTAGACACACTCTCTAATTGAACTAGACTACAGTTACGCTATTTTAGGCATACTTCTACAATCAACTTTGGCACATTGTATTTACTAGGCACACTTTCTAAAATGAGTTATACCATACTTATGCTACTTGTTACATTCTCTGAAATGAACTAGACCACAGTTACGCTACTGGCATACTTCTAAATTTAACTTTGACATAATGAGGTTATTAGACACACTTTATAAATTGAACTAGACCACAGTTATGCTGTTAGGTACACTCTGCAAATTGAACTAGACCACAGTTACGCTACTAGCATACTTCTAAATTCAACTTTGACATAATGAGGTTATTAGACACACTCTAATTGAACTAGAATACAGTTACACTATTTTAGGCATACTTCTAAAACCAACTTTGGCACAATGTAGTTATTAGGCACACTTTCTAAAATAAGCTAGACCATAGTTATGCTATTTGGTACATTCTCTAAATTGAACTACGCCACAGTTATGCTATTTGGTACAGTCTCTGAATTGTACTAGTCCACAGCTACGCTACTGGCACACTTTCTAGATTCGCTATTAGGGACACTTCTAAATTCACCTTTGACACAATGAGGTTATTAGACACACTTTCTAGATTGAACTAGCCCACAGCTATGCTACTGGCACACTTTCTAAATTCAACTTTGATACAATGAGGTTATTGGAAACACTTTCTAAATTGAACTAGACCCCAATTATGCTATTAGGTACACTCTCTAAATTGAACTAGACCACAGTTACGCTATTAGGGACAGTTTTAATTTCGACTTAGACACAGTGGGCCTCATTACGAGTATGGAAGCAGCCATGCCCTTAATGAGGGCTTGGCTGTCTCCTTACCGGGTCCCAGCTCCGGGTTCTATGAATGAGGAATTACCGGGTCATTCCAACCTTGGAGGACCCGGTAATTCCTCATTCACAAAACCAATCGCCATTCCCATTTGAGCCCCCATAGGGCTCAATGGGAATGGGGATGGAGCTAATAACGGGCCCGTTAATAACGGGCCCGTTATTAGCTCCTTGGTCCCCTTGCGGGATCCGCAAAGGACGTCTGGTCTGACCAGACGTTCTGTGCGGGTCCTGCAAGGGAACCTCGTAATAGAGCGGAATGGGTTTACCAGCACCGTCACCATTACCGGTGGCGGTAAACCCATTCCGCCAACCTCGTAATGAGGCCCAGTGAGGTTATTAGACACACTTTCTAAATTGAGCTAGACAACAGTTGCGCTACTGGCATACTTCTAAAATCAACTTTGATACAATGAGGTTATTGGACACACTTTCTAAATTGAACTAGACCACAGTTATGCTATTAGGTACACTCTCTAAATTGAACTAGACCACAGTTACGCTTTTAGGGACAGTTTTAATTTCAACTTTGACACAGTGAGGTTATTAGACACACTTTCTAAAGTGAACTAGCCCACAGTTGCACTACTGGCATACTTCTAAAATGAACTTTGATACAACGAGGTTATTGGACACACTTTCTAAATTGATCTAGCCCACAGCTACGCTACTGGCGTACTTTCTAAGTTCAACTTTAATACAATGAGGTTATTAGACACACTTTCTAAATTGAACTAGACCACAGTTGCGCTACTGGCATACTTCTAAATTCAACTTTGACACAATGAGGTTAGTAGACACACTTTCTAATTTGAACTAGACCACACTTGCGGTATTGGCATACTTCTAAATTCAACTTGGGGTTATTAGACACAATCTCTAAATTGAACTAGACCAAAGTTACGCTATTAGGGACACTTCTAAATTCGATTATGACACAGTGAGGTTATTAGATACACTTTCTTGATTAAAACTAGACCCTAGCTACGCAACTGGCATACTTCTAAATTCAACTTTGACACATTGAGGTTATTAGACACACTTTCTAGATTGAACTAGACCACAGTTATGCCATTAGGGACACTTTCTGAGTTTGTGAGGTTTGTGCTGACAGTATAGGTGTGAGAATCATTGGGAGTACAGTCTATGTGCAGGAAATTATAACAGTAGGGCTTGTAGGTTTGAGTGGTAGGGTTGTCTGGAATGATGCAATTGCTTCAGTCCCATGCCACACTTAATTTTTGGTCGGTGCTGGCTTCCTGCTTCTCCTGCGAATACCTGCAGATACAATCTGGAGCCGCCCTTTTCCTTGGGTCCTTAGCAGTGGGGCTGCTCTGGGAGGGTTAGTAATGGCCAGGTGAGTCAGCCAATCATCTGCGGAGTCGGCGGCTACAGGCAAAGCCAGAAGGGGAGTGCTGGGGGATGCGGGCCCAACGGTGCTCGGAGCACTTTTATAAATTTGAGAAAGGGCCAAATGGAGGTCTCAAAGGGACCTGTAGGGAGAGCCAATAGGAGGTGTTGAGTCGGTTGGGGGGGCGGGAGGGTGCGGGGAAACAGGAAGAGGGTGCGGGGTGGGAGCAGGCTACAGGGGATGGGTAGGGGCTTTCACAGGGCCTGGGGCCAAGTTGAAATAATGAAAAAGGCTCACCAAGAAGGGCCTAGCACTCACCGGGCTTCGCTGCAAATGGAGCTGCTGAAAGTGCGTTGGGTGCCTAGGTTGCACACAACACGGTCTGAGGACCAATGAGAGCAGGGATGGGCGGGGCAGGGGGCGGGAGGGTGTGGGGAAACGGGAAGAGGGCGTGGCTACAGGGGGTGGGTAGGGGCTTTCACAGGGCCTTGGGCCAAGTTGAAATAATGAAAAAGGCTCACCAAGAGGGGCCTAGCACTCACTGGGCTTCACTGCAAATGGAGCTGGTGAAAGTGCGTTGGATGCCTAGGTTGCACACAACACGGTCCGAGAACCAATGAGAGCGGGGATGGGCGGGTCGAGGGAATGGCGTGGAGAAACTGGAAGAGGGCGCAGGGTGGGAGCAGGCTACAGGGGGTGGTTAGGGGCTTTCATAGGGCCTGGGACCAAGTTAAAATAATGAAAAAGGGTCACCAAGAGGGATCTAGCACTCACCGTGCTCCGCTGCAAATGGCGCTAGTGAAAGTGCGTCGGGTGCCTAGGTTGCACACAACCCGGTCCGAGAACCAATGAGAGCGGGGATGGGCGGGTCGGGGGAATGGCGTGGAGAAACTGGAAGAGGGCGCAGGGTGGGAGCAGGCTACAGGGGGTGGTTAGGGGCTTTCATAGGGCCTGGGACCAAGTTAAAATAATGAAAAAGGCTCACCAAGAGGGGTCTAGCACTCATCGTGCTCCGCTGCAAATGGCGCTAGTGAAAGTGCGTCGGGTGCCTAGGTTGCACACAACCCGGTCCGAGGACAAGTGAGAGCGGGAATGGGCGGGTCGGGGGCGGGAGGGCACGGGGAAACAGGAAGAGGGCGTGGGGTGGGAGCAGGTTACAGGGGGTGGGTAGGGGCTTTCACAGGGCCTGGGGCCAAGTTGAAATAATGAAAAAGGCTCAGCAAGAGGGGCCTAGCACTCACCGGGCTCCGCTGTATCAGGAAGATCCAACCATTTTAATATGAGGAAGCAGAATAAGGTTGTTATGCAGCTTGACACCAAGATTCTTTACAATGGGAACTGGGATGGGCAAATAACCAGAACATCTGAAACCAGAAAACCTGAAAGAAGACCACTAGAGGGTCGGAAACACCAAATATATCAATATCAGTTTTGTTTGCATTAAGGCATAGAGAGTTAATGTTCATAGAATTATATATATCACAGAGGCAGAATTGAAAGTCAGCAGCCATGTACTCCTGCTACCTATTCACGTAAAAAAGAAAAAAGAAAACCAACAAAAAGGGCCGCAAGGGGAAGAATGAAAGATCAAAAAGGAGATGGGCTATTGACGAGTCTTGAGAAACACAATGGGTTAGCGAATGAGGTGTCGAGGAATAAGAAGAAGTTCTAACAATATTCTGATAGAAAATAAGAGACTAAAGAAAAAGCAGAGCAAGAAATGAAAAAGTAAGAACAATTGTTGAGTAGAATACCATGGTTGACATTTTTGAAGGATGGTGACAGATCTAGCAAGGCAAGCCCAATGACACCGACAATATCAGCTGCCAATTTAATACCATGAAGGGCAACCAGGAGGATGGATTCCATGCCACAGTCTGGATGGAATCCAGCTTGGAGAATGACCTGTCCAGTTTGGCACTGGAGTTCGAAGGGGACAGTGGCTTCAAAAATCTTGGCAGGAGCAGGAAGTTAGGAAATAGGATGGTAGTTAGAAAGAATAAGAGGGACCGGTGAGGGATTATCATGCAGATAAGTAACAATAGCACACTTGAGAAAGTGATTAACAATAATCAGAGAAAGAGAGAAATTGCTATTAGAAGAGCCTTACAAACAGTGGAAGCCGAGCAGCAACTGAATCCCAAAACATCAATGGAGGAGGACAGGCATCACGGATAAGAGAGAAGGAGCCAATGACACGTTTGCTTTAGGAATAGTGGCATGAACGGTCTTCACTTTGATACTAAAAAAAGTTGAAGGCAGAGCGATGTCCTTAAATATCACAAAACCTTTTTGAGGATTGACAGTAGTTTCGATAAAAGAAGAAACATTTGATAATTAGCTAAAATGAAGGCATTTGTGTATGTATTAAGATTAGAACTAGTTCCCTGGCTGAGGAAGAGCATGAGTAGCGCCCGCATTGCTGTACTGCCTTGGTGGAAGTCCTAAGGATGGCCAGATGTGGAGTAAATCTTTTCGGACAAATAATGCAGGTACAATGAGATTAACGGTTGATTGCAATAGAAACAGTAAGTGCTTCAGTAATCCAGGAGTTGAAGTATATCAATCCCGTGTCAAGGTCCAGGGAGATGGAGTTGATGAAGTCACCCATTAAGTTGTGGATATCTTGTAAGACTAGCTTATTCCAAGATCTTAAAGGAAAGGGGACTTTTAGAAAGATGAGAGTTAGATGACATACACAGAATAGAAGAAGGAATTTCGGTCAGACCAAACAAGGTGTAAAGCAAACAACGTCTTGATTGGAGCTGCTGAAAGTAAAATGAAGTGTATGGCCGGACTAATGTACAGGTCCAGAGGCATGCAGAAAAGATTTAACATGACAGGTTTTCCCACAAGAGAATCAGACTCATGCTGCACGGTCAGTGATGGACCATTATTTCTTAATCAGACAATATAGAAGTGAGCCTTTTCATTGAAGATAAACTACAACGCCACCTGAACGGGATGCCAATCGCATTGTTTTGGCAGTCCGTCGTTATAAGGTTTTCAAGTCAGCTGGTTGTATAGTTATCGAATTAGACTGTCTGTCTATGTTGGGATACTTTTGTTGCATAAGATATGAATTCTTTATGCCACCTAACTGAGTCAATATTTATCCTGAAAAGTTCTACATTGGACATCTCAAAGGCTTGAAATCCCCATGAATATCCAACAATCAAGAACCATGATTTCATGGAAAGGTTAACCTATCCCCTGCCGGATAATAATTTATTTAAATGTGTGTTGTGCTATTGCCCTATAATCGACCACCTGACTATCGACACATTTTCAAGCAATCGGACTCTGCCTTAAAGTGAGATAAAGTGTCTGCACTTCCATAGGAAGCAAAACGTAGTAGGTATTATGCTGGATCGTCTAAGACATGAGGTGACTGAGGAGCTATCCAAAGAAACCCCAAGAGAGCCTTTTATGATTCCAAAGTCAATTCAATGGGCACTTTTGATTGAAAAATGATAACACCAGACATACGCATTGCAGCGGAATGGCATACTTATATGGTAGTGAAGGCTTGATTGAAAAGACATTAGTATTATTATTTTTGTGTTTAAATTAGCAAAGCACAAACAGTAATCTGACATTTATGTTATCCCGTAAGCATTAGCCATTGATATTTAATCGTCCAGTCACGTGTCTCATTTTGTAAATTAAGAAGCAATTTTCTGGTGAAGAACACTTTTAAATTATGATATAGTCACCATCTCTTCCTAGATTCCATCCTCTCCGCCAAACACTGAATGGGTTTCTTTGCACGGCTTTAACAAAGAGACTGTGAAGTATTGTTTTCCCTGCAGAGGCTATTAAGCTTTCCACAAGTTATTTGTGAACGATATGATATGATAGGTTATTTATAATGCACTTAATACCCAGAGGTTTCTAAGTGCGGACCAGGGATCGAACCTGTGTTGCTCTGTGTTGTTTTGCTTCCAAGGCGAGCACATTGCCCCCGAGCTATCCTCCCGAGAATATACATGTCTTATCACTTAAATGTAGGATGTAGGTCTGTCTCTAAATGTCTTCATTGTGCAATTATATTCTTTTGTAGAGCGTATGTGTTTTATAGTTTGTGATCTGTTGTTAAGTACTCTGTTAGCTAACATAGTAAAAATAATATTGTCATGCAGTCAGAGGATCGTGGAATTTAGTGGAACAAAGGTAAAGCAGATTAGCCTTCACAATTCTCAAAGTATGTGATGGAAAATGGATTGTGGGGGAAGATAACACACTGCAATTAACGAAGGTCATCTTCTTGGATATGATGAAAGTGCTATTAAAACAAAAGAAACAATCAAGGACCCACTGACACATGAACATTTTTAGAGCTGCTGCCTCAACCTTGTTTAGGAAACAGCTAAAGACTCTGTGATTCAGATGATTGACATGGCTTTCCCTGTTGAATGGTGGCCTGGCTCTTCGTACTTGTCTCCGTCTCTGCTTGTGTGTTGGGCCCTGAGGCTGTGGGTACTTAGGTGCGCATTATATTGGCATTTTGTTGGATCCTGATGCGGCACTGAGTGAAAACGCTGCTTTACTTTTTTGAAATTGTGCCCTGAATCTCTGTTTGCGGACCTTGCCGCCAGGCCCCGCCCACCCTGGAAGTGCAGGACACAAAAGCGAACGCCGGCACACTCTAGATGCATTTTGTTGGATCCTGATGCGGCACTGAGTGAAAACGCTGCTTTACCTTTTTGAAATTGTGCCCTGAATCTCTGTTTGCGGACCTTGCCGCCAGGCCCCACCCACAGTGGGAAGTGCGGGACTCAAAAACGAATCGCCGGCACCCTTGCAGCGTTAAGCCCGCTGCGGTGACAAGGGCGCTGCATTAACACTGACTCACTGTTTGCTGTTTGTCGCTGGGCTGGGGCTCAGGCTCTACGCTCCTTCGACATCAACGGTCCTGAACAGCTTCTGGCCTCACGCTCGGAGCGGTAAGGAGAAACATTTTTAAACGTATTACTGTGATTGCGCACTACAGGACGGGAGACTGCGGAGGGTGCATTCCTTCTTTGATCCCATCCGGACGTTATTGTACTTGTGAACTGTAAAGTGCACTGAGTGGGTGTCTACATAAGATAGGCGGCTCCTGCATATCAGTATTTATTTTACGCCTCTGACACGGACCTATGTGTTTACACGGGATTAGAGCCTAGCGGTGCTGACCAAAAGCAAAATGACCAAAACAAAACAGGCGAAATCCAGGTATAATTTGCTCAACGGCAATCTGGAAAAAACGGTGAAACCACCCCCCAAAGTCGCAAAGAACGGCATGGTGAAAGGGGTGGGAGACGTACCAGACAAAGAAACTATCCCGGCCATGTTTGGGAAAAATACCCCTAAAGTGACTCCCCTTGTGGATAAAACAGCATCTGAAGATGGGTACCTCTCACCCCCACATAATAACAGCGGAGCCCTGGATTCTACCAACTTTAATGACATCGATAATAATTGGACTTATGCCTATCCATTCAAAAATCGATGGCAACACTCAATAGGCCTCCTACGCCAACAAAAAAAAGCCCAGGTTTTGAATGCCGCAGATAATGACCATCAAAGGGCCAGAGGGACTCAAAGCCCCAAACAAACGGGCAACTCAACCTCAAACCTGTCAATCATTCACCCTATTCACCCTACCCCTATCTCACCAGTAGTGCCTACTACGGGGCGACTATCGACCTCCCCAAATCTCTTCATTGACCCAGAAGAGTTGGAGCACTCTGATGGGTGGGAGTGGGGCCACTGAGGGCCTATATAGCAAAGCTATAGTTGAACTGCAGGTATCTATGGCTTCTGTTCAATTTGCGTTAAAGATTCTATTAAAACTGTGCGGGAGGATCCACACAAACTCCATTATCCAGTTAGGGTTACCTAACCCGAATGGGGATATGGAGCAGGTGCCGCAAACACCCTCTGTCCCAGAGGGGGACCTGGAACCCGAGGCCCCATTGGAAAAGGGTAATTTGGAGGAGCCTGATGAGGTCTGAGAGAAAGCTCCTCTGACCAAAAAACTATGCCGGCAACAGAAACGGGATGACGCTAAAAATGCGGTGGTTGAAATTGCTTCACCCCTACCAGCCACAAATACACCTGCCGCTCGATCTAAAAAAGCAAAAAAAAAGGGTCCGGAAAGCAAAGAAGCGTACGAAAAAAGGGTCTGGGACTCTGACAAGCTGGATGCTATGAGTACGGTCCTGGAAGACGTGGAATCAGAGCTTTCGCCCAGTATACTTGGTGAATCCACAAAATGTTCAACACCTTGTATGAACCGGAGAGCTGAGGAAGAGGAACATCGAGAACCCCTACTGGCAATAGATGACACCAATGCAAGTAAAATCTGCATTATTAAAAGTCTTAACCAAAAGAAAAGGGACAAGTGGCTGACAAGAACTGAGGTGCTGACCAAACTGCATCTGATTCCACAGTTGCGTGTCATACGCTCTGAAGACTTCTCCTTTGTGGAACAACTCAGGGTGTGTAACCGTAATGTCACAGCCCTACACTGTTGCGTTCTGGCATCGGTCCAACTGATCCGGACTCATAAGGAACGTCTCATGCAGGTTGGTATGGAGGTTGAAGCCAGCAAGAAGAAGGAAGATTTCTCCCTCCCAGTGAGGAGCATGTGGCATCCAAGAGCAAGGGCGGCAGACCAACCTTAGTATCGGCAAAGAAGGTTCAGCTGGCAGACATTCAGAACACTCTGAAATGGCAGGCAGATTTGTTGCCTATGGTATTGCAACAGCCATGAGATTATTCTTTATTGAGTTGGAACACTCATGGCCACCAACATTTCTTCACGTATAAAGGCTCCCTCGCCCTTATTAACAACTACCCCATTGTCTTGCTGCAAGAAACTTGGCTGCTGTCCCTTACCGCTATAGACGGTTATTCTACACATCATACATTGGCCCAGAAAGGAGCGCGTGGACACCCTTATGGGGGTTTATTCATTGGGGTTACGAATAAGATACAAAGTAAAATGATCCTATTGGTAAATAACAACTTTATATGTGCGGTGGTAGTGTCCCTCAGGATAAAAACTTTATGGGATTAATTGTTGATAATAAACATATATAACCCCCCTGGTGCAAAACACAGAGACCATATTCAAGAAGTCTTGCATGATCTCCTGGGTAAATGGAAACTAAGTAATGAGAAATATCTTGTGATTGTGGCCGGGGATCTAAATTGTCGGATCAATTGCGGGGGTGGCACTGGTAATAAACCACACTTAAATCATAATAGCCTCTGGAAACATACATCTACCGATAGTGAGGGGGATTGTTGGAGGGGCTTCTTTGAATGTTGGGATCTTCAAATAATTAATGGGCGAACGGGAAGTGACAGGGCTGGCAAGCATACTTGGAGTAATGGGAGGACTGGGAGTACCCTTGATTATATCATTACTAGTGCAGAGGATGCATCCATTGTCTTAGATATGGTGGTTAAGGAAAGTGAATGGAGCGATCATGATCCCCTGATTATGAGTTTGGGGTGCTCCGCCCCATTGGAGGGTGGGGCAAACTTGGGTGATCTGATAGCTAACCACTCATGACCATAAAAGAGGATTCAGTGGCTGGCAAACAGAAAACACTGGAAACTCAGATCAATGCCTTGCTTGAAGAAATCAGCTGGTCCTCTGAATGGGGCAGGGAAAATGAGTGTCTGTTTACCAGCATGTGCAGACGCCTACATTTGTGGGACTGGCAGAGTACCTTTAGCCATCTTGAAAGTTTGAAAAGCTACAACTTTATTACGCATGTTCTTTATACCTTTATGAAGGCGCAGCCTTACTTAAATCTGTGCCCGTCGGATCAACGGAGGCGTTTTATTTTACTCTTACGCTTCAATCATCTGCCTGTGCTGGCGGCTAGAGGTCCGGGAATGGGTTTAGTTGTAGCAGAAAGGTATTGTAGAATATGTGAACTATCTACTGAATCTGAAACTGCTCGTCATGTCCTAACGTTATGCCCCAGAATTAAAATAAAGTGTATTAAATACCTAGGTGAGTTTGTCCATAACCCAGAGTTCATAGAGCAGGCAGACTTCTGGAATCAGTGTGTTAAAACTCTAAACTCCAAACTGCATTTAGCACTTTTTCCAGGTGTGGCGTGAGGCCTCTACTCGCATGTGCTCAGAGGCTCCTTCTTCTTTAGTCAGTGGTTATTTAAAACCATAGAATGTGAATATGTAAATTTGAATTATGCTTGTGTGTTTTCTTGCTGAAACGTATTCCTATCTACTTGTTTTAATTCACAAACTGATTTGATTTGATATGCATATTATGTATATTATGGTTTTTTGTACATCTTGTATATCTTTCATATTTTTACAATGTATTGGTTAAAATACGTTTGTACAAAACTGTATCACATTAATAAATATATATTATACATATAGTAAAGTAAAGTAAATTCATAAGAGGAAACAGACGGTGCCAGTATTATGTCCTTGTAGAATACAGGCCAAGCCTTGCATATGGCTCATTGCGTCCAATGTTATATCTTTTAATTATGTGTAGACATATTGAGAAAAGGAAGCTGTGAGTTTTAAACAGGCCCAAGAGTAAGAAACAACATGCCGTTTTTGACATCGTGAGCAGACTGTAAGGTTGACCTTGAAAATGCATGCATGTTAGTGTCATAGAGACATGGCTGCTGCACAGCATGAAACCACAGCAATGGAAAAATCATAAATTACATTACACAAATAAATGCATAAACTCAGCTTCTACAAACAAATGCATTTTAATTCCAACTCACCTGTCCTTCATACAACTTTCAGGTTGGTAATATGTTGGGAATCTGGCAGGTATGCAAAGTGCTTGTGATAAAAGCAAAACAGAAAGGTGACAGCTGGAAGATTTGGAGTGATTCATAACCACTGGTATTGTTCTGGACAAACCTCAAGACCATTGTCTTTTAGTAAGCCATCCCATTGAAGAAATGGAAAGACCATATGCAACTAAGGCTTGGTCACACCACAAAAGGAGCAGTCCAGCTCAATCTGCAGGTCACATCACTTCTGCATGATTCCGCAAGCAACCACAGAAGTGTTTCAGGTTGAATTCTGGAATTGCTCTGTGCTCCTACTCCCCAGTTTCAACATCCACATATGGCTTTTTCCTTTTTACTGGTACCCACACCCTACACACTGATTGCAAACTCCCCCCATATGCGCATACTCTGCAGGTGAGCAAGTCATGTACATACAACCCCACTCCACAGCCACCTCCACCCAAACCTCTGTGTAGTTTTGTGGATCAGGGGGTTGGGAAATGCCAGTGTGGTATAAAGGTTCAACTTCATCTCCAAACGGGATGGGACACATTTCATACGTCGGGTCACCTAGTGGAACATCGATTTGTACTTCAATGCTTTTTGTTTTGCGAGGTGCTTTTGAACCACCAATTTATACAATCATTCTTGCGCTATCGGGTGCCACAGTGGCACAGCATCGAAGAACCAGCTGACACGTGCAGACAATGACCAGAATGAACACAATGATGGGCATTAACATCTTCATGATTTCTCCTAGCCATGATGGGGCCCAGTTGAAAGTCATGCTTAGCCAATCATTGTCCTGAAATCCTCCCTCCTTCTTCATGCGAACACCTAGGCCATGGACAGCTGCAATGATGTGGGATAGTGATGCATTTTTCATGTCTTCTTGAGCTACGAACGTGGAACAGGAATCGCCAATTTCTTTGCAAACCCCACCCTCCATCGCTATCAAGATATCAAGCACATATCTATTTTGTATTGTCATAACTCGTAGTGCTCATAACTCAACCTTGATCACAATGAACCCATTCTCTGTGTCGTTTGAGAGCTGGACCAGTTACCAATTACCACCATACGACCTGTAGCCATTTGGCTTTGTCTCACGCCTGTACCCCTGGCAAGAGTAGGGAAGCGAAGAAGGATTCTGCTGAGCTGAACAGCTGATACTCTCTGGTATATCGCCAAGCAAAGTTGAAGAGTCTTTAGATATGTAATTCAATCTTTTCATCCTCTGCGGTTGTTGGAACTGTCCTTTTCCTCACTGGATGTTGGGCTCTTGCGTAGACACCAAGCTCTTATCTTCAGTTTGCATTGTGGGGAATCTTGTTGGCCCCTCTGCACGTAGTACTGCCCCCTTCACGTGTTCTTCTGGGATACTATTAGTGCTGAATGCAATGTGGCGAGTGAGCTATATACCCTCCATGATGCTTGGAGGTGCAAGTAAGCTTGACGACCACAGATCCAGTAGTAATCCATCAATGCCGCCATTCCTTTCTTCATGTCTGCGATCAGGAGAGCCTTATTATAATGTTTGTTTATGCCAACAGAGACTCTACTCTTGCTGTGGAAACATAGCTTGTATTCTTCTTCCTTGTGCACCTGTACTGGCTTTTTCATCCTTGCAATCCACGTCAGCTTTGTGATATGCCCTGTCCAGATTTGTGCATAGAAAATGACCAATCATGCTATTCTGCCCTTCCTGTATGTTACCAGTCCTTCTGCCAAGCAAAGTAGTGTGCTGTCCTGCCAGTTATTATTGACATATTTGCACCCCTTCACCATCAGATAAGGTAACTCCACACCCTTGATGTTCCTTTAGTCGTCGGGAACCTTCATGAAATCTGGACCCACCATTTGCAATTCGACACTGTGTGCCTGGAACGTTCCTTTTATTCTGCATAGCGGAAGATGAACCAGGCATTATGCCTCTACAGTTGGGACTGCATGCGGTCCTAACACCTTAGGAGCATTTGACGTGTGCAGAAGGAGTGAACACACATAGCAGCTTCCATTGACAGCATATTTTCACACACCACTCATAGCAGAGTACCAAGAATTAGAGAATTTGGGGTGATGAATATCCTCAATCACATCAAAACCCAACCCTTGGTATGTGTCATACTTTCGTTGTACTTCTCTTTTCATTATTCTATACACATTCTCTAAGATAGTCGCTTTAGTAATACTGTCAAAAATACAGGCCCGGCTCCAGGAATTTTAATCTGGGTGGGCCAGGTTTGTGACCAGGGGGGACAAACTTTTCTCAGATTTGTGATCCGGCAAAACACGTCTTCCTGGATCTGAAAAATCAATTTGCCCTTAAATTCTTTAGTCTGTTAGACTGCTTTATAAGGTGCAGAAGCCTGGATTCAAACCCAGGTTGTTATCCACAAGACTACTTGAATGTCTGATAAAGATGCTTGTTTGGATTGCACTCCCTGGCAGATTTAAGCCAAATAGATTCTTGGGCAAAGCTGACAGATGGCCCCGGGTAGGTGGGGCATGGGTGTGGAGCTTATGGTGGGAGCAGTTAATCGCTGTCATGAGTTCAACAAATGTTACATGTTTTTTAAGTTGTCTTTTTCTACTATTGGAGCTGTATGTTTAGAGGTATGACTCTAGCTGGAAACAGCCTGTTTTCCTCACCAGGTTTTGCTGACATGAGGTGATTTGGCCAGGTTCGCTCAATTCATTCAAGTGGGAAATCTGCTCTCGCCTTCCAACTGCTCATCCCTTCCAAAATCACAGGCTCTCCAGTACTCCTTCCACAGTCTTCTGCTCTCTTCTTCCATTTGCTCCTTTGTTTCCTTCCATAAGCTCCCTCACTACTTTAACCTTCCATTGGCTACTCACTTTATCTTCCATATGCTCCCCCATCTCCATATGGAAAACATTTGCCAAAAATGAAAAATGAAAGCTGTACACTGCCCTTAACAAGAGTCTGAAAGATTAATCCCAATTAATCATGCCCTAAGAAATATGTTTTGTGGCTTTTTTTCAACATACTGCTTTAATTGAGATATAAAAAAACAGTACAGAGCAAAGGAGAAGCAGAAAAGATAGTGTGGCAATATCACCCCCTGTCACTTCCATCAGCTCCCTCTGACTACCATTCCCATTTACAATCACTCCCACCTACCCCACCCTTCCCCCACCATGTCTTCTTGGCCTGGCTGCGGAGAAGCAAGAATGATGCCACCTCCTCCTCTGCAGGGCCTGAGCAACGAGGACGCCAGTCCTTATTCCATCTAACATAGTGTGCGCTTAATAATACCTCCCTGAATGCTGTGGCTACTCCCAGGAGGCCAACGTAGGAGGTGATTGTAGTCTAGCCATTTTGTTGTGAAAGACAGCCCCCTCCACCTCGATAAATATTGAATCAGAGAAAAGGATATTTAGTTTCTTCCAAATTAAATTACAGCTAATTTTAATTGAGTTGAGGATGTGTGGGAGTGCTAGCATGCAGGTGAGAGTGGGATCAGGAGGGAGACAGTGGAGGTTGAAGAGTTTCCGGCCTCCTGGCATCAGTCCCGGTTGGATGTGGCAGGGAGGAGGGGCCACCCCTCCCCTGCCACCCTCTATACATCATTGTCTGGTACATACTGTTTATAATATGCAATTGTCCATGATGACTTCTTATTTGACATGTTTACCTTGCTACTTTAAATGTCACAATTTTGATCAATAAATGTGGCCTTATATTTTCCAAATAAAGATGTGTGTATGTCTCCTTGGCTGGCCCTGACCCCTGCGCTGCCCATCTATTAAACCATATTGCAATCTGGATCACTTCTAGGGGCTCCTAATTTTGGCAGGAAACACACACAGTGAGATTAACTGATTTTCCCAGGATCACACACTTTGCTTAAGTGGTAAAGTCAGAATGTCAGCATAGCCTGAAATGTAGGTACTTGACCACACACCTTCCCAGCCAGAGTTGGTAAAAATATTTTTTGAAGTTTGGTTTTAAATACCTAAAATATTACAAATCTGGGTCTTTGCATACGAGTCAGCTTTTGTACAGATTTTGAAATGGGACTTACGTCCTGCTTACCATAGCCGTTACTCTGTATATAAAAGAAACTTTAAGTGATAGGGATGATTTATGGGAAAAATGTTGTATTGTCATGAATTGCATATTTTTATACCAATGATTATAAGCCATGAAAATAAAAATGTTGTTTATTTTGGAAGTTTCTGTATTCAATGTTTCTCTTTACTTTTCTTATTCCATTTATTTAGTTTCTTTTTCATACTTCGCTAACTTTATTTGTAAAGGTGAAAAGAGTATTGGGTCAATTTTGTTTTGAATCCTAAATTGCATAATGGGGACTGCTACTGTTTGCACCTTCTTTGCAAAAGGGCCCCTACAAGCAATTTGAATTGTTTCCACAAAGTAATGGAAAAGTAAATAGCAAAACAAAGGCAAAATCGCTGTTTCAATTCACTTTTGTAGTCTGTGTCTGGAAAAGTATAAATCTCTCCCACAATTAACGATTTGGAATCTTTTTGCTTTTACTAATAAAGTTACAATCATAGGTGGTCATTTTCCAAGTCCTGTGGAGTGGAAAAAGTGGCAGTAAAATGTTTTATGATTGTAGCTTTATGTTTCCCGTTCTGATTGGAAGCCTGCAAGCTCCAGAATGCCAATTAATCAGAACTTACAAAAGATCCCACACAGACACAAAGTGAAATGAAATGCATAACAAAGTCATTGTTTCACACAGCTTGTTATGTACCCCCATCAATTCTAATCACCTAACAGCCACACTTAAATAGCTAATTAAAAGCATATATTATGTAAAGAAAAAAGTACCTTTTCCTATCACTAATCACTTTCTATTTTAAATATTCTGCATCTGAGACATGTTAAAAAGATAAGGCATCACTGGGAGGAGCTGTGCAGCCCTGACGGACTTTGAGGGGAGAAAGGCAGAGCAAGGGTGCCCCACGAACATTTGTCCATTGTTCGTCTGATAAATCCACCTCTGATTGCACTCTACAGGAAATATCTCAATACCCTTTTTTTATGTTTAACAATTCTGCACCGTTTATACGTTGCCAGAAACATATTAAGAAATGCTTTTTTCTTGTGTTATTTTCAAGGTTTCATCATCAATCTTCTCAGAGCCAAATGTTTATTGGGGGAAGTGGGAACAATCCTCCACCCCTGCCCCCCTGCCCCTCTGTCACTGGTGGGATCCCACAGTAAATAACTTCAATTTCTGGCACTGCCTAAACACCTAGCAGTTATATCGTACTTTTCAAACAAGGCCCACAATACACATGATGTATTCAGTTTGCATACAGACATTGTTAATTGTTACTCCAATAGTATGATGTCAATAAGGCAGTACTCATCTGCCCATTTCATGAAAAGTTCTGGCCAGGCAGCCTAGGCTTCCACAAAGACAAATATGCATACTATTTAGGTCAGAACCCCACTGGTAAGTATGTATGAGAAGATGATCTGAAGTTGGTCCATACTTGCCATCCTAACCTTGATATGTTCATGTAGGTTCTTGTTGGACCAACTCAATGAGGTGCAGTTTGAGTCCCTAGGCGTTGCAAACAAGGCTCCCACATCAGGGCTCCCACATCAGGGCATATATACTGTCACTTAGGGAGATAAACTGAAACCAACGCACATTGGCAAAGCCAAAAATTAGGACTTTTGAATACACATGGTAAAGACATTTGCCAGGCACTGCCATAACGGTACCACCTGGCAATAAGGTGGGAACATCTAGAAAATGGGGTGAGTACCTACGCATATATGATGTAATTGTCTGGAAAATACCTGTGTAATACTTATACACATGTCAACATGGTTGACTTTGCGATTGCTTGTTTTAGAATTCCAGTGTAAGGAACAAATGTGAGGACATCATGTTGCTTTTAAGTCTACTGGCTGAAAACTCACCATATTAAGAGATTTTTGATTACAACAGGAGCTCATTTACAGTGGCAATTAAGTCTGACAGAGCTAGCTCAAAGAGTACCCAAGAGGGTATGTTTCAGCAGGGAGGGGGCAGGTAGTTGGTGGAATACCATAGAGATTAACATGGCAATGGATGGGTAAATGACCAAACACATCCATTGAATGTGTATCCCTCCTTACATACTTTCTGCATCCTATATGTGGTCCAATACAATATTCTGGCTTGCACCCAATAGCCTACTTCAACGCCTTACATCAAATCACTTTGATTTTACTACACTCTCCCCTCCAGAATTACATTGTTCGTTCTACCAAACTTATGGTTTCACTTATACCCAAGTAGTTCAAGTAGCAGAATATATACTTTGAATGGAATGTGTAAGGGCTCTCAGCCTAATTAACCACTGCCATTGCTTCGGTCAGGCTTCCATACCGTCATTTACCAATCAGCCTTGGCCTACCTGACACTAATGTGAACAGCCCTGCCCAATCTGCTGGACCACAAGGCCTACAAATGCTTGCAGTATCTTGTGTTCCAGTGAATGTAACTTGTCAGGGTCTTTAGCCATGTATGCGCCTGGTGCAGAAATCTTTGTCCAAGCATCACCACCTGCCATTTATTGTTTTCTACAGTGAACCATCTTATTAGGCATGATTGGAACAGTTATATTCCCACACATTAACACCTACATTCAATTACAGAAATCTACTTGATAGGTTTGAAACAATAGCTACCATATAAATGAGAGGTTTGTAATGTAAGTAAGATTAAAAGTGTAGTTAAATAAGCAACACAGGATCTTGCTAGACAGTTGTAGGCTGCCTGCTTGAGCAAGTGTGCTACCTTACTTAGAGGTGTGAATGGCCATCCATATCCCTGGTCATTTCTGCTTTCATGGCTGTGGGGCATAAATCATTGTCCAAGGTAAGCAAACAAATCCTGACTGAGCCGCCTTCAGTGCAGCTCCTCAGAATGCTAATTGCAAAATCCCCCCAGCCTGTTTTTACCCTCTTAGTCTCCCCCTCCATCCCCTGGTTCCCAGTGGCATTTTAAAGTTTATGTTTAGTTTTTTTTTTATTGCGTATAGTTAAAATACATTCAGCCTTTTGATGAAAAAAAGAAAAATAGGAAGAAAACCTCACAGCACTGACAAGGTCTCCTTTCTAGCAGGGCTGGGCTGACCCACCGGGAGACCGGGAGTTTCCCCGGTAGGCCTCGGGCTATAGGGCCTCTTTTCTTGGGGGAATAATGCATGGGTACTCAAAATTAAACTATCACTCGCCATTCGGGGATATGCATCCATACAGGCCAGCCTGGGTGTGGCCATTCGCAGTATGATTTGTTTGCCTGCCAGGCCCGCCCCTGCCCATGGATTTTGGGGCTTGCACTCTCGTCGCACTAGGGTGTGTGTGCATTGAAACCGCAGGTGCCCTAGTATGCTCTGTGCTGTTGAGTCACATGTGCAGGTGTGGCTGGGCCCGTGATTGAATGTGCCACTGCCACCTGAGAGACACTGCCGACAGACAGTCCGAGTGCTGTCCTGGTACCAGGCCCATGCCGTGTGTTGTGCCCGTTTTCATGGTGTGCTCTGACAGATTCAAGAAAGACAGCCAACCAACCAGGTGAGGCGGGCCGCACTACCTCTATCAGTAGACAGCAGCAGGTGACCCAAGTGAGGCTGTGGCTGGGGCTGAGAGCAGCTGAGGGCAGTAGCCAGACCTGAAAGGTAAGGGATTATTTGTACATGCGTGCCCCTCTCCCATTCTGCCGAGTGCTTCTGACCCTCACTCGCACCCTATGCGGTAAACCTTTTACAATGTGCTGTAATATTTTCTAGCCATCATGCTATGATGTTTTCCATGTGTTGCTATCCTGCGCATGCAAGTGCTGAACTTTTTTCTTACTGTGATGCCATGGACTGTAACATTCTCCACCTCTGCTGCAATGTGTTCCCCCTATGCTGAAATCATTTACCAGCTGGGGTCGTGTAATATGTTCTCCATGAGCTCTAACATTCCCCTTCCTGTGCTTTAATGATCCCTCCCTGAGCTATACTGTAAAACAGCACCCCGTTTACCTAATATCCGCTCCTTGTGAGGCGATCCCCCGGCCCTGAACTGAATGGGGATGGTTATCGGGGTGTAGTGGGAATACTGGCAGCCCGTAGACCTATTCAAATACACTTCTGCTCTGCTATACAAGACCAAACTAAACTGCTAATCCAGTATTTCCACTCACACCCACCTCTACAAGTGTACCTTACCATGAACTAAAGAAGTCCCTACCTATGTCATTATAGAGGCTGACACACCGCTCTGGTAATGCACCTCTTCCCAATCCTGACCTCCCACATTGACGCCTGCTGTTCCATTACAGCAACTAACACTCATCTGACCTTCACTACTAGTCCACCCTTACCAGCGGTAACCCCTTTGCTTCTATTACAGCCATTCAAAAAACTGCGCTAATGGACCTCAATCCTAGCCAGCAGCAACCCCTGTTGTTCCATTACAATGGCTCACACTCAGATCTGCCAATGGACCCTCCATCCTGTCTTGCAACACCTCCCGTTATTCCATTACAGTCAGTGTCTCCTTCGCACGCAGCTCTACCAGTGTTACTCAACCCTGTCTAGAAGCAACCCCCATTCTTCCATCACACTCACGACCACAAAGCTCTGCCAATGGACCTCAATCCTGGCCAGCCGCTGTCTGATCTTTCATGCTTGTGGTAGGTGGTGAGGTCGGCATGCCCCCGGAGTTGTCCTGATAACCAGATCTAAGGTCATGTTGTTTCTGGACAGGGAGGAGATGTGTGTGGGGGGGGCGGTGTTCCAGCACCCCCCTCCGATAACCCCTTATCTTATCCGGTTGTATTTTGCATGCCTTAGCATGGCACCTATGCTTCTGGGCCCCTCTGTCTCTGCGAGAACAATAACACATTCCAGCGATTCCAGACTTTATTTGGCTGTGGAGGGGGGCTGCAGGGTGTGCAGATGACGTCTTAGGCCCGCAGGTGGAACTTAGCAAGGTGCGTACCCCCTTGTGCTGTAACATTCTCAGTGGCGGTAGTGTGCTCTCCCAGCACTGTACTCTTATAGCCATGTGCTGTTATAATCTCACTGCCTGCTTCACCATCCACTTCCTGCTGTAACATTGGCCTGTTCTGCTGGTACATTAGCTCCCTGTGGTGTGCACCTCTCTTCCTGCACTTTACCGCTCCAGCCGGTGTGGTGTAATATATCAGTGTGGTGTGATTTCCCCAAAACACCTGCACTAAATCTCTCCTTGCTCAGCAATCGTCGGCTAGTACATTATGCCCTGCCCACCCCCTTGCTCCACACACTCTCTGTCCTCCCCTCCACCTCCCCAATCCTCAGGACTCCGACGGTAATTTCATATCTTCCCGGCTGATTCATGGGTGCCTGCCTGCCTATGCAGTTGTTTTCACGCTGCGCTGAGCACCCCACCCCACCCCACAGCTTGTGCATGCTGTGTAATCCATCAGCCCACCACTGCTTGATGGTTTTCCTGATGTGTAAAACCCCCAATCTCTGTGCTGTTTTTTTATTTGTTTGGGTTTATAGATGGCACCTGCACCAGCTATAAACTAAAAACGATTGCATTAAAGTATAGGGGAGAAATCGGCTAAGAGGAGGGACACCCAGCGTGTAGGTGTTTGGTTGTTTGCCCACCCATTGACTGCCCATGATAATCCCTATGGCTATTCCCACCCGGTCCGTGTCCCTCTCTGCCAAAAACACCTCCTCCAGAGAACTCTTTGACTTTGCTTTAATCAAGCCTTACCATCAAACTTCACACTCAAAGTGCCTGCCAGTGTTTTGTCAAGCAGCCTTCTGAGAGTAAATGACTTAATTGGAGTTGTAAACCCACTACTGGTGTAATAAAAGTGTCTTCACCAGGTCTTCTTTTAGCCACTCCATTTATAAGCACTATGCATGCCCTTCACTTAAATCCTGTTAAAAATAAACATTGGTAAATCCAAGAGTTTTGGCTTGTATATAATTATTAGGCATTTGCCAGGCACTGCTAATAGGTGTTCAGGTACTCACACCGTTTTGCACCTGCTGCCATTAATGGCCAGTTAATACCAATACGGCGGTGCTTGGAAAGTGCTCTTGCCATACCTACACAAACTGTTGGCATTACCAATGCTTGTTTTCAATATGATGGGCCCCCTGGTGCAGAAATATTTTCCTGTGCACTAATATTGCTCACTCGTGCGTCAAAATATGGAGCCACTTTGATCACATTTTCCAGGGCCTCTTTTGGTTCCCAGTCCTGCCCTGATTTCTAGAGGGGTGCAGGGGCTAGCCTTGGGGGGGCCTGGCCCCCCGGCCCCCCTGCTGGAGCCGGGCCTGCAGAAATACCATTTTATCTTTACTTAGCAGTAGACAATCCCCTATTTAGTGTAACCAAGGTGTTCTCTACTTCCTTCACAGACAGAACTTGCATTGACCCTATTACCATTGTTATTATTATTCACTTTCGTTTTAATATATGTAACTCCACTCACAATACTGACACTAATATGTATCGTTCTATTTGGATAATATACAATCCTATTTCCCCCACTCCCCACTTTTTAGGACCTCCCCCAATAGACCCCCATAGCAATATCACACACAATCCACCGGCAAGTACTATCCAACAATAATAGATATATTTCCATCGTCTTTCATTTACATCTCTATGCTTCGGGTCCCTACTTAACAATCTATGTACATGAGCTGCGTGCATCTTCTTTCCACCAGTTAAAGAAGCACAGACGCACAAGACAACAAAAGGGAGTGACGTACGAGACGTACACTGTAAAGGACATAAAGAAACAAGAGGAAACACGGGGGAAGAGGGAGAGAGGAAGAGAAAGGGAAAGAAAGAGAAAGAGAAATAGTGAGAGAAAGAGGAAGAAAGGAGGAGAGAAAGAGAAGGAGCTGCTAAAAGGAAAAAAGTGTGGCGCTAGTAGCTGAACTTTCGCCTGCCACTTGAGTGTGCTACCACACCCGTGTCCACTTAGGGCAGGCCGATAAGGATCTCTGATTACAGGTACTGTCACCCCTGTTTTTAAGACAACTGGTGCATCACTGTATATTTTGGAGGTGCCCTATGAAGCCTGATTGTCTTAAGCCTAAAAACGGATTGTCTCTAGATGTTTTTGGATCTGCAGATAGGCTGCAAGATCTGATATTTTAAGTAAGAAGGGGACTGTAGTGATGGGGTGAACATTAGTCGGAATATTAGGATCTAGAGTGGGTTTTTTTGAGCAATGGTAGAACCCAGGCTGTTTTTAGATCATTAGGTACTATGTTGGAAGCAAATTAATTATTGATGAGACTAGTGATGAAAGGAGCAAGTTCAACTGCTCAATCTTTTACTTTTTACTAAGGTTAAGGGGCAGATATCTCCTTTACATCTAGAGAGTTTTAGGCTTTTGATGATGTTTATCGTATCTAAAGTTGTTAGTGGAGAAAATTAGAATTTGGTCACCTTAAGGGTATCTGTTGAAGAGTATGGGCGGAGTTAAACCCGGCGCCACTGTTAATTCCGGACTGCCCGATCCCGACTCCTGCAGGTGGGAGGCGATGTTCCCGCCAGGTCTGACTAGGCGGGTTTAACACCGCCCACCTGTAGGCGGACGTGGAAACACCAGCACCATCACAAGATGGTGCCAGTGTTTCCACTTCCCCATTCCCATTGAGTCCTATAGGACTCAATGGGAATGGGGATTTACCAAATTCCGCCTCCGAAATTCCCAGGACACCAGGGTCGTAATGACCTGGTATTTCTGGGCGTCACGGAGGCGGAATGGTAATACGAGTCCGGCGATAACCAGGCGGTTTTACCGCCTCGGTTACCGCCGGACTTGTAATCAGGCCCAAGTGATTATTGAGGTTAGGTTAATGTTGAGTTTGGATTTTTTTGTTCAATTTTACATTGTCGTAGTGACATTTTATCATCAAGGGCATTCTGAATATTAGAACACCATAGTTCGTCTTTGACCGTATGATCTGAAGTAGGGTTTGGAATAGGATTTTATTTTCTTGAGATGGCATTTTCATCCATTTATTTTCAGCAGCTCTTTTTAGACCCCAAAGAGCGTTGAGTTCAGGGGGGAAACATGGATTGATATGAACTGGAGGTTTGACCTTTTTGCTTATTAATGGAGCAGTTTTTTTTGATAGCTGCAAGCATAATTTCATTGTAATGGCTGACCAAGGTTGAGGGCTTGCTATCCAAGTGAGATGGTTCTATGATGGGAGTGAGTAGTGGTAACATATTGTCTTTGTTGATATTTTTGAAATTTCTGAGGGGGCCATGAGTGTTAGTTGAGGCTGTTTCAAGTTCTTAGTAATAATGGTGGTGGTAAATATGATGGTATTGTGATCAGACCACGGCGAAGGGGTATTCGATTGGACGATGGTGGAACAGTTGGTATCGGCAAACCAATCTAGGGTGCACCCTTTATCATGAATCAGTGAGGTAATTCTTTAGGTGAATCCTTGGGCTTCTATGGAACTTGCTAGGAGGCTTGCATTTGTGTCTAGAGGGTCGTTCAGGCCTAGGTTGAAGTCGCCCATGATGATCACTTTGGATTTGGGTTTCATGTTATGATCCAGAAGTGTTGTGATGTCATCTTCAAAGGTAGAGTTGGCGCCAGGGGGTCTATAAATTATGTGAAGTGTAAGTGTGCAGGTAGTTGTGAGGGAGATTTTTAAAGAGATGACTTCGCCAAACATGAAGGGTAAATCAGAGGATATTCTAATGTTCAAAGCCTCTTTAGCTAGTAAGGCTACTCCTCCTCCTCTTGTGGTGGATCTATCTTTTCTGTAGATGGTATAGCCTTCAGGGATAGCTAACGAAAGGAGGGGTTCAGAGGCTGTGTGGAGCCAAGTTTCTGTAACTGCTAGGAACTGTAGGTCATTTGTTTTAATGGCATCTGTGATGTCAAGGGTGTGAGCTGTAATGGATCTATCGTTCATAAGGGCGCCTTTTAGAGAGATCGTGTTGGACATAGTGAGTGTGTGTTTGATAGTTATGATATAATTGGAGTCTTTAATTGGGTGTGATGTGGTTTGGGAGAGGGTATATGTGAGTGTGTGTGAGATAGTAAAATGGGAGGTGGTGGTATTGGTCTGAGGTTTTTGTTGGTTGAGGCATGACTTTTGGAGTTCATCCCATAGAAACTTGTGAATGCAAGATGATAGTCGAGAGCTTCTCAATTGGCCAGTGATAGGTTTTGACGGCCAAAGGATCAGTAGGATTTGGAACTTAGGTGGTGAAGCTATAGCAGTATTCGGGTGGCTGAGTAATGTTCTTGAGCAAAGGTGGTAAAGTCTTGTGGGACCATCTGGAGACAGTGAGGAATAGGGGAGGTCATGTGATAGGGAATCAACATTAGCAGAATCTTTAGTGAAGGATGTGTTGTTAATTGGTGGTGGGAGGAGAGAGAAGGGCACAATATTGCTAAAGAATGGTGTGGGGCAAGGGATCGGTTAGTGCCGAATGCGCTGGAGGTGGGCTAGTCCATTATCTAATTGGATATATGCACCTGCGGAGCAAGGCAGATCCATTGAGGGGGTCGGATATGATATAATATGATGATATGGTAGGTTATTTATAATGCGCTTAATACCCAGAGGTTTTGGATTGATCCCGAGACAATATAGTACTTTATCCGTGTAGTGGTTGGCTAGTAATGATAGTAGAAAGATCATGGGAAGTAGGATAGGTGCTAACATGTCCTCAATTTTGGAAGGCAATATTTGATAGGTGGCTGACAAGTGGAGAGAGCAGTGGCATGCTGTTACCAATGTGCTGTCATTATATACCCATTACAGTTCAGTACAGTACAGTTCCTACAGTGTCATAAAAGCAAATGGTAGAACAAGACTAGAGGCCGCGGTACATTTAGCAGGGTATGTTTGGCTACTGTAGTCTAGGCACAAGCTGAGACAGGTAGGCTGCTACCAATATACAGTCAACATTTATACAAAATAGTGCATGCCTACTATGGCATGAGCACAAAACGCAGGGCAAGACTGGCGGCAACAATACATTTGGCAAATGGAACTTATCTACAGTGGTCTAATCACAGGGTGAAACAGGTAGGCTGCTACCAATATACAGTCATCGGTTACACAATACAGTGCAGGCTTACTATGGCATGAGAACAGAACGCAAGACAAGTCAAGGCAAATAATCCCTGAATTTCTCTCCTACCACTGCTGCAGTCCTATGCGCATAGAAAACCCTTCTCACAGTGGACACAGGGGTATACATGTGCCCAGCAGTAACCACCTCATGATGCAGGCTGTGTATAAGCTAAAAAGGGCCAGGGGCAGACAGTACAGCCAGTTTTATGTCCAATGTGATGCACAATTATATAACTTACTCTTGAGGAGTCCATTTATCCTATCCACAACGCCATTAGCCTGTGGGCGATGAATCAAACGCATCCGATTTCTGATACCCAATAGTGCTGCACCATGTTGAAGAAATGTGCGCCATTGTCTCATCTCAAAACTTTGCACACACCCCAGCGCAGGAACACTTCCTGCACCAGAAACCTTGCAGCACATTTGGCATCTGGGTGTGCACATGGCCCTGCTTTCACCCACCCTTAAAAGAGACAGACCACCACAATGTGGTACCTCGATCCATTACAACATTCCCCCATATCGGCGTAGTATATGTGCAACTCATGGAATGGCCCAAAAGGGCAGGGCAAAGTGCCCCTTAATGTCCATAGTGCCATTCCTGTACTAAAACTTTGACATGTGGCACAATGAACGGCCGTATCAGTGATGCTCTCCTGGATATTTGGTGTGAACCAATCCTCCTGGATGTATGCAGCTATGTATTGTTTCAAATTATGAGATGGGTAGTGCAATTGTTCAAATGCTGCTGTTAGCAATTCCCGGGGCATCGCTGACTTCCCAGAGCTCTCCTGTCTCCACAATATATCTGTTGGAGACTGCTTACATTCTCTCCATAATCACAACTCCTTCTCCCATTCAGGTTCCCTCTCTTGACTCACGGGACTGATATGATCACAATGGTGAATGCAGCCGCCGATGCAGTAGTCAAAATGGCAGCGTATCAGTTAAGGGAACCATCCACTGAGTATGCAATGACTGTCCCTCCGACAGGCGAGCATCCAGTGCCTTACACTGCATTGCCTATTTCTCAAATTAGTGAGACATGGGAACTCTTGGAATATAGTAGGGGCACCCATACTATCTTTCCACCCACCAAATTATTGAGAAATAGGCAATGCAGTGTAAGGCAACCGAACCTCTAGGGTCTTCGCCAGCAGTGACGCAGCAGTCCCCATCCCAGTTCCTTATGGTGTCCCTCAGGGATCCTGCGTCCCACCCATGTTCTACAACACATACACTAAGGACCTATTAGATCACCTTCACAACCTCAATATCCCTTACACAAATTTTGCTGACGACACCCAGATCCTCTTCAAACTATCTGGTACCTATGACTATGACTGCGCAAACATCAATCACATGTACAACATTATTCAGGAATGATGACAAATCACCACCTATGCTTAAATGATGATAAAACCAAGCTATTAATTGTCCGATCTCCCTACCACCTCAAACATTTTGATTCTGCCTACTCCTCCTTCATCATCGACGGAAACATCATCCCTGTCTCCCCTCATGTGAAAGCAATGACCTCCTCTGCTGCATATTCGACCAAACTCTTCAATCCCTCTAGAAAATTCCTCACCCCTAGCAATTGCCTCACTCTTGCTAGAGCAACTTTCGGTAGCAAACTTGACTACTGCAATGCCATTTTAGCAGGGACCTCCAACAAGAATCTCACTAAACTACAATTCATACAGAACAATGCCCTCAGAGCAGTTTGGGACCTCAAACGCTCGGAGCACATCTCCCAAGTCAGACGCAAAGCCCACTGGCTTCCCATTGCCTCTATAACACAGCCCCCCTATCTCACACACCGCATCTCCAAGAAACCCAATCCACAAACCTTATGTTCAACTTCCTCCATCTGACTTACTTCACCTAGATTCAACAGAAAACCATCAGGAGGCTCCTGCTTCACTATCATCACGCCCACATTATGGAACACGCTCCCTCCCACCATCAGGAACGAACCTTCCTACCTTGCATTTTGCAAACAAGTCAAAACCACACGTTTTAACAAATATGTATGATTACCTACGTATCTACTGCTGACTGGACTGTACTGGAACTACCTATGCTTTACTGTATGTAATCTAGTGTCGTGATTCCTCTGGGTTCTGGGCGCGTATAACAAATAAAATAAATAAATAAATAGATGGGCCAGGTCAAGCTGTGGCCAAAGTGTTATAACATGCCCATGAGGCACCAGCCTCTAATGGAGGCCCTGTAGGGCACATTCCTTTTGGGTGAAAGACACATCTTAGCAACACTTTCAAGAACAATGGACAAACAGTATGCTGGGCGGGGTGCAAACTGTCCTCATGGGAGCGCGGCCATGACTGGAGATTTCCGTTGTCTTGTGGATTTGGGCACAGTGCTTGTAATTCCGCTTTTACTGTGCTTAACACACAAGCCTTCTCTTCTACCTAAGAATATTAATATCTACACAAAATAACGCTGCCGCCCGCACCTTGAGCTGCACCATATGCTATAATGTTAGCCTGAGGTCCGGCTGGACGGGAAAGCACTCCTTTCACTGGCACCCCACCCTGGTTTATCACAGTGCCTTGAA